>NC_141040.1:4627500-4997500 GCF_052040795.2 Danio rerio
CAAATAAAATTCGTCCCAGTATGTGAGCCTTAAAGCCTGGTTTATACTTCTGCATCAAGTGACCGGCGTAACCAACGGCGCATGCAACGCGCGTAGCTGTGCATTTATACTTCTGCGCGCTGTCTCTGTTGGTCTGCATTAACACTTCCAAAACGCTAGTTGGCAGTAAATTGTGTTAATGTGTCGCTGTGTTGAGGTTCTTCGCCTGTGTTTTGTTCTTTCTGAACCGGGATGTACAAGTGGCTTAAACTCGCTCATTTTGAGGCAGGAACCGGCGAACGTGCAACAACTTTAACTATGAGGTAAGCACAAAACAAACTTTCCTTCAAGGGGCTCCTTCGCGGGACTCCACACTTGTAAACAATCGCTCCATCAGGCTCGCACCTCCCCGCCCAGACTCGTCAGCGCTACCAAGGTGACCAATCACAGAGCTTGCGCTACGCGTTGTTGCGACGTGTAGTTAAATTTTTTTGAGAGGTGCTCGTCAACGAAGGCGTAGGGCTATGCGTCAGCACCGTAGCATACGCGTGCGTTTAACCAAAAGTATAAATCAGCCTTAAGTCCCTGGGCATCATTGTAGGACGCCCGATCAACCTACCTACCTGTACACTGTTTATACCTCTTACTTCCTTCCCTTTCCTCCCACTGTTCCCTTACCATCTCTTCCATCCCTACAATAAAGGCTAGCTCAAAGTGTGGCGTGGTCCAGTCTGGTAAAAGTCAACCAAGTTACAATGGGTTTACTCACTTTTTATGTAAAGTCACCTTGTTTACACACTTTTTAAAATTTAAATGAACCAATTGCTTTATATAGTGTGCTCTACATGGTTGCTCATAGATTTAACAGATGCTTCAAGAACCGTTTTATGTAAGGTGACTTCATCCAAACCGTGTTGTGTTTGACACATCTGTTCAGTTTGCGGATGACTATGAAATGCTCATGGGAAAGTTTTTTGATGACCGAAGACGCAATGATTAATCAGGGTAAAAGGTCAAATGCCGCCATGCAGGTTTGGTTTGGGCTGAACTGCATTAGCAGTCACCACACCTTCTGTAAGCTGATTTTTGATTGAAATAAACCTTTGACTCTTGAATGTAAAATATAAATTCACACCCTCATATAGCAGCTGGATTTAATGTCTGTTTTCGCCACCTCTGAGATAAAAAAGACACTTCCTTTGTTACGTGCTTTCAGCGAAATCTCCACACCCAAGTTTCTTTGCATGCGTAAACTGACCACAACACCCAAAACCACAAGGCAAGAATCAACTTCGATTAATTACAGCGGCCAACATCAGTTAAATACCAGAGGTGTGACATGTCAGGTGATAATTAGGTCCATGGGAAGCCGCTTCAGGTATACTGTATTGTTGTGACAAGAGCCTTGACATTAAAAACGCAGGAATGTTCACTGAGCTTGCTTGATTTACAGTGTTTGTTGACCTGCCAACTGCCTGCTATGCATGTTGGGACGGATTGTTTTCAAGGACTTACAAAACCCACTGAGCTATTTTGCTATCTACTGACTGGAATTGAATCTTGTAAGTGACCCATTTAGGCTGCTTTATGCACAGCATAGACTGTAAACATGAAGTTGGTCAAAGTTTCTCTTCTTTGTTCCACTGCAAACGTGAAGCCAAAACATCCCAGGTATGCCAGTTGTCATTTTGCGTCAATAATGTCATTTGAAGCCAGAATCTGTAAATGATGTTTGTTTGCATTAGAGAGGGTAAGTTTATCACTTTTTGGGATCCCCCAACAAACCCAGGATCATCCTGTTTTTGAATCAGCTGTTCATTTAATGTGAAGCCAAAAAGTGATGCCAAAATAACTCGGGTATTGCAGTCGTCATTTTGCATAAATAATGTCATTTGAAGCCAGAATCTGCATATGGTGTTTGTTTACATTGGAGGGGGCAGGTAAGTAATTGGGTTTGTCACTTTTTGGGGTCCCCCAACAAACTCAGAAGCATCCTGCTTTTGAATCAGCTGTTCATTTAATGTGAAGCCAAAAGGTGAAGCCAAAATATCCCAGATATGGCAGTTGTGATTTTGCTTCAGTGATGTCATTTGAAGCCAAAATCTGTGGATGGTGTTTGTTTACATTGGACAGGGCAGTGTAGTAGCTGGGTTTGTCATTTTTTTGGATCCCCCAGCAAATCTAGAAGTGTCCTGTTTTTGAATCATTCATTCATTTTCTTGTCGGCTTAGGCTCTTTTTGTAATCCGGATTCGCCATAGCGGAATGCACCGCCAACTTATCCAGCAAGTTTTTACGCAGCGGATGCCCTTCCAGCCACAATCCATCTCTGGGAAACATCCACACACACATTCACACACACACTCATACACTACGGACAATTTAGCCTACCCAATTCACCTGTACCGCATGTCTTTGGACTGTGGGGGAAACCGGAGCACTACCTACTGCCCCACTGCCTCGCCTGTTTTTGAATCAGCTTTCTATTAATGTGAAACCAAAAAGTGAAGCCAAAATATCTGAGGTATGGCAGTTGTCATTTTGCGTTATTATGTCATTTGAAGCCAGAATCTGTGAAAAGTGTTTGATTACCCTGTTGAAAAATCCAGCTTAAACCAGCCTAAGCTGGTTGGCTGGTTTTAGCTGGTCGACCAGGCTGGTTTTAGAGGGGTTTTGGCCATTTCCAGGCTGGTTTCCAGCCATTTCCAGCCTGGTCTTAGCTGGTCAGGCTGGGAGATGACCAGCTAAAGCCAGCTCGACCAGCCTAGCCAAGCTGGGAGTCCAGCCAAAACCAGCTATATCCAGCTTAAACCAGGCTGGTCAAGCTGGTTTTTGCTGGATTCGGCTGGTCATTTTCCAGCCTGACCAGCTAGGACCAAGCTGAAAATGTCTGGAAACCAGCCTGGAAATGGCCAAAACCCCTCTAAAACCAGCCTGGTCGACCAGCTAAAACCAGCCAACCAGCCTAGGCTGGTTTAAGCTGGATTTTTCAGCAGGGTACATTGGAGAGGGCAGGAAAATAGCTAGGTTTGTCACTTTTGGAGATTCTCAACAAACCCAGAAGCGTCCTGTTATTGAATCAGCTGTCCATTTAACGTGAAGCCAAAAAGTGAACCTAAAAGTGAAGCCAAAATATCCTACTGTAGGTACGGAAGCTGTCATTTTGCGTCAATGATGTCTTGAAATGATGATGTTTTGAGTGAAAATCCCGGAGTTTAACTGGTTAAAGTACATATATTAATACTCATCCTAATGATCATCTCGAAAGGACATGTTTAGGCACACATCGCTACGCAGGCAGCTCAGTAGGTTTCCAATTTCCATAACTCATTTTTCATTCCTTCCTATTTGAGTGTTGCGATTATTTCCCAGGAACCCGATTTCCTGTTTGTCTAAACAATATTCCACACCTCTGATCTCACATCCCTATCAGATATCATTGTGTGCAGACTTGTGACTTGTGTGAGAACTATCTGTTAAAGTCCTGCGGTGAGTCAGAATGTCAACATGTTTTTTTTTTCTCCCCCCACCACCTCCGTTTAGACCAGATTAACTTGTCAAACGACTGGTCCTCTGCGCCAGACTGGTCTTCTGAACGGATCTTAGCGTCTGATCCTTCATGGACCAATGGCAGAGGCTTAAAAAAAGTACAGGCTTGATCAGAAGGGGACTGCGGATTTAGCATCGGTTTACCTGGATATGGATTAGCGCCATCAGGTGTGTGGTCGACTTTCAGAGACACACATAGTCTTGATTGTTTTTCAAGAGTGAGACATGTGTTTGTATGCATTGAGGGATGTACGGACATTACCAAAAAAGACACAGGGATTAAAGTACAAACACGTGTCATACCTGCTCCTGTTTTTTTTTTTTGTGCTCCACTTTAATTGGTAATTATTTTTCAGGGTTAATGCCTTCATTCAGACTGTCAGTGTGTCGTCAGTAGCAAAGGATTAGGAGCCCCAGGGAGACGAGCAGGGGAGATGAGACACTGGCAACGGGAGGACAGCTCGTTTTTACACAGGCAGAGAGGGAGGACAGCTCATCTTTGATCCGGCAGGGGCTTTCGCAGGCCAGAGGGGTGACAGCTGCATTTTCTTTAGCCCACATTTGAATTTGAATTCTATCTTATGATGCAGCTATGTGCCGGCTTGGCAGGGCAGTGGGGTAATCTGCTCCATACAAACGCCCGGGCTTTCTTCCTGTGTGCCCTCACAGAGATTTAAGTAATTAAACTTAAATTGAATGCATAAAAAAAACCTTCACTTGTACCGGTGGCTGTCTTGCTCGTGCCAAGAGTGAATAGTCAGGGCTGTCCTCTCTCTCTCTCTCTCTTTAATCCCTCTTACTATTTCTGCCCTCCTGACTCTGGCTGGCCTCGCAATGGAAGCTCGGCATTCCTCTCCAGACATCATCTTCTGCGTGAGCTGGAGAAGCAAACTTCTGAACTCCCACATTTAATTGGAATAAACATATGGGCTGGTACTGTGGAGAATTTCATGCAGGACATCATACGACACAAGCATGCTGATTTGATTTGATCTACATATATGAGTAAACCCCGCAGATAATATAGGAATTTTGGCCACTTTAGGCAGTTATGCGGCACTGGTGGTATTCCGTCGGCCCAAACAAAATGAATGTGAGCCTGAAGTGGCCCACATGTACAATGGAAAAGGTGGGCCAAAGATTCAAATTCATATTTGGGCTATTTAAAGCAAAGATTTGGCACTTATGGCACAATGTAATCTGAATGAGCCCAATGTGGCCCACGTGGATAAATTTGGCCCAAATGATGGAGGACAAATGTGGGCCACAGTTGGCAGAAATGTGGCAGAGTCATTTAGGGGCAATCTGGGTCTAAACCTAAAGTGGCTCACATGTGTAGGTCCAAATGTGGCCCAGTTATCTTAAGACATATGTGGGCCACTTTTGGCAAATATTTGGCACAGTAAGCTCTGGCTAATGCGGCTGTGAGCCTAAAGCGGCCCAGAGAAAATAAAAATAAAAATTGTCCCAGTTATTTTAAAACATATGTGGGCCAATTTTGGCAAATATTCTGCACAGTAAACTCTGGCTAATGTAGCCGTTAGCCTATAGTGGCCCAGAGAAGATATGGAAAATGTGGCCCAGTTATCCTAAAACAAATGTGGGCCACTTTTGCCAAATATTTGGCACAGTTGGCTCTGGGTAATGTGGCTGTGAGCCTAAAGTGGCCCAGAGAAAATATAAAAAAATTTGGCCCAGTTATTTTAAAACACATGTGGGCCAATTTTGGCAAATATTCTGCACAGTAAACTCTGGCTAATGTGGATTTGAGCCTATAGTGGCCCAGATAAGATATGACAAATGGGGCCCAGTTATCCTAAAACAAATGTGGGCCACTTTTGCCAAATATTTTGCACAGTTAGCTCTGGGTAATGTGGCTGTGAGCCTAAAGTGGCCCAGAGAAGATATAGCAAATGTGGCCCAGTTATCTTAAAACATATGTGGACCACATAGACTAAATTCACCATCATGAAGAAAAGTGCTTGCTTTAGTTGGGCTCATAGCCCTGAACCTCTTAATATACTTTTTCTTTTGGGCTGCTGGAATTTTTAAGAACTTTGCTTGAAAAGTTTGTTCATTACAGCAAACAAAATTAAGTTAGGCACAACTTGTGATGAAACAATGTAATTCAATGATATTTAACCCATTATTAGAAGTAATATTCCAGATCTGGGCCAGAAGAAATGCAAATTGTGGCCCAGAATAGGGTCAGTTCTGATTGAATTGTTTGAATTCTGGCTGATATGTTGTATTGCTTTTTAATTGTGGCCCAGATCCGGCAAACAGGAGCAGACCGCCCTTAGTGCCATTAATCCATGCGGTATGTGGGCTGGATGTAAATGTCTGGTGTGGGCCGGATTTGAGCCACATGAATTTTGCTAGCTGGGCCCTTACAAATCTTTTCTGTTCGTAGCTAACAGGAGTGGCACCCGGTGTGGCCTTCTACTGCTGTAGCCCATCTGCTTCAAGGTTCGACGTGTTGTTCAGAGATGCTCTGCATACCTTGGTTAGAACGAGTGGTTATTTGAGTTAATGTTGTTTTTCTATTAGCTCGAACCAGTCTGGCCGTTCTCCTCTGACCTCTGGCATCAACAAGGCATTTACGCTCACAGAACTGATATCCAATGAATATTTTCTCTTTTTTGGACCATTCTCTGTAAACCCTAGAGATAATTGTGCATGAAAATCCCAGTAGATCAGCAGTTTCTAAAATACTCAGACCAGCCTGTCTGGCATCAACAACCATGCCACGTTCAAAGTCACCCGAATCTCCTTTCTTACACATTGTGATGCTTGGTTTGTCTACATGCCCAAATACATTAAGTTGGCTGTTGGTTATTTTAAATAACCTGAATCAACACAATTCTTTGTTTTTTTCGGGTAAGCAACTTAATTGTTTTATATTTAATCTACTTAAATTTGTAAAAACAACTAAGATAACTTAATTGATTTGTGTTGGAACAACATAAAAGAATTGTGTGGAACCCTGCATTTTTTTTACAGTGTATTTAACACTACAAGCTGATAAGTTGAATCAAAGAATAATCTGAAACATTGACGCTGAGAAATACTTAGTTAAGGGTATATTTACATGACAAATATTATATAAATCACAATGCAGAGGAGTTTCCTTTTGTGATAACATTTTGTGTGTACAGATTCAATCCCCATGACATGACTTAGGCTACATCCACATTTAATTCAAGACATTTTGGTTAGTTATTTATTATTTAAAACTTGAAAGTGCCACAAAAAATATGTAGTAAAACATTATTTACTGTCATCATGGTAAAGATAAAATAAATCAGTTATTAGTAATGAGTTATTAAAACTATTATGTTTAGAAATCGGTTGAAAAGATCTGCTCTCCGTTAAACAGAAATTGTGAAAAAAATAAACAGGAGGGCTAATAATTCTTACTTTAACTGGATATATATATATATATATATATATATATATATATATATATATATATATATATATATATATATATATATATATACATATATAATATTCTTGGACTATAACTGCAACTATTACTGTTTAGAAGTTTTTACTAGTATTATCATATGGGTCTAACAGAATCCTGAAAGCATTTAGAAATAGGGTGCAAAAATTTGGATCACAAAAACTTTTGTGCACAGATGTGCTTTTTTTTTTACAAACTGTCATCACTATTGGCCTGGCATTTTTTTGCAGATCCATTTGAAAATGGATTGCTTTGACAGCCCTGTTGTCTGTATGCAAACTTTCAAAAGAGGCAAAGGAAACACATTGTTTTTGTGTAAACATACTCGGAGATTAACATTTTAAGAACCCTTTATTTTTGCTTTTGTGCTCAACTGTGGATTGAGAACAATGGCACATTTAGTGATGTGATCTACATCTATTCAGGTCAAAATAATCAAGAATTTGGCCAGTTTTTGCGATCCACTATCATAGTTTCTGTTACATATTAAGTATTATATGATAAACATCATTAAATATTAAGTGCTGGACATACTAAACATATCAACGTAAGATCGCAATCCCAAAAAGAGTTGGGAGTGGAAATGTTTTTGAATAATCAGCTGACATCACACAAGTGAAAGAAAATAAGGGCTGTATTTCTTTTTTAAAATGTACTGTATGACGCATAAACCTGTAGAATTTAGGCAGCAAACAAGTAGCTGATGATCACAAAGTGCGTATAATCTAATAACAATACTGCTGCAGAAATGAAAGTAAATTAAAATGCAAAAATTTTATAAACAAATACATAAATATTTAAATTACATTAAGGATTCAATGACATTATAAGATCATTCAAAACTACCCAACAGAAAACACAACATCATAAGACATTAATATTAGGTTAGATTTAGATATTAGGTTAGATCAACATCTAAGGACAAAGTTATTTTGACGTCTGATTACGGCGCGAAATGGTGTTGATATTTGGTTGATTTTAGGTTGTGTTGGACAGTGACCAAAATCCAACGTCGAGCCAACCTCTTTGTAATGTGGCAATGCTGACAAAAGAGGTGCGGATCCAAATGCAGGTTTATTAACAAGAATAATCGAGCAAGCAACGGTCAACACAGGAGCAAACAGGTGCATAGAGAGAATCCAGAGTCATAGTCAAAATAACAGGTGAGTAGTTAGAAGGCAGGCAGCAGACAGGAATAAACACTAAATTAAAGCAACGGTCTATCAAGGCAAGACAAGGAAAACACATCACAATGTTTACATTGCAACTAAACAAGACTCAGCACTGATGTGTGAGTGTATGCGTGCTGTATATATAGTTCTTGTAATGAGTCCGTAACGATTCTCCGGCTGTGTGTGTCGGTGCAATCAGTGGAATCAGGAACAGGTGCGTGTGAGCGTTGCATGACTAGATCTTGTAGTTCATATAATGGTGGATTTGTAGTTCTATGGCGATCTGTGTGTTTACCAGCAATTAGATTGCTGGTGATTGTGACATTCTTAAACCAACGTCATACTGACGTCAAATGCTGTCATTAATTTGAAAAGTATGGCAACCAAAATGATCTGATAGATGTTATATTGCTAACGTCCACACAACATCAAGCTGTGACTTGATCATTAAATGTTTATTTTTTGTTTTTCTTTTAAGTTGCGTTGGAAATGCAACATCTGTCCGATGTTGGACATTGACGGCGGCCTGATGATGAGTTCGGACGTCGACCTGATTTTCATTTACAAACAAAATACAATGTCCCACGACGTTGTTCTAAAATGTCAATCTGACGTCATGTTGACATCCTGTGCCTGCTGGCAATACATTCATAGTTGTTTTCAACCCAAGCTCATTCTGGAAACGTAGCCCCGCGGATGTTTCTGGAGACCGCGATTTACCTGGCCAAAGGTACGTATGGCCGAGTTTAGTTTTTTCGAGCAAACGCTGCGGTGACTCCGCTCCTCCTCTTCGCGCTTGCCGGCTGCCGGCTCGCCTCCGTGTGGAGGGCTTTCCCGCTGCAACCAGTTTGTCCGCTTAGCTTGCAGCGTTACGTTGGCGGAGCGGAGGCCCGGAGGAGGAGGAGCCAGCCACGGGGACGTCCGGGATCAAGTCCGGGGAAGAGCGGTTCCAGAAATCAGGTAAAATGAAAAACAGAATCCAAAAAATAAGGGCGAGAACGCGGCGAGATCCGAAAACGCAGTCGAAAAACAAGGGCTTTTGCTTTTTTTTTTTGTGGACGGCTTTTGCAAACCGTCGCTTGGGTTTATGGAAGAAGGAGGAGGAAGAGGAAGGAGGCCGGCCGCCTGGTCGATCATTCAGTCGTTCAGCCAGTCAGTCAGACGGACGGTCGCTCCACAGCGGCCTCCGGCGGCTTTTCACACGAGAACAGCGTGGGTGCAAACGGCGCGCGCTCCCGAGAGGCATTCGAGACGCGAAAAAGCTCGCACAGCAACCTCTCGCGAAACAAAAAACAAAAACTGCTCGAATACGTACCTCCCGGGACGTATTTCGTGGTCTGCAGAAACGTCCGCGGGGCTACGTTTCCATAATGAGAACGGGTTGGTTGTTTTGCATACACTCAAAAAAAATAAAAAATCCCGCAATACCTGATTTGTTGCTTTACAATTACAATTCAATTGCGTACTTATTTTTTAAGCCCTTATTGTGTCACCAAGTCTTCTCCCCCTACCCACCCCCCCCCCCCAATTTTCCCATATATAATTGTGAGGATGGTACATTTAGCACCTTAAATGTAAAAAAAAAGAAAATAAATATGCATTATTTTTCACATGATTTCCTTGTAAAGTTTAAATAATTAATAATTAATAAAAACACCAATGGGTAAATTGGGTTTAATGTAAGAGCTTTGGAACATATAATCATATGAGAAGACTATATTGTGTTCTTGATTATATTTTCACAGTAGTATCATTAGTCAGACACCGTAAAGTGAGGTAGATTTGCCTACCATTTGCTTTAAAAGAACGTTGTTTGTTGGAATGTTTAGCATGTGCAGGCAATTTAACGAAACAGACTGGAGGCCCCACATTATTACAGTGAAGGGTGGGGGTTCAACACATCTAACATGAAATACCCCTGTGAAAGTCTGTGGCCTTAAGCGTAATACCTTTAATGTGACCAAAATCTTTTATTGTATCCAAACGGTTCACACGGAGGCTCCTGTGATTACGTTCAGCCGAACCGTTGACAGGATGAGAAGAGATAAGGTCCGATTTGGCACAGTCTTCCATCACAGGCGCCTCGGCGGCCGACGTGCGGATCCCACATCAAAGTCTGAGTGGAAAAAGTCTTGCGGGGATGACCTGTTATTGCAAACAACTAATAAAGACAGAAGACAGACAAAAAAAAAAAGAAACGAAGGGGGAATTGATTGTACGCTTATATACATGGCCGGCCCAGGTTTGTGAGCTAATTACACCCTATATGTCTCAGTGGGCATTATATGTGTATGTTTTCATTTACAACACAAGAGACCTCCAAGGCCTGGACAAAAAATCCCATTTAATAGTTACCTGTCAAGCGTAATTAACTGTGCTTTTCTCATCCCATGCTTTTTCATGGTGCCTGCAGCGAGACGTTCCTTTCGAGTTGTGTCTGTCTCAGCGCCTTTGCCACCCAAAAGCTCGGAGACGGCTTTAATTGCAACACGGCGACCACAAGAAACGCACAAAAAAATCCTCATAAAAGTATAGAAAAGCTGGCCGCGTTCCCAATGAGGGCAGCAAATCATGGAGTAATTACAGGTAAGCGACCTCTCCATCTCAGACGGCTCTACGGGGAGGGAGATTTCTCAATATTTTATGTACGGTCACAGCTCGTGTTGTGCTTATTGTTTGAGGCTTGGCTGCGGGCCCACAGGCGGTGCCCTGTTCTCTGGAAGAGATAGAAGTTCGCCAGCGAGTAATATTGGCAAGGCTGGCCACATTCATTATTCAATTAATTTAACCGCTTTATTCGCTCTGTTCTAATTTGTTTCTCAACCATTTGCACAAGGGAAGAAATTATTACTCTGTATTTTTGCCTTTTGCAATACATATATGCTCTTAAATCTTCTCTGTGAATGAGATTTTCATTCTGAAAACGTAGCCCTATATACATTTCTGGAAATCACTAATTATCAAACCAGAGGTAGGTATGTCTGCATTTCGACTTTAAAGAGCCCATATTATACATGAAATAGGGTCATATCTTGGTTGTAAGGGTCTCCAACAACAGTCTAATATGCATGCAAGGTCAAAAAACACTTTCATGGTCTTATAATCTGCATTTATTTTTACCTAATTATCCCAGCGACTCCCGTATGAATCGTCCAGTGATTCATTCGTTCCCAAACCCCTCCTTAGCGCAAAGCTAATCTGCTCTGATTGGACCAATGACAGTCTGCTGCGATTGGTCGACTGCCTTCAGTCAGAGAGTGAAATGCCCAACAGCTAATCAGCAATATAAAAGTAATCACAGTTCATACACACTCTATAGTATAGGCGTGGATTTTAGCTGTCAGTGGGTCAATGTAAATACAGACCATGGACTTGAAAATACAGACGACTGACTATTTTATTGAGCAAAAACTGTCGAGGAGATCTCCTAGCTTGTCTCACTCTGCTCTTTTCACAGACACACACACACATATTGCCCTCGTCCTTGCGCGGGCGCACACACACACAAAAACACACACACACACCTCCGGACGACAACGCGCACACACACACACACAAACACACACACATACCTCCGGACGACAGCGCACGCACGCACACACGCACGCACACACTACCCTCGTCCACGGAGCTCCGTAAACAAAGCAGCACGCGTCGCGTTTTTAACGTGGCTTTGCACGCAATAAGAGAATATAGCGAGTTAACCTGACACAGTACACGCGGTTACAAGTAACAAGTCACAACTAAATACATTTGCAAGCTAGAGTAAACGAGGCAACAACTTTAATCGCACGTACTTACACTTGAGAAATGGAGGAAGAAACCCATCCTGACTTCCATCAGTAAGTTACTCTTTACTGATCCTTCCTTTAACAAACGCCGATGAAGTATTCTTTGTAGCATGTAGTTTCCAGAAGTTTCCTGTAGTTTCCAACTGATTGGTTATAATGCTGAGGTTTCATCTTTGGGTAGAGACTCAATATATCCATCTGCAGTGTGACTTCAATCGACCGGCATGTTTGTGTGTGTGTGTGTGTGTCTGGGTTTCTATGTCAGAGGGCGGGGCCGCAGGTTTGAAATCTCCCGGGTTTGCGCATGCACGTGAATAACTTGGTTTCGTTCGTACGTCATGGCGAAACACCTAATGACTCGGTATCAAGGCGACTCGTTTGAAGCACTAGGAGTCGACTCTTTTTTTAGATGAATCAACCGTTTTAAACACTGTACTCTTACAGATTTAAGCCTAAGCTGGATACTTCACTTCACTTAGAGCTGTGTTACACACTACATGGAGGGGAATTTTCAAAAACCCATAATATGGGCTCTTTAAAACGAATGCTACCAGGCGGTATGACAATGTTCCTTTTTAGGCTTACCAGCTGACGGCTTACCTCTGTGTGGACGGCTTTTCCGCTGTTACCAGTTGTCCAGTGGCTCATCATGTAAGTACACAGGCTTGTGACCTGGAGCGGAGTTGACTACGATGGCGGGATTCGAGTGTGGCAAAGAATAGTTGCAGAAAGCAGGTAAGACAAAAACAAAGGCCAAAAAATTGAATGAGCAAGTAAAAAACATGGTGAGTATGTGATAAGATCTGAAAGTGTGGTAAAAATCAGGCTGCCGTGAGGGCTTTTCTTTTTTTCTGGATGGGTTTGGAAAGCACTGTCGGTTGGGTTTATGGAAGTCAGGGGCGGACTGGCCATCTGGCAATTCTGGCAAATGCCAGAAGGGCCGGACCATTTTTTAAATGTGGGCCAGTATGCTATTTTTTAAATGACTTTTTTTTAATATATATTGTTTTTACATGTTTTTCTCTTGCAAGATGTGAATATGATGATGATGATGATAGTAATAACAATAATAATAATAAATGTTAAGCGTTGGCCCAATCGGCAATGGTTGACTGGTTTTGAGATGGGCAGACCCAATCAGAGGTTACATGGACGTAATCAAAATCTGGCAAGAATGTCAAACAAACAGTAAGTGCAACACAAGCTAATTGTCAGGGATGGACCGTTAAAAAAAAAAAGAAAAGGCGGTGCCGAAAACCCCAGAAAACGCAAAAAATTGCTCTAAAATCAGACGCTGTCAAATGCATAACATTAACTGAAATAGACTGGAAAGGACACTGTTGACAGCAAGAAGGTCGATGGTTCGTACCTCAGCTGGTTAGCTGGTGTTTCTGTGTGGAGTTTGCATGTTCGCATGGGTTTCCTCCCGGTTTCCCTCACAAGTCCAAACACATGTGCTATAGGTGAATTGGGTAGGCCTAATTGGCCATAGTGCATTTCAAGAGTTCACACTTAGCTGATGATTGATAGTAAAGCTAGTTTGGCGTGCAATCCCGGGAGAGAGCCCTGAGCTTATAAGATCCTCGAGCCCTGAGCTCCCTCCCGTTGCAAGGCTTGAGGGGAGTTTGAGCTCAGGTAGATCTCGATGACTCCCCTTCTTGCTTGTTGTAGCTAAGTGTCGGATATGGATGCTGAAAGGTGTACTCAGAGTTTAGCTAATGTATTTTGGATTAATTGTTTAGACTGCTTGTTTTTGAACTGTGGGAGGAAACCGGAGGACCCGGGGAAAACCCACGCGACCACGGGGAGAACGAGCAAACTGCGCACAGAAATGCCATCTGGTTTGGAAAGGAATTAAACCAGGGGCATTCTTGCTGTGAGGCAACAGCGCTAATCGCTGGCCACCGTGACGCCCGTTTGAAAGGAGGGAAAGTAGGGTTGGGTGGGGGGGGGTTCTTCAAGACGAAGATATTGAGATGAGAAAACTCTGGTTATTTATAGTGAGTTAAGGATCGTCTGATAGGATAATCAGTCATTAGCTAAAGTTGGAACAGCTGTGAACAATCATAAGCACGTGATCCTCTCGAAATTTGTTTATGAATAAAATTCATGTATGTGAATGTGTGTATAGGGGTTTCCCAATGATGGGTTGCAGCTTGGAGGACATCAGCTGCGTAAAATATGGTACTGCTTACATCATGTCACCATCTGTACAACAATATAAGTAGTGAGTGTGCGTGTCTGTGGATGGGGCTGTGTCGGTGTGGTAATGTGGGCTGGTGTGGCTACAGTGCCAGGGCTGATTTTTAGTCCCAGTCCGCCCCTAATGGAAGTGGTTGTGCGCTGGTCAATTGGTGCTTTTGAAAACACTATTGGTTGCAAATGGCTGCAATATAACAGAGAGAAAAATTGAAGGGGATCTGAACCCACTGTATATTACTGTATTTACTTAATTCTGTACTTTACCCTACCCAGGCACTCAATCAATCAGATTTATTTTTATATAATTTTTTGACTTCCATTCCCACAGCATATTCTTTTTTTGTGTGTTAAAGGTGCGAGACGCAGTATAGTGGACAGTATGTTTCCCCAAGAAGGTGACATTGTTGAAAGAAAGTGGATGTTCTTCTGACTCCACACCCTCAGCCATTCCTCTGTAGGACATCTCTGCCTACAGGGCTCGGCGAGAGGCAGCACGGTGTGTGGGAAAGCGTCCCTCCTTCAGATGCCTCACAGCTATTTCCACAGTTTGCATAATAACCGGCTACATGGGCTTCTTTCTAGAAAGAGTTTCCTGGTAAGTGGAGCAGCGGAGCTTTCTCTGGAGACACACGGAGATTCCAGCAGGAGTGGGGGGAAATCGCAAAGTTACGCTATAAAAAGAACAAAACAGTGAAGTCTTGCTGTTTTAATGATAATTTCGGTAACTTTTCAAAAGGAGGCTCGCAACAACCGAGCAACAATGAGCAAGGGACTGATATGTGAAAGTAGAATTATTTAATTAGCCCCTATGAGTAATATTTTTGTGTGTGTGTGTGTGTGTGTTTTCTTTTGTGCTGGCCTCTTTTGAGGAGAAACTCTTCTTGGTTGAAATAATTCATTATTTTTCTTTAACTTTTATTTGTGTTGTCGTTCTCCAAAGCAATGTCTGCTAGTCCTGGTTTGAAACATGAAGGGTTTTTTGTGTTTCGTGGAATGTGTTCAACCTGCTCTCACTTGACGATTGTGGTTTTGCCAACAACTTTGGTAAACTTAAAAAATAAATCCGCAATACAAGTAATACAAAAATAAAACATATTGTTAATAAAACGTTGAAGATTCCAGGGGCGTCATGTACTTTCCCAATACACAATTAACCTGCACATTATGAATTGTGGTTGATTACCAGTCCTGTGAAACATAGAACTTAAGAAATTAACCATTCATTCATTGTCCTTCCATTTAGTCCCTTATGTATCAGGGGTCACCACAGCGGAATGAACCGCAAACTATTCTGCCATATATTTTACACAGCGGATGCCCTTCTAGCCACAACCCAGTACTGGGAAACACCCAAACACACTCTCATTAACACACAAATTCATTCATTCATTTTCTTGTCGGCTTAGTCTCTTTATTAATCCGGGCTCGCCACAACGGAATGAACCGCCAACTTATCCAGCAAGTTTTTATGCAGCGGATGCCCTTCCAGCCGCAACCAATCTCTGGGAAACATCCACACACACACTCATACACTACAGACAATTTAGCCTAGCCAGTTCACCTGTACCGCATGTCTTTGGACTGTGGGGGAAACCAGAGCACCCGGAGGAAACCCACGCGAAGGCAGGGAGAACATGCAAACTCCACACAGAAACGCCAACTGAGCCAAGGTTTGAACCAGCGAGCTTCTTGCTGTGAGGCGACAGGACTACCTACTGCTTCACTGCCTCGCCACACAAATTCATACATGGCCATTCAATTTAGTTTATTCAATTTACCTGTACCGCATGTCTTTGGACTGTGGGGGAAACCGGAGCACCCAGAGGAAACCAACGGCAACATGATAAGATGCATACTGCACACAGAAATGCCAACTGACCCAGTCGGGACTAGAACAAGCAACCTTCTTGCTGTGAGACGACAGTGCTAACCACTGAGCCACCCTGTCGCCCATTAGAAAAACAGATGATCAATTATAAAAGACAATCATTTGAAGTAGGGATGTCCAGATCTGATCACGTGATCGGAAATCGGGCATGATCGGACTGTTTTAGGATTCAAATATATACAGTTAAAGTCCAAATTATTATTTCTGTTTAATGGAGAGCAGATTTTTTCAACACATTTCTAAACATAATAGTTTTAATAATTAATTTCTAATAACTGATTTATTTTATCTTTGCCATGATGACAGCAAATAATATTTGACTAGATATTTTTCAAGACACTTCTATACAGCTTAAAGTGACATTTAAAGACTTAACTAGGTTAATTAGGTTAACTAGGCAGGTTAGAGTAATTAGGCAAGTTATTGTATTATGATGGTTTGTTCTGTAGACTGTCGAGAAAAAATATAGCTTAAAGGGGCTAATAATTTTGACCAGAAAATGTTTTATTATTATTATTATTATTATTATTATTATTATTAAACTGCTTTTATTCTAGCCGAAATAAAATAAATAATCTGTCATTTTCATAATCAGTCGTTTTTGTTAATATTATATTAATCCAAACCATTAAAAAAAACATCTGAAACATATACTAATACATTAGGCTGTGACATTTATTTATTTATTTATTTATTTATTTTTGTATGTTATCTATGCATTTGTTCATTAATATATTTTTTGTAATTTGCACTTTCGTTCCTTTAATTAAAGGTATTTGTCTAAATGTACTGTACAAGTGAATTAAACTTACACTGTAAAAAATGTTGGGTTCCTCACAATAGATTTGTGTTAGGACAACATGAACAAATATAGGTAACTTACCTATAAATTGATACCTTTACAAATTAAAGTGGATTGAACATAAAACAATCAATTTGTCCCAAAAAAACCTTAATAAATGTTTAGTTTCAATGCATTTTAAATAAGTACAGTAGTTTAAACATACAACAAACATCGATTTATTTTATTAAGTGTATTGTAGTAAGAATCAATGCAAAATTTACAAAATAATTTTAAAAATAACTAAATTATTACCTGTCAAATTTACACTGCAGTATTACCACAATTTTAGCTAGATTCAAGTCAGAAAATGGGGAATGCAAATTATTCATTCATAAATTTTCTTTTTGGCTCAGTCCCTTTATTAATCGCCACAGCGGAATAAACCACCAACTTATCCAGCACATTTTTACGCAGCGTATGCCTTTCCAGCTGCAACCCATCTCTGGGAAAGGAATTTATCAGTCAAAGAGGTGCTACACTCAAAATACATGTTTTTGCTGCTTGTTCAAACTACTTAATTAAGATGAGCTGAAACAACACAATTCTTGAGTGTTTTTGGAGAGACAGCTTAATTGTTTTATGTTCAATCAACTCAAAATTGTACAAACAGTAAGTTAACTTAATTGATTTGTACCAGAATGACATGAAGGGACTGCGAGGAACCCAGCACTTTTTACTGGTTAAATTTTTTTACACAACACTCTCAGCTGAGGATTCCTGGTGAAATGTCTCTCACTTTTAACATAGTTTAGTTTAAAATACCAACAATGCTAGTGGAGTTACGCAAACCACAAAATTAGCAAAAAGGGAAACATTTAGCCAGAAAATCCGATCACAGACTCAAAGGTCAAAGGGTGAAATCCTGAGTCTATTTACACATCCATTATCTCTGAGGAAGTGTTTAAGAGCTGCCAGTCAGTCAAAGGTCAAGTGCACAGACGTCTAACACTCACTCCAGACTTTTAATAGCAGGGGAAAAGAATAAGTTACTGTATGACAAAATTAGAAACAAATTACTCACTTCTTCATAATTATATGTATTTATATTATGCAGCAATTAAGCATTTTCTTTATCAAGCTATAATCAACAGCACAAGTATCACAGTAACGCAACATTTGAGTGTGTTCCTGTTGAACAAGATCTAACTAGAGATACCTGTATTCACGCGAAAGCAGTCATCGCCAATTCTATGTCCAAACACTGATCTGAAATCATATTTTCTTAAATGAATCATGCAATTTCCATATTTTTATGTTAGGTATTAGTCAGCAACTTGCTTTTAAAAAGATTACTAGTTTTCTCCACTGTAAACAGCTATTAGTCACTTTACTGAAAAAAGTGAGTACCATTGTGGAGGATAGTAGCATCTGTGTGCAAGTCCAATATGAACTAAGGATAGCTGATGTTGTGCTGCATCTTCTTTTGTTTAAAGGTAACTGTGTAGTTACTAATGCAGTGAAAATCTGTTTGCTAATTGTACATTACAAATGAACAAATGAGTGCATTGAATGACTTTACGTTTTTGCGAGCTAAAGGTGTGTTGCAAACAATTTATTTGTGTTGAATTTAAACAAACAAATTAAGTTTCATAATGTTCAACTTAATTTGCTTGTTTAAATTCAGCCCAAATAAATTGCTTACAACCACTCAACATAAAAAATTGAGTAAATCCAATGAATCATCTTTGAATATTTTTTTTCAGTGTAGGTTTTTTGTGAACTGAGCATTGTATCAGTTGATGAAATAGGGTTATTTTCTGTAAATTTAAACAGTCCTATAAAACTTCCGTATTTTTACAGTAAATTTCTGGCAACCACTGCCGGTATTTTTCTGTAAATTTAACTTAAAATTTATAATGTAATGTAAATTAAATTTTTTTTAACAGTGTAAATAAATTTAAGCTAAATTATAAGTGTTGTGTTGATTAAACTAAACAACATTACATTAGTTTAATGTAACTTAAGTTCACTCAAATAAATATTCTTTCTTTAAGGTAACTTAACTCTGTTACGTGGAACCTGTTGACATAAAAAAGTTAATTAAAGCCAACATATTTTTTTGAGTGTAAATCTGTTGGCTTAAAAGTTTATTTAAAAAAAAAACGTGAGCTGTTAAGTTGACTTAATTAAGTTTTTAGAATTCTGCATATAGTTTATTTATTTCATAATTTTAAGGCAACAGGTTTACTCACTTTTTTCAACTAATCCCTTTACCATACACCTGGCGCAATAAAGCGAAAGACATGTTTGGCGCAATTTGTTGCTATTTTCAGACCAGCGCAACTCTAATTTTCACATTATGCACCATGTTGTTTAAATAGCAAATCCATTTGCGTCACGGATGGTTGTTTGATCACTCGTTGTTATTATTATTCATTCATTCTTTCGCTGGAAATTAGAATTGAATTTAGAAATAGTTTTGAAACAAATCTTTGCCCAACCAGTCCACATGTGTTTTGTGGACTTGGAGAAGGCATTTGATCATGTCAAAATCTTGATCATGTCACATAATGCCTTGGGGCATTATGTGGAAGGTGCTTGGGAAGTATGGGGTCAGAGGCGCTCTGTTAAGGGTCGTCCCGTCCCTGTATGACCAGAGTAGGAGTCTGGTTTGCATTGTAAGCAATAAGTCAGACTTGTTTCCAGTGGATATTGGACTCAGGTAGTGATGCCCCTTGTCACCAATTCTGTTCATACGTTTTATGGACAGAATTTCAAGGTGCAGCTTTTGGCTGGAGGGGGTCCTGTTTGGGGACCACAAGATTTCATCTCTGTTATTCGCAGACGATGTTGTTCTGTTAGCATCATCGAACATGGACCTTCAGCATGCACTGGGGCTGTTTGCTGCCGAGTGTGACGTTGCTGAGATGAGAATCAGCGTCTCCAAGTCCAAGGCCATGGTGGCAGTGTGCACTCTTATGGATAGGGTGAGGAGCTCCGACACCCGGGAGGAGCTCGGAGTAGAGCCGCTGCTCCTCCACATCAATAGAAGTCAGCTGAGGTGGCTCAGGCATCTGTTTCGGATGCCTCCTGGACGCACACCTAGGGAGGTGTTCCAGGCATGTCCCACCAGAAAGAGGCCTCGGGGAAGACTCAGGACACGCTGGAGGGACTATGTCTCTTGGCTGGCCTGGGAAACCCTCGGGATCCCTCCCTAGGAACTGGAGGAAGTGTCTGGGAAGAGGGAAGTCTGGGGTTCTCTCCTAAGACTGCTGCCCTCGCAACCCGGCCCTGGAATAGTGCAGAAAATGAATGAATGAATAAATTAATGAATGAATGAATACTAGTTAAGTCAATTGAAGTCAATGTGAATTAAACCATCTTCATTTTTGGTAAAACTTTAGAATAACGGTCCATTAGTTAATGTATATGTTAACATTAAGTATCAATAAGCTTTAAAAGCAACATTTACTAATGCATTAATAACGTTTTCAGTTGTGCTTAGTTTATGCACTGTGAGTTAACATGAACTAATGTTAACAAAGCTGAATAAATAATGTAATAAATGTTTTACTAATTGTTTGTTCATATTGGTGATTGGTGATGACACGGAGACAGACGGGATCCAAATGCAAGAAGTTTAATTGTAAAAAGTAAACAAATCCAAAACTCCAGGCTAAATCGTAGTCAAAAATCATGCAGGTTCAAAGTAACAAACAGAGTGTTTTGGCTCAGTCTTCCAAAATCCGTAGTCAAAAATAACAGGCTCAAAGGTCATAACAAAAGGCAACTCAAACAGTGAGAAAACGCTTGGTGAGGCAGCAGGTACTGGGAATACTTCGCACGAAAGCTGCGTCCCAAATGGCACACTATACACTATGCACTCATGCACTATGTACTTACACACTCAACAGGATAGTATATGTATGTAGTGTCGTCCCAAATGGCACACTAATGTTTGTTTTTCCTGAGCGGAAATTCGAACCGTTTCCCTGATGACGTTTGAGGGTTGCCAAATCAGTGAAATAAACAACTGAATTATCAAATAATACCTGTGAGTATAACCGCATTTACCATCGGGAGGCGCTATAATCACTCTCGTAGGAGAATTTTGCTTTCACCATCCAAAACAAATAAAGTTATCCAACATGTGCGTCCGATAGCTCCGCCCCTTCCGCTACGTGAGCAAACCTGTGGTCGTTGAATGTGTGAAGTGTCCATCATTACACACTTCATTTTAGCGGCTGAATGAGTGCATCATCCGGGTAATTAAAGTGCACTTATTATTTTTAGGGTTTCCAGTGTGAAAACACTACTTACACTATTTACACGATTTGGGACGTAGCTTGATTGTTTGCTGTGGCCAGGTTAATATGGCCACCAAACAGGAAGTAACCAACGAAGAATTGTCAGAATTCAGAATTCTGGTGAGGGTTCCCTCTGCTGGTTGGATGTCCTGTTAGTTACACTAACATAAACTAATTATTATTATAAAGTCTTACCTCATTTTTTGAAATATGAGTCAAACACCAGGGCCTTTTAGCTTTTTATTCAGTTATTCAGCAAAAATAAAAGTTATTCATAATATGTATGATAATTTATTGTTTCTGAATCATGTACAGTGTAATTAAGTCAGAAAAATGTCAGGAAAAAACAAACAAATGTCAGAAAAACTCAAGTTTAAAATTATTTTTACAGTAAAAAAATCAAATACAGCCATTTTTTCCAACATGTGTAATGATCTTGATTAATTCTGAACAATATGTTTATATAACATCAAATACTCTGCTTCTCTTAATTGAGTTACTCAAATCTGTTGATTTTACTCAGCATTTAAGGCATGCTATAATTTAAATGACCTAAAAATGAACATTAATCCCTAACTTTATTTGTTTCAGCGTATAATTCAAATAATTACAGTAGCCAGTTACTTTACATCATAAATAATCTCATCCAACTCTGGTGTTAGTTGAAGCGACAGACCTGTGCGCTGTCCGTTCGCCCACCAAACAGTTTTTAATTGATTGTGTGAGAGTTTAAGTAACCATAGCTGACCATGATGAATGCAGCAGGCTTCATATAATTATAGTCTTAGTTATCATTGTCACTGGTAGCTTACATCACACTGTCAAAATCTATTTTCCAGGTGATTAATAGCTATAGTTGTGGGAATACATTAGGAACGTTTAGGCTAATGAGAGAGCAGGGGTCTGCGTTTGAGGAGAGCTTCATGCTCACTAATAGCAGAAACGCAGATTTACTTAAGCTGTTCACTTTTACAAGTCTGTCGAGCGGGTTCTGCTGACGCGGTGGTTGAGGTTCGCCCTCACTCAGCATTTACAAATCATGCATTAGCTTTTAGGAACGCAGGCAATATTTGTACACTCACAAAATCACGCTTGCTGTTTGTTGATAAGCTTAAAAACACATTTGTTGAGTTTTTTTGTGACAGCTGAATTGTTTTATGTTTACTCCACTTAAATTTGTAAAAACTAATGAGTTAACTTGATTCCTGTTGTCCCAACACGAATAGATTGTGTGGAACCCTGCAATTTTTAGTGTTGAAGTCCATGACTGGAACCAAATGCTGGTACAATGTGCAATATATATGACAAATAGTCATGACAACAAATGTTTTTATGTTAATTTAAGTGAAGTTTTTAAACTAATTTCGAGAGGAGCACGCGATATAATTGACTGCAGCTGGCCGCCTATCTACACTCATTAGTTAGCCAATCAGATCTATCCTAACTTACTATAAATAGCCTAGCTAGATATTACTCCCTTATCTTCCGAAGAAACCCCCCATCCACCCCCTTTCTCCTCCTTTAAAAAGGGGAGCTCTCGAGAACCACCTGATCTCGTACTCCCCTCACATGCTCTATGGACCTGGCGGGAGCCCTGGGCTCAACTATCTCCGAGCTCAGGGTTCTCTCCCAGGACAGCATACCAAACCTGCTAACAGTTGTCAAGCAATATCTAAGTGCGAACTCTTGAAGGATTCTTTGTAAAAACTCCTGGTTGCCTTAAAATTTTAAGCTGAACCAAATAACTCTTATGAGTCCATTAAACTTATATTATGTTAAACTGACTTAAAACAGCTTGCGTAACTTATAAAATTAAGTCCAAACATGATAAGTGTAACTAATTTCTAGAGGAACATGTGATGTAATTGATCGTGGCTGGTCTCTAATGTGTAATCATTAGAGCGGATCATTTCAAACTCACTGTAAATAGCCCTTTACTCTCACATCTTCATTTTTTGAAGAATCCCCCCATCCACCCCATCTCCACCTTTCCTTCTTCACTGATCTCGTACGCCCTAACATGCTCATTGACCAGGCGGGAGCCCTGGGCTCAATTGTCTCCGAGCTCTGAGTTCTCTCCCGGGACAGCATGCCAAAGCTGCTATGATTGTCAAGCGATATCTAAGTGTGAACTCTTGAAACGTAGTTTAAGAAGTTACAATGATCTAAAATCATACGCTGTCAAGACAGAATTGATCATATAAATGTTTACAGTGCAGAAACAGAGCTCATTTTACAACTCTTCTAGAGTTAAATAATGGTACATTGTTGAGTCCATTCAGCCAATCTCCATTTCTGGCGGGAGCACTTTTAGCTTAGCTTAGCTTAGCATAAATCATTGAATCGGATTGGACCAATTTTTTTCCAAAAAAACTATTTAGCTTATTCTTGAATGCGGAAGTGCGCTCGTTTTAGCGATTTTTTTGGAACTTCCGATTTAGTTGCCTATGGGAGAAATGGCTATAAACCGCAGAAAATGTTCAAACCACTTGCTTTACAAACAAGCGTTTGCATGACTATACTGACAAAGCAGAATAACAGCTAATAGCAGCATAATGAGCTGTTTTTAACGTCAAAAAATAGAAGAGAATAAGACCAGAAATCTCAAGCCAAAAAGATTCAAATGGCCCACTCTGAAGCGAAAAATAAGGAGAATAACTTCCCTATTTAAAGCCTGACACTTCTGTAGTTACATTGTGCACTAAGACTGTCAGAATATTATTTTATTTACATTTTCTAATGCGACATGGCTAGGAATTATATACTCACTTTGCTGCTGTACAACGGCGGTCTGACGATCTTCCCTCCAGGACCAGGATTGGTGACCCCTGGTATAGACCATCATATTGGGGTAATATAAACATACCCAGTCCTTTTTTTTTCAATTTAACAATATAAAACAACCCAAGCTCATTCTGAAAACGTAGTACCGCGGACATTTCTGGAGACAGCGGAATACGTCCCGGGGTACGTACGACCATGTTTATGTTTTTCAAGCGAACGCTGCGGGGCGGTGTGACGCTGTTCCCTTTCGTGCTTGACCTTACCTCCTTGTGGAGGGCTTCCCCGCTGCAACCCGTTTGTCACCATGTACGTCGGCAGGCTCAAGATGCAGAGAGGAGTCGACCACGGCGATCGGTTTCGAGTCCGGGGAAGAGTGGTTCCAGCAATCTGGTAAGACGAAAACAGAATCCCAAAAATTAAGTGAACGAGTTTTGTAACAGGGTGAGAACGCGGCGAAATCCGAAAACGCGGTAGAAAAAAAAAATAATCGGGGCTTTTATTTTTTTGGACGGCTTTTTGTAAACTGTTGCTCGGGTTTAGGGAAGCGAGCAGGCGGGAGGGCGGGTCGATCGGTAAAATTGGTTGGGTTCAGGGAAGGAGGAGACGGGTCAGCCGATTGGCCGGTTGCGCAGTCAATCATCCGGTCAGTCGGACAGCGGCCTCCGGTGGGTTCACGCGAGAACAGAGCGGGCGCGAACAGCGCGGGAGCGAACAGCGCGGGCGTGAACCCTGCTCGCGAGAGGCGTCTGAGGTGCGAAAAAGCGCACAACAGCGGCCTCTCGCGGATTCCTGAAAACAAAAACTGCAGCCGTACGTACCCGCCGGGACGTATTCCGCGGTCTCCAGAAACGTCCGCGGGACTACGTTTCCACAATGAGCCCGGGTTGATATAAAAATGTAGAAAGTGTATCTAAAGGGTACACTTTCAAATTTGAGTTTATAATTAAAAAATACAAAAAGCACCTCTGTTTTTAGGTGTTTATTATGACACAGACAACATATATAGATATTTTAAACACTTAAATAGTGTTTTATGAAAATTCAAAGGGTTTTCTTTAAAATCATACCAAATTTTTGCATTGACACCTCTGCATGTGGATTTAGGAAGCTTTTAAGTGAAGTTTATTCATAAACTAATTTCGAGAGGATCACGTGCTTATGATTTATCACGGCTGGTCTCGCATTTGCTAATCACGATCTTCCAATCATATGAGCCCTAAGCTACTATAAATAGCCACAGTTATCAGTTCACTTTATCTTCGTTTGGAAAAAACCCCCCTCCTCCCCTATTCTCCTCCTTTACCTCTGATTGGTCGGCACGGCGGCCCAGTGGTTAGCACTGTGAGCCCCACAGCAAGAACACTGCCAGCCCTGGTTCCACAGAACCGGTGGGTGTTTCTGTGAGGAGTTTTTTATGTTCTCCCCGTGTCCACGTGGGTTTTCCCCGGGATCTCCGGTTTCCTCCCACCATCCAAAGACATTCAACATACATAACAATCAAGCTTTTGTTTAACCCCTTGTGTTCCCTTAGCTACCGCAGCAGGGGAGTTCTGAGATCCACTGAGCTCAGGCTCCCCTCTCGCTCTGCCAACGGGAGGAGGCCCCGGGCTCGAGGAGCCTTTGAGCTTGGGGCTCTCTCCCGGGACAGCATGCCAAACAAGCTTTTATAAATCATCAGCTAAGTGTGAACTCTTGATATCAGGGTAAGCAAAATCTAGGCGGAAATCCCAAAATAGCAGCAGAGTTCAACTGGTTAATAATTGAAAAGTACAAATGTGTACCTCGCAGTACCATACAGGTACAAAATTGAACCTAAAAGGTACAAAAGTGTACCCTAAAGATACTAATATCCACCTGTACAGCACAGTTTTGAAAAGGTACCACCCTTGTGACAGATTCCTTTATTTCTGAGAGTCATTTAGAGAACTGTGTTTTTTTTATCCTTGAGATGCTAAAATGCAAAATAACCCAAATCTTTCCATCTCTGCTTGTTATCTGAGCTCATCAATTACTGTCAGTTTCTCTGTCCAACTCATCTTGTGCGTTTCTTTTGTCATCCCTGGAGATAAAGTGTCACATCTCCGAATGAAAGGCCATTGAGAAAGGCGTGCTATCACCTCTCACTATAGCGATGATGACCGAGATGTTTTATCCCAGTTAGGTGATATGGTCACTCCACTGAATGACTTGCAATGAAACTCTAGCATTTATTTTGTCCTGGCTGCAATTCTGCTGTGGTGTGAAACAGCATACTGCAGCCCTTGGGACAAGTAGGGACGTGCCAGGTAATCAAAGGTGACAGGTTTCTAATGGCTGTTTAAAAGGACAACGACCTCTTCTCTTGCAAGTTCAAGTTGCCAAAAGGTTAAGTTTAGGTCTCGTTCGACTCATGTGTCTGGTTTTTGGTTAAAGATGTGGAGTTGGTAACGTCTTGAGGGTAATCCAGTCAAGTGGATGTTACAAGGTAGATTTGAAACATAGAGATTCCATTCAGTTGTTGTAAAAAAAAAAAATAATAATAATAAAAAATAATAATAATAGTAATAATAATAATAATAAGAAGAAGAAGAATATTAATATTATTATTATTAACAACAATAATAGTAATAATAATAATAATTATAATAATAATAATAATAATAGTAATAATAATAGTAATAGTAATAATAATAATAAAAATAATAATAATAATAATAATAGTAGTAACAATAATAATAATAATAATAATAGTAGTAGTAGTAGTAATAATAATATTAATAGTAATAATAATAATAATAATAATAGTAAAAAAAATAATAATAGCAATAATAATAATAATAATAATAATAATAATATAAAGTATTTAAAATATTTAAATATACTGATTAACTTGTTGATGAATGTTTTTTTTTCATTTTTAATATTTCATTTTATTATCAACAATTCTAATTAACTGATACTTATAATTGACAAGATAGATTGTCAAAAGCATTTTATCATCATTATTTTTATCATCTATCATCATTATTTTCTATAAACATTTATAGAGATGAATATACACAACCTGACAAAAGTCTTGTCATCGATCCTACAAATAATAATAAAACAAATACTGCCGAAGACCTTGGAACATGCATGGACCCAAAATTCTAGCAGAAATCAGTCACGTTTGATGAAGGAAAAATCATGGTTTGGGGTTACAACATCAACAGCCTGAGGTATCAAGACATTTGTGCTGCCCATTACATTATAAGCCACAGGAGAGGGCAAATTCTCCAGCGGGATAGCGCTCCTTCTCATACTTCAGCCACCACATCAAAGTTACTGAAAGCAAAGGAGGTCAAGGTGCTCCAGGATTGGCCGGCCTAGTCACCAGACATGAACATTATTGAGCATGTCTGGGGTAAGATGAAGAAGGAGGCCGTGAAGATGAATCCAAAGGATCTTGATGAACTCTGGGAGTCCTGCAAGAACACTTACTTTGCCATTCCAGCTTATTATTAATAAGTGATTTGAGTCATTGCAGAGATGTATGGATGCAGTCCTCCAAGCTCATGAAAGTCATACACAATATTCATTCTTTCTGCACTGCAGCATGACTTTATATTCTATACTGGACATTATTTCTGTTAAGTGACAAGACTTTTGTCTAAACAAAGTCAGACCTTACTGTCCTCATGAAATAATTAAAAAATCAAGGCATGATCATATTTTTTTTGGTCAAATAAATGTAATATAGAGGCATTTGCCTTTTAAATTAGCCACTTCTGAATCCAAATAAACAACTAGTCAAGTCAAGTTATTATTTGTTGTTCCTAAAACTTGGATGGGCGACAAGACTTTTGTCAGGTAGCTATATTTCCCAAATGATGTTTAGCAGAGCAAGGGCATTTTCACAGTATTTCCTATCATTTTTTTTTCTTCTGGAAAAAGTCTTATTTGTTTTATTTTGCCTATAAAAAAAGCAGTTTTTAATTTTTAAAACCATTTTAAGGTCAATATTATTAGCCCTCTTCATTTTCAGTTGTCTACTGAACAAACCGCTGTTATACAATGATTTGTTAATTAACCTAACCTGTCTAATTAAGCCTTTAAATGTCACTTCAAGCTGAACACTAGCATCTAAAAAAAGATCTATTATTTACTGTCATCATGGCAAAGATGAAAGAAATTAGTTATTAGAAATTAGTCATTAAAACTATTGTCTTTGAAATGTGAAAAAAAAAACATCTTGGGGAAGATTAGGGAAAATATATAGGGGGTTAATAATTCAGGAGGGCTGATCATTCTGACTTCAAATGTATATATTCAAATGAGCTTTTTGTTGTTGTTGTTTTTGCTTACTACAAGCCCAGATGCTCCTTATAACATCCTGACAATAAGAAAGCAGAAAGAGTTGCTAATGGAGAGTGAGTCAAGCTCTCCAGCTGGCAGGATCTGCTCACGCTGACTGCTATTAACACTCACCTCTGTTGGAACATCTTTACGGCCCGTGGTGACAAGTGCTGGCTACCATCCAGAGCACTTTCAACACCCAAAAGAAACAGCATTCTATGAACTGCATGAAAAAAAAAGACTTGAGGTAAATGTAAACCACAGAGAGGGTTGAATATTTCTTGTTGGGGAAAGTTACTTTTGGATGTAATATATAAAAATGTTGCAACCCGGGCTCATTGTGGAAACGTAGCCCCGCGGACGTTTCTGCGGACCGCGATTTATGTCCCGGGAGGTACGTATTGGAGCGGTTTTTGTTTTCGCGGATCCGCGAGAGGCCGCTGTGCGCGCTCTTTCGCGTCTTGGGCGCCTCTCGGGAGTGCGCGCCGTTCGCGCCAGCGCCATTCGCGCCAGCGCCATTCTCGAGCGAAAAGCCGCCGGATCGGCCGCCCTCCTCTTCCTCCTCCTCCTCCTCCTTCCCTAAACCCGAGCGACCATTCTCAAAAGCCGTCCAGAAAAAAAAAAAAAACAGCAAAAGCCCTCGTCTTCGATTTCGACCGCGTTTTCGGATCCCGCCACGTTCTCGCCCTAATTTTTCAGATTCCGTTTTTCGTCTTACCTGATTTCCGGAACCGCTGTTCCCCGGACTCGATCCCGGTCGTCGTCCCCGCGGCCGGCTCCTCCTCCTCCGGGGCCTCCGCTCCGCCGACGCAACGCTGTGAGCTAAGCGGACAAACTGGTTGCATGGGGAAAGCCCTCCACTCGGAGGCGAGCCGTCGGCCGGCGAGCACGAAGAGGAAGGGCGGAGCGGCGCCACACCGCCCCGCAGCGTTCGCTCGAAAAAAACTAGATGCTGCCTTACGTACCTCCGGCCACGTAAATCGCGGTCTCCAGAAACGTCCGCGGGGCTATGTTTCCAGAATGAGTCTGGGTTGAAATGTTGAGTTACTCCCCAAATATAGTAATTAGCTGTGTTACTTTGTTACTTTTTATAGTTAGTAATGTGTTACGTTACTTTTAAGTTACTCTTGCATTACTTTATATTACATTTCTGTGGGTTAATCATTTCAGAACTTGTTTTTCTTCTTTATTTTGTGGACTTGTGGAGAAGGCATTCGACCGTGCCCCTTATGGCATTCTGTGGAGGGTGCTCGGGGAGTATGGGGCCAGAGGCGCTCTGTTAAGGACCGTCTCGTCCCTGTGTGAACAGAGCAGGAGTTTGGTTCACATTGTCTGTAATAAGTCAGACTTGTTTCCAGTGGAGATTGGACTCGGGTAGGACTGCCCCTTGTCACCAATTCGGTTCATAATTTTTATGGACAGAATTTCAAGGCACAGCCTAGGGCTGGAGGGGGTCAGGTTCGGGGACCACAGGATTTCATCTCTGTTATTCGCAGATGTATCTTGGCATTTTTTTCTGATGCCATAACTCTGTGGTTAGTTGTTTTGTAAAATATAAACAGATGTTTTAATATTATGTCCTTTGTTTATTTATGTTTGAAGTTTTTACTGCAAATGTCACATCCATAATGCTGGAATTGCTCAACTGTTGTCTTTGAATTGCAGGTGTTTGACTGAATGCATCTCTGAAAACGAGGATCAACAGAGCTTGTCTCAAAATCTGAACTGATGTAACACGCCGGTCACGGCGATTCACACATCTGCTTCGCACTTTCTCTCTTCCTGTCATTCAGAAGTGAAACGCTAAGTGTTCAGTGCATCCTGCTTGTGTTGTTGCAGAGTGTGGCAGTGTGAATTTCTCTGCTAAGGCATTCGCTTTGTGATTACAAAGTAACTTTTAACACCATTGACTACTTTTAACTTCTGTGCTTTCCAGTGTAGATTTCCAGTAATGAGCAGAAACAGAATTTGATTCATCTTAGAAAACAAGCTCAATATGGAACATGTATTCATCAGTGAATCGCTGAGAAAACTGAATCATCAGTGTTTGCATTGAAAACATTTTTTACAAAATGTGTGGATGTTTCCCAGTTATGGGTTGCTCATTTCGGCTGCTTGTTTCCGAAATCTTGTCCTTTCAGTCATGACCCAAAGCTCATGACCATAGGTGAGAGTAGGAATGTAGATTGAACAGTAAATTGAAACCTTTGCCGTTCGGTTTAGCTCCTTTTTTAACACAACGGACCGGTACATCGACCGCATTACTCTTGCCACTGCACCAATCCGCCTGTCAATCTCACGTTCTATCCTTCCCTCACTCGTGAACAAAACGCCAAGATACTTAAACTCCTCTTAAACTCCTCCACCTGGGGTAAGGACTTTCCTCCAACCTGGAGATGAAAAACCACCTTTTTCCTGTGGAGCACCATGGCCTCGGACTTGGAGGTGCTGATTCTCACACGCTTCACACTTGGCAGCAAACCGCCCCAGTGCATGCTGAAGGTACGTGTTTGATGAAGCCAACAGAACAACATTATCTGCGAATAACAGAGATGAAATCCTGTGGTCCCCGAACCTGACCCCCTCCAGCCCTAGGCTGTGCCTTGAAATTCTGTCCATTAAAATTATGAACAGATTTGGTGACAAGGGGCATCCCTACCTGAGTACGAATTAGCCACAAAACTGAATACTTACGTTTTCTCGTGAGATCAGGCTGAAAATACAGTGACAAATCTTTTACTTTCTGTCAAAAACAAAAACAAAAAAAAACAATACTATGAAGTTCCCCGAGTAGGAAGCAGCACACCTCTGTGTGTAACTCAAGTCTCTCTGGTGTCCGGCAGCATGCTGCTCCCGGCATTGAACTCCCAGACACTCAAAAGGTGTCTTTATCCCAGCTGTACAACAAAAAAAAAACACCCCACCTCCACCTTCATTCCCACCATCAGGCTCAAGCTTTTGGGAATCCACCCTAAACACCCCCACCCGCATTTAAGCAGCAGCCACCCTTTATGTTCACATGTGTCACTGCTGCTTTACTCTGTCAAAATCTGGCCGCACAATAGACGTGTAAAAAGATTGACCAACAGCACTTCTTTTTTTCCATCTTCTTCTGCACAGCCACCCAGAGAGACACAATAGAGCGGGGTGAAAAACACACCTGCACTTTTATCCAGCAAGAAAGAAATGCCTGTGTCCTGATACGACAGCGCCTGCAGACTAATATTAACTGTTGCGCAGCACAAAGGGCAAGCAAAGGGTCCCTGAAACGTGAGAGCGCAGAAAACATTTAGAGTCAATAAAAGTGTGTCAATTGGACAGCGAACAGCGTGGCGTGGAATGATGTTTACACAAGCACGGCACATTGTCAGGCGAGGTGATTTTCATAACTATATATGTTTATTGTAGCACTCAGTGTGGTGGCAGGAGATGTTATCACGGTGACCTGTTGATCTTGAAAGTCGTCTTTATAGGTGAATATGATACATGTACAAAGAGAGTTTCTCTGAAACCAAAATGTCTGTTGATTGTACTATATTAAAAGCAAGAGTACAATTTATTTACTTAATTAACATATTTGACTAAAATTTTAATCTAAATTAGCATTTTTCTTAGGCTGTTGCGTGTAGTTTTAGTAATTTTACTCTTAGTGCAAATAATATGTTATTTTCATTGCCTTTAAAGTGAAATAAGAGAACACACAGTGCATCCGGAAAGTATTCATAGCGCTTTCCTTTTTATACATTTTTTTATGTTACAGAATTTTCCAAAATGGATTAAACTCATTTATTTCCTTAAAATTCGGCACACAATCCCCCATAATGACAATGTGAAAAAATTGTTGCAAATTTATTAAAAATAAAAAAAGCTGAAAAACAGATGTACATTCGTGTTTACAGCCTTTGCTCAATACTTTGTTGATGCACCTTTGACAGCGATTACAGCCTCAAGTCCTTTTGAATATGATGCCACAAGCTTGGCTCACCTGTCTTTGGGAATTTGTGCCCATTCCTCTTTCCAGTACATTCTAAGCTCTATCAGGTTGGATGGGAAGCGGCGGTGTACAGCAATTTTTTAGATCTCTCCAGAGATGTTCAATAGGATTTAGGTCTGGGCTCTGGCTGGGCCACTCAAGGACATTCACCGAGTTGTTGTGAAGCCGCTCTATTGATATTTTGGCGGTGTGCTTTGGGTCATTGTCCTGCTGGAAGATGAAGCGTCATCCCAGTCTGAGGTCAAGAGCACTCTGAAGCAGGTTTTCATTCAGGACGTCTCTGTACATTGCTGCATTCATCTTTCACTTTATCCTGCTGAAAAACATCCACACAGCATTATGCTGTCACCACCATTCTTTCAAAATTTTGAGGGACAACTTATTTGTTTTATATTCAATCCATTTCAATTTGCAAAAGAAAAAAAGCTAACTTAATCGGTTTGTGTTTGAACAACATGACATGATTATTTTGGTGCAACAGTGAAGCAAGAATTTATTTCTGATTAGAGTTTTTCAAGAATTTCCAGCCTGATCTCACGAGCAAACTTAAGTATTTTACGTTTTGTCAGTTTAGTGGCGAATTACGAGTTCAGTTGTACGAAATTGCACGATTTTAAAAAGGAGGCGTGGCATCTAACCCCACCCCTAAACCCAACCGTCATTCACTAAAAAACATTATTCAGAAATGATTCCTTGGATTTACTCTATTTTTTTACGTTAACTGGCTGTAAACTATTTATTTGGGGTAAATTTATACACACAAATTAAGTAGAATTTTAGTAAATTCAATTCTTTTTTTTTTTAATTCAACACAAATAAATTGTTTGCAACAGTTTTGCAGACATCATTTTTTTCATCGTTGGGGGATGAGCAAATCGTACTTAATTGCACCAATTAGATCGAACGAGTTCATACAAATTCGCCACTAAATCAAAACGTTACGAATTGCCGTGAGATTGCGTTGGAATTTCTAACGATTTACGTAATATTTATTTTTTGTTGCTCCTAAAAAAGCACAACTTTGTACTCTGAAAAAAAGTGAGCATGCAGAACAACAATGTTCTAATAATGTTCAACTTAATTTGTTTGTTTAAATTCAACTTAAATAAATTGTTTACAAGCACTTACGTAGAAAAAATAGTAAATCCAAGGAATCATCTTTAAATAATTTTTTTTAGTGTACACACAAAAATGAGTGTTGCTGCTTGTTAAACTACTTATTTAAAATGAGCTGAATCAACACAATTCTTAATTTTTTTTGGCACAACTTAAATATTTTATGTTCAATCCACTTAAATGTGTAAAAGCGAAGCTAACTCAATTGATTTGTGTTGTGACAACATGAAGGACTTGTGTGGAACCCTGCTTGTGTCTTTTTAATTTGCAGCTGCATTGTGATTGCATTTGTGATCATATTTAAATTTAATTCCATCATTACCATTTTCTGTCTCTATTTAAAGAAATCCTGGAGGACTTTAGTGTGTGCTTCTCATCACTGAGTCTCCAAGATTTGCCAGACCTCTTTTTTTTTGCACTGAAAAAAACAACTGTTTAGTTTCGGAGAACAATCTAAACAAAGATGCTTCAATGGCAGAAGATAAAAGTAAAAAACGCACTTTCCGTTTGATCAACTCGACTACATGTTGGTGTGTGTTTGTGTCCTCGCTAAGACAATAGTCACCAGACCACGGAGAAAACTCCTCACTGTTTGGACTGCATCTGGAGCATGAAACCGGCTCGGTCAGTCACTGAGAGTTATAAAAAAAAAAAAAGACAAACTGGATGAAGCCGCTTCTGGTTTTGATTTCATCTGAGAGAAAGAGAGTGTGTGTGTCTTTTCGACTTTTTTGCACAAGAGCAAACCTGTCCTCTGCTTGGACGGTGGCCAAGTGAACATGCCGAGGCCGACTCTGATCCTCAGCGCGTTTCCCTGTCGTCTGTAAACCCACCACCTCTGGCAGACTTTGACGGCACATCGTAGTGTAAGCATGAAGGGACCCTGAAGATCTCAGCAGTCTGGACTTAAGTCATGTCTGTGTAATGTATGTGTGAACGTGCTGCTAATGACTCAGCAATCATATTTTGCAACACCGGCTATTTGGATGCATTGTTAACCTATGGAAAACGTTAAGCTGTAGTTGACGTGAATGCTTTAAAATGATACATTTCTGTCTGTCTGTATATTTGTGTGTGTGTGTGTGTGTGTGTGTGTGTGTGTGTGCGTGTGTGTGTGTGTGTGTGTGTGTCCAAACTTCTAACTTAAGAGGTGCTGTCCCCCCCTACTGGCCCACAGCTCCATATCACTATTATTAAACTTCTGAGGAAAACATTGGAACTATCTCTTCATTGTCTCCTTTTAATCTCAAGACACACTAACTTTAGTGTAAGTTCCTAATTTTGTGTTTTATTTCCACTGTGAGAGTTTTTTCTGTAATAAATAGTCTTAGCTATTAGCCTCTTTAAGCTATATATATTTTTAGATTGTCTACTGAACAAACCATTGTTATACAATAACTTAATTTTATTTAACCCTAATTACCCTAACCTGCCTAGTTAACCTAGGTAAAGTCTTTAAATGTCCCTTTAAGCTGCATAGAAGTGTCTTGAAAAATATCTAGTATAATATTATTTACTGTCATCATGGCAAAGATAAAATAAATCAGTTATTAGAAGTGAGTTATTAAAACTATTATGTTTAGAAATGTGTTGAAAAAATCTGCTCCCTGTTAAACAGAAATTGGAGAGGAATAAATAGGGTGGCCGATAATTCTGACTTTAATTGTATATATAATGTCTGTAAAAAACCCTACAATGTTAGCACGGTAGGTCTGAATAATAGAGTACACACCAACAGGTCAATATTATGATAATTGCTTATAAAATAACTATAATTTAAGAAAATTTGTAAAATTATTAATAAATAATAGATGAAATATCAAATAAAAAAACAAAAAACTAATTCTTCTTCTTCTTCCTCATAAAAAAATCCAAAAAGACCCCCAACAATTCAAGAAGTGTCTGAATTTCCTAAATTAAATTAAATTAAATTAAATTAAATTAAATTAAATTAAATTAAATTAAATTAAATTAAATTAAATTAAATTAAATTAAATAAGTGTTTATTTGGATTTTTACAGCACTTTGCTCAACCCTATTTTAATTGGAACAATTTTTATAATTATTGTAATAATAAAAACAATTATATATATATATATATATATATATATATATATATATATATATATATATATATATATATACATATATATATATATATATATATATATATACATACAGTACAGTTGAAGTCAGAATTATTAGTTTCTCATTTATTTTTTCCCCAATTTCTGTTTAAGAGCGAGAAGATTTTTTTAACACATTTCTAAACATAATACTTTTAATAATTCATTTCTAATGACAATTTTTCAAGACACTTCTATACAGCTTAAAGTGTCATTTAAAGGCTTAACTAGGTTAATTAGGTTAAATAGGCAGGTTAGGGTAATTAGGCAAGTTACTGTATAACGATGGTTTGTTCTGTACACTATAAGAAAAAATACAGCTTAAAGGGGCTAATAATTTTGACCTTAAAATGGTTTAAAAAAAATAAAAAGCTGCTTTTATTCTAGCCGGAATAAAGCAAATCAAACTTCCTCCATAAGAAAAATATTATTAGACACACAGTGAATAAGAAAAATTCTTATATATATATATATATATATACAGTTGAGGTCGGAATTTTTAGCCCCCTTCGAATTTTTCTGTTTTAAATTTTTTAAACATCATTTTAGGGACAAAATTATCAGCCCCTTTAAGCTATATTTTTTCTCGATAGTCTGAAAAAACTATAGCTATAATATTGGAAAAATCTGATAATGCGATATTTTATTTTTCTGCGATATATATTGCGATATAAATACAGTTTCACAAGATAGTTTGAATAGCTCTACTTTCTGAGGAGTCGAACAGTATTCTGGTACAGCAATTTAATAGTCAAAATAAAAAAAAAAGCTGTTAATGCTTTGTTTTGTCTTAGATCAAGTAAAAATATTGTTTTGTTTTCACCTTCAGAAAAAATAAGTCACAATTAGGAGATTTTCTTTAAAACAAGCTGAATTATCTGCCAGTGGGATAAGTGAAATAATCTGGTTTTCGTGTAGATATTTGGACTACAGCAGGTTTTCATGTAGATATTTTTTAATTAAAATGTTTTTAAAAATATTAAAAACTGCTTTTATTCCAGCCAAAATTACATTTCTTGCTCTGTTAAACATAATTTGGGAAATATTTAAAAAAGAAAAAACAATTCAAATAATTCTGACTCCAACTGTACGCATGCTTTGATTAGTTTATTCACGAGCATCATCTACCTGTCTTATTCACACAAAAGAGGTAACATAAACCTGACAATGCATCAGACGATGATAAAGCAAAGTAAAAACCATCCAAAAAGCAGGCAAGACCACCTCTAAACCCGAGACCACCTAAATGTTTTCCGTCTCGTGCTTACAGAAGCCATATTGCTGTAATGATTTAATTGCTGTGGGACTGCAAGGCTAATAAGGTTTCTAAATCAGTCTGCTTTATTTGTTTTCTTTTTGACTTGCGGCGAGAAGGAAAATGCAGTGGCTCTAATTGCAACGCTGTCATTAAGAGATATTCGGTATTAAAGTTCCTTCCTTTAGTAATAGTTTTGTGGATTTTTTTATAGCTCACTTGTGTTCCTCTTGTCAAAGGGACTTCAAGAAGTAAATGTTTTTTTAAAGCCAATATAGCCCTTGTCGTTAAAAAAATACAGTAGTTTCTTAGCAGCGCACACATCCTGAGAGATGTGGTGGAGAAACGGAGACCACCGTCTTCTTGTTTTGTCCCTCCTGGTGGGATGAGATATTTAGTTTTTTTGTAATACAGAACAGATGACTTTAATGTTTGAGCTGTAAAAAGATATTTGGACAAAGCAAGATGTTTAGCATTTTGCAGAGACTCGACTTTATCTGTAGATTTCAATTAATGCAACTTGGTTTCAAATGAACATTCATTCATTTTCTTTTCGGCTTAGTCCCTTTATAGATCTGGGGTCGCCACAGCGGAATGAACCGCCAACTTATCCAGCAAATGTTTTTCGCAGCGGATGCCATTCCAGCTGCAACCCATCTATGGCAAACAACCACACACACTCATACACTATGGACAATTTAGCCAACCTAATTCACCTGTGCTGCATGGAGAACATGCAAACTCCACACAGAAACGCCAACTGACCCAGCCGAGGCTCGAACCAGCAACCTTCTTGCTGTGAGGCGACAGCACTACCTACTGCGCCACTGTGTCGCCATATTTTTTAACATTTAATGCCAAAAAATGCACCTTTTTACTCTTCTTTTACTCCTTTTTTACTATCAGTGAAACTATTAAACATTTTAGAGACATGTGAGGGTGGGAATATCACTCGTCTGAAGTGTGACTCTACTTAAACTCCCCATGTTATACCAGAAAATGTTCACAACTTTTAAATCTTTAAGTTTTTTTAAGATTCAACACAATTACATCTGGCATTAATCCAGATAAAATGTGAAAAAAAATCTTTGAAACGTGCAGATTTTGTAGCTACATTTAATTAGATACTATAGTGATTTAAAAAAAAAAAAGTATAATTACACTTCAATGCTTTTACATTCCCTCACTAAACGTTTGCATGTTTTCTCATGTGGAAATTTTTTAGATTTTTTTATCATGTGTTAATCCTAAAAATGTTATTTAAATTATGTATTCATTTCTTTATTGTTTTTAATTGTATTTTATTAATGAAATGTTCTTGCCATGAAAATAGGCTTTATTGCTGACATGGCATTAAATAAAAATTCATCATCATCATCACAAGTATACTTGATGTTTTGAGAATTTGATTTATTTTTCAACCCAGGCCCACTCTGATTATGTACCCCTATATGCATTTCTGGAGAGCACCAATTACGTCCCAGGAGGTACGTTCGTTTGCAGTATTTGTTTACGCAAATCCACCAGAGGCTGCTGTGTACGTTTTTTCAGATCTCAAATTTCTCTCGCAAGAGCCATTCGCACATGTTCTTCTAGCATAAATCCAAACACTTAAACTAAGACTCTGTTCTTTGTTGAAACTACAAACGAGTACAAATTAACCAAACAAAACCAAAAATTAAATTAACCGAATTAACCAAACACAAAAATGCTTACAATAATAATTCTATAACTTCACAAAACATACATTAAATAATATATTTTTAGTAAAACATGTCAAATAAACAAAACAAACAAAAAACAAACAAATAAAATAAAATAAATAAAATAAATAAAATAAATAAATAAATAAATAAATAAATAAATAAATAAATACATACATACATACATACATACATACATACATACATACATACATACATACATACATAAATAAATAATCTAAAATGACATATATTACCACAGAGAAAAGACTTACATCTCAGCAAAATTACAAACATATTTATTTTGGGTTTTCAAAATCTGTGAGTTTTCTTTTCTTTTTTTTTTTTTTTATCAATCAAAGAGGGTAAATAAAGCTGTCATTTTCAAACTTGGAAAGAATTTTTTTTGACATTTTTTTTTTATGAATAGAAGTTTTCCCAATTCAAATTAAAAACAGTGCAATCCACTGCTATATTATTTTACCTTTATAGAAGCATGTTTTAAGAATCTAAGTAAATAGCTTATGAAGATACAGTTGAAACCAGAAGTTTACATACACTCTAAAAAATGAAACATAACCATTAAAAAAATGTCTGATGGTAAATAATACCAAACGTTTACTATTTTAGGTCTGTTAGGAATACCTAAATGATTTACATTTGCTAAATGCCGAATAATTAGACATTTTAATTAATTTCTAGACAGTCAAAAGATTACATATATTTCCTTGTTTTTTTTTCAGTTTTGCTTTTAAACTGTATAACTTTGGTCAAATGTTTTGTGTATCCTTGCACAAGCTTCTCACAATAGTTTAAATGAATTTTGGCCCATTCCTCCTGACATAATTAGTGTAACTGAGTCAGATTTATTGGTTTGTCTTGCTCGCACAAGCTTTTTCAACTCTGCCCACAAATTTTCTATAGGATTGAGAACAGGGCTTTGTGATGGCCACTCCAAAACATTCACTTTGTTGTCCTTAAAGCACATTTGAACTAATTTGGCAGTGTGCTTACGTCATGATCTGTTTGGAAGACCCATTTGTGGCCAAGTTTTAATTTCCTGGCTGATGTCTTGAGATGTTGCTTCAGTATTTCTACATAATGTTCTTTCTTCATGATGCCATCTATGCTGTAAAGTAAACTAAAACAGCCCCACAACATGATGCTGCCGCCCTCATACTTCACAGTTGGGATGGTGCTCCTAGGCTTGTAAGCTTTACCCTTTGTCCTCCAAATGTATCACTGGTCATTATGGCCAAACAGTTCAATCTTAGTTCCATCAGACCACAGGACATGTCTCCAATAATTATTCTTTTTCCCAGTGTTATTTAGCAAATTGTAATCTGGCTTTTTTGTTGATTCTGGCTTGTTGATTTTCCCATGTTGTCACACAAGGAAGCTTGAGGTTTGAGGTTTTCCTTAAATACCATTCTACAGTTGTGCCTCCAGTTACCTCAAATGTTGTCAATTAGCCAATCAGAAACTGCCAAAACTTTGACACCATCATCTGAACTTTTTCAGAGGCATATTAATCTTATTGTACGTAAACCTGACATTCAAGAAAAGTTATAACAATTTCTCAAAAAATCTCTCATTATTCTGCTATTAAGCAGAAAAGAAAAAATGTGATAATCCTAACTTACCTACAGTAAAAGAGAAAAAGTTTAGTCACATTAACATTTATGTGCCTTATGTGCCTTTTCAAACACTGCATGTAAACTTCTGATTTCAACTGTAGATGAAGATATAAGCTATTCCAGAAGTTTTGCATTTTTTTTTACATTGAAAAAAATCTCTAATCCCACAAAAGGACCGTTAGCATCCATATATATTGCCAAAGTAGAATTTAGCAATTTACATTTAGTTTCATTAGGAATGCAGTAATATACTTACATGTGGTTCTGGTGTCATTTTCACACCCCCGACTGCCTGATTCGTAGATCCTGAGAGATCCTTCACTTCATTCCTAGCTATACATCAGCCCACTGCACATCACACTGACTGAACGGCAGGCCAGAACAACCATCAGGCCACCTGGAAATGTCCCGGTGCTCCAGATGGCCTGTCCGCCTCAGGTGCCATAAATTATAAATAACAGTGCGACATTCATCACTCCAAAACAAGTTCAGATCAGCAATAAACAATTCCACAGAAGACAGCAACGTCGCTCTCAGATCAAGTCAGCTCAGTTAAATGTTTAGTTAATTAAAAAAGTGCCATTTTGCAAGTCTGTTCACACAGAATGAGTTTTTTTTTTCTTGCTACTTAACCATTGTTTTTCAATGTAAACACATGCTTGATGGACACATGTGACTGTTTTACTCGTGTCTCGAACCTTTTGAAGTGATGCTCAAGTGAATCCTCTGTTTTTATTAACGGCAAGCCAAAAGAACTGTAACTTTAACATGTAGCGCTGCTCATTACTGTTAGTTCCACAGCAGTGGACCAATCAGAAGAACTCAGAGGCAGGCATCTGTGCAAGCTCCTGTTTACAGGAATTTGGTGGCAGTTTTTGGATACATTCATGCTTTATACTGCGCTTTTTTCAAACCATTTCGAAGCATTGCCCTTTTGTGTTTTTAGAGGCAAAGACACATTTGGTGTAAATGAGCCATCAGCGGCGGCCTTTATCAAACAGAGTATTTTTAAGGCTGATTTATACTTCTGAGTCAAACGCTGGCGTATGCTACGGCGCTGACGCATAGCCCTTCGCCATGGCCGTCAGCGTCACTGACTTGCACCTCTCAAAAAATGTAACTACATGTCGCAACGACGCGTAGCGCAAGCTCTGTGATTGGTCGGCTTGGTAGCCCTGACGAGTCTGGGCGGGACCGAGAGCCACGTGAATGGTGCGAGCCTGATGGAGCGATTGTTTACAAGTGTGGAGTCCCATGAAGGAGCTCTGGATGGAAAGTTTTGTTTTGTGTTTACCTCATAGTTAAAGTTTTTGCATGTCCTACCTAAAAATGAGCGAGTTTAAGCCACTTGTACATCCCGGAAGTGTTCAGGAAAAGCAAAACAGCAGCGAAGAAACTCGACACAGAGGAACATTTACACCTCACTGCCAACTGGCGTTTCGGAAGTGTTAATGCAGAACAACAGAGACAGCGCGCAGAAGTATAAATGCACAGCTACGAGCGTTGCATGCGCCGTGGGTTACGCCGGTCACTTGACGCATAAGTATAAACCGGGCTTAAGACCATCAGAAACTACCTTTCAATTCCTTTCAGTCATCGAGTCCTGCTCTGCTTTATAAACTTTTTGTTAAAAAATGAACACAAAAATGTGTTTTATGTCCTCAAACTAATGTTTATATTTTTTTATATATTTTATTAAAATAAAAAAATACATTTCAAATGTAGAGCTTTATCAGAAGGATATTTAATATTTTAAATCGTAATTAGGCTTCGAGGAGAATCAGTCTAGATATGCCATTCTGCCGAAACGGCATTAAACGGAATGAATTGTTCTTACACTTGACACATTTTTAAGATTTTTTCATTCATTAATTTTCTTGTCAGCTTAGTCCCTTTATTAATTCAGGGTCGCCACAGCGGAATGAACCGCCAACTTATCCAGCAAGTTTTTTACGCAGCGGATGCCCTTCCAGCTGCAACCCATCTCTGGGAAACATCCACACACACATTTACACACACACACTCATACACTACGGACAATTTTAGCCTACCTAATTCACCTGTACCGCATGTCTTTGAACTGTGGGGGAAACCGGAGCAAACTCGCGCGAAGGCAGGGAGAACATGCAAACTCCACACAGAAACACCAACTGAGCCGAGGTTCGAACCAGCGACCCAGCGACCTTCTTGCTGTGAGGCGACAGCACTACCTACTGCGCCACTGCCTCGCCACTCTAATTTATAATAATTTAAATTTAATTCAAACAAAAAAAATTGTTTGAGTTTTTACCAAAATCTGGCTTAATTCCATGTCAACAGCTCTTTTAGATACTATATATATCTAATGTTATATAAAGGAAATAAGTTTACATATATATCCTCTATCTAAGAACCAGAACTGGCGAGGATGTGTCTGTGAGCAGATGGAACTGGCCAGAATACTGACTCTAAGTGACTTCGGGTAGGTTAATCGATCCAAATCACCACATATAAGGTAATCAGACTGAATTGGATGACACTAAACTTAAATTATTATAAATTGGATTGGTGAGGCAGTGGTGCAGTATGTAGTGCTGTTGCCTCACAGCAAAAAGATCGCTGGTTCGAACCTCGGCTCAGTTGGCGTTTCTGTGTGGAGTTTGCATGTTCTCCTAGCCTCCGCGTGGGTTTCCTCCAGGTGCTCCGGTTTCCCCCACAGTCCAAAGACATGCGGTGCAGGTGAATTGGGTAGGCTAAATTGTCTGTGGTGTATGTGTGTGTGAATGTGTGTGTGGATGTTTCCCAGAGATGGGTTGTGGCTGGAAGGGCATCCGCTGCATAAAAACTTGCTGGATAAGTTGGCGGTTCATTCCACTGTGGCGACCCCGGATTAATAAAGGGACTAAGCTGACAAAAAAATGAATGAATAAATTGGAGTCAGATTTAAATAAAATAAATTTTAACAAGTAAAAATATTTCTTTTCACATGTGCTAAAAAGGCTTACACACATTACACCTTCAACAATGCTATTAGTTCCGTCATAGGACTAATAGATGGACTCTTACATCATGAAGACTCTCTTCATGATCAGAAACAAATCGTTCAGGTTTACTTACACACAGAAGTTCACCGCTCAGGGTTAAAGGTTTGTTCAAATGTCTAAACAAGGATCAGAAACTAAAAGTAAATGCTAATGTCACTTTGAGTAACTTTCAGCTCATTTGTTGCGTCTTAATTGAACCGGCACTAATTGGCATTGGAGAGAAATGCAAGGCGTTGAGGGTGTCACCCCGCTGGAAGTGTGACAGGTGAGTCTATACTTTGACACCGTAGGGAAGGTCTGGATCTTGATACCTGCTTCAGAACACAATGCCATCACGACTCAATTATCACCTGCTATATATACGTGTCACATCAAGGGAGGGCAAAGAAAAAGAAAAAAAAACAAGACCTCAATCAACACAATGTCTCAAACGCATGTGAGAAAGTCAAGGAGAGGATTTTGTCGCGTTCTCACATGCAGGTACTTTAAAATGAGCCTTTAACACTCTTCTCTTCTGACACGATGCAAATCAGGAGAAATTAATTTTAATTGCAAACGACTGTGACATAGCCTAATGTGTGGGAGAACTCGGATGTGATAGGCGTCATTGTCATACACATTAAAGAAGCGATTGGATTCTAATTAATCGCTTTGATGCTGAATACTGAATGTTGTACGACGACACTCTGATCGTCGGATTTTTCTTTTCCGGTTTCACGACTTGCTCCTTTTGTTTAATGGCTGGCTGAGTCCTCTCTGGTGATTTGTCCCCTTCTCATCTGCATGGGCCGTAGAAATTCCCCCCGGAGCGCCCGAGGAGCTATTGTTCTCATCCCAGGTTGGGTTCCTCCGCCTGAACCTGCTCTCGCTGATGAGTCGGAGGCAAGCAAACGCAGGCAACGAATAAAAGACAGGAGCTGACAATGATTGATGTCTGAGCGCTCTCCCTGATTCGCTGATTAAACCCATCAATCTATATGCAGAGGAGTTGTCCGATGCAAATGGATCCAATCTGCCGAAACAGAGTAGTATTGTCTGAGTGTTGTGGAGAGTGCCAAAAAGCTGGAGGGAGCACGATTGGCAGCTTCAGGCCTCGTGGCTGGTTGTATCCGAGCTTGTTTTGTGTTAATGGAAAAACTATTGCACCTGATGGGATTCTTTTTTTTTTGAGAGAGAGAGAGAGAGAGAGGGATTGGCTTTCCACTATGTTAATTATGCAGAAATTCTCATGTGCACAGAAAGGGCAAGATGTTACGGTAACTCTGCTTCAATAGTATTAGAGAAAGGGCTGGTCGGCGAACACTTATTTTATCATTAGCATTGTTTGCTAAGGCAAACGTCACTATTATTGTAGCTCATGTTCAAGTTTTTGGACAAACATTTAACCTTAGGCTTTAAGATATATATGAAAATAAAAGATCACACACATTGCTTAAAAGAGGAATAAATGATGTCAAGAATAGTCTATGAAAAATATATAGATTTAGCTTGGATCACTTTGAAGAATTTCTTTATATTGGTAAAGAAATTAGAGAGGTATGGTATTAGAGGAGCAGCCTTGGATTGGATAAGCAGTTATTTTAAAAATAGGCAACAGTTTGTGGAAATTGGCAACCATAAATCTTCATATCTTAATGTAAATTGTGGCATACCACAAGGGTCAGTTTTAGGTCCAATATTGTTTATGATTCAAATTAATGATGTAAGATATCAGAGTTGTTTAGAAATGCAAACGCAAATGTTTACCAAAGTCTCTCACATACAGTCAGAATTATTCGCCCCCCTTTGAATTTTTTTTCTTTTTTAAATATTTAAAAAATGATGATTAACAAAGCGAGAAAATTTTCACAGTATGTCTAATAATATTTATTCTTCTGACGAAAGTCTTATTTGTTTTATTTCGGCTAGAATAACAACAGTTTTTAATTTTTTAAACACCATTTTGAGAACAAAATTATTAGCCCCTTTAAGCTAACTTTTTCAACTATCTACAGGACAAACCATCATTATACAATAAATTGCCTAATTACCCTAACCTGCCTGGTTAACCTGATTAACCTAGTTAAGCATTTCACTTTAAGCTGTATAGAAGTGTTCTGAAAAACATCTAGCAAATCATTATGTACTGTCAAAATCAATCAGTTATTGACATCAGGTATAGTAATGAATACAAACAGCTGCACTCATTAAAAAGTTGTATTGCTGTGAGTTGTGAACATTAATTATAAAAGTAATAACAATTTAGCTTAGTCCTCCTTTACATTCAGCCAGTTGCTAAGCCAGCCCAGTCTATTGACATTATTGGGGGACAATGTGGACCTTTTCTTTTAAATGATGTGAGCTGAGAGTGAGAACAGTAGTTGTTCTTGTTTCTAGGAAACGGCACACACACAATGCGCGCAGGACATCGCAGCCGGTGATTCATCAACAAGCATGATCGCATTCATCAAATTTGTTTAAACTATGCATTCTAAAGTATGGCTGTATTTCATAAGGATTCTGTCACAACAACGTGAAGCAGACACTTTACAAAAGTTGCGTTTAAGGGGCAATCTTAAAAACTTAATGAAACATTTGAGGGCGCAGGGACGCTGTCTTTGTCATCTAGCACTTTCTGAGTACATTTACATGGACACCAATACTCCTATTTTAATATGATTAAGATAATACTATTATTAAGAGTCTACCATGTAAACAGCGATTTTTGATTATCTTAAAGGACCACCGAGTCACGAAATGTGGAGGTATTTCCTTCCATTCGGTATGTGGTATCAAATTCCATTAAAACAGAAGTCGAAAGATTAAAAATGAAACATACGAAATTAGATGAAACTTTGGAGGAAATGCTGGATAGCCTGGTGATGCGACATTAATTGTTTTATACTGAAACTTGCCTTCTAAAAGGGCTTCCATGGTCTTATCCATATTTCTTTGCATGCTGAACACACCACGGCCACAACAGGAAATAAAATACTGCAACTGCAGTAATTGTGTTAATTTTTTTTATGCGTTATATATTTCAAATTAATCGCATGCATTAACTCACTAGTTTTGACAGCACTAATCTATATCTATATCATATCTAGAAAGCTAGAACAGTTAATGTTTTTCTGGCTAATTCGCATGTATTTACAATGATTGCAGTTATTTTATTTCACCAAAACTACACACATTTTACACTGTGAAAACAACCAGTTAAACTCTGCGACATCATCGACTTTCACTTTAAGATTTAATGGGCTAGCGTTGCACCAGACCCCCGTAAGTGGTTTCGTTTGAAAGTGTACAATCTTTATTTTATGCACATATGCATCACTTTGGTTTTTATTCTACTGTACAAAAGTTATTTACACTTAAATGCACAGTATTTTGGAAACCCGAGCTGAGTATTGAACATTGGTTCCTTTTCATATTTTTCATATGGTTTATTTATGACACATGTACAAGTTATAGCTCAAATGAAAGCTCTTGCCGGTGCTTATACGGTTCTAGCATTTTTTTTTTACTGAATTATATTCACATATCAAACTGTTGTTAAATGAATCGCGGTGTTTCCATGGCGCAGAAGTGAAAACAATACATTTATGATTAATAAGCTGCCCCAGATAGCACAGACAGCTGTCATCTCTTACCTTATGCTGTGCGCTTCAGGGCCATTTCTCCTCTGTTTTTGAGGTGATGTGCATAAGTAATCCTTTTATATGTCTGACGTGGTCCAAACACAGTGAATTATTTTGATCAAACAAAAGAATAGTGAAATATGAAAACAATGATCGATCCCTGTGGCTTGTACAGCACCTCTCATCAGTGGGAATACAATAACTTTTGCATAGATTATGGTGGAGACATTTTTCTGTTTTCCTATGATAACAGACATGTGCAGGAACCACCAAAATTAATTACAGCACGCTAGACCACACAGAACCTAAAAGGTACACTTTCAAATTTGAGTTTATAAAAAAAAAAAAGCGCCTCTTTTTTAGGTGTTTATTATAACACAGACAACATATACAGATATTTTAAACACTTTCAATAGTGTTTTATGAAAATTCAAAGGGTTTTCTTTAAAATGATACCAAATTTTTGCCTTTACACCTCTGCATGTGGATTTGGGAAGCTTTTAAATTTGGGTAGGCAAAATCCAGGCGGAAATCCCAACATAGCAGCAGAGTTTAACTCGTTAAGCTTTATCAGTAGTTAGAACTATTCAGTTTCGCGATACAGTTGTGTTATTACCTCATCAGCTTTAGCTCCTCAAAATAATGAATGAATGATGATGCTGTGTTCACACCAGACGCGGAACGCGCGAATAAATCGCGATATTCATTTGAGTTTACTCGCTTCATTCGCGCGTCAAACCCCGCTTCATTCGCGTGTCAAATTCACTTCAGAACATACGCGGATTCGCGTGATGGGCGGGGCTTCTGTCTGCCCGAAGACTCTAGCTTCATAGCTAAATGGCTAACATGGATTTAATGAAGAAAATAACAGTGTTTATGTGCTTTATGAAGACTGAAAAACAGCACCGATACGTTTATGGTCGTGTCTGAGTCCACTACATCCTTTCAGAGGTGCATCCAGCGCTATGAGCTCATAAACTCCTCCAGAAACTTAACCTGGATGACGGAGGCTTCTGACTAAACCAAGCCGAGTTTGATGAACTGTTGTCTGTGAAGGCTGGAGGATTCTACGTCTACAGGTTCTACGTCACAATCACGCCCCCACAAGAGCAAGCTTCTCATTGGTTAATGCGACGCTGAAGTTCAGATTTTCGAACTCGAGAGATTCGCGCGAAACACTCGTTAAGCACGTCAAACACGCAAAACGCTCAATTCGCCCCGTGCCATTCGCGCAATTTGCGTCATTCGCGCCGCGCCATTCATGCGTATCGCACCGCAGGATGTCTATTCGCGCATTTGCATTGACTTAACATGTAAATCACTTGCGCTTCACGCGCGTTCCGCGTCTGGTGTGAACGCAGCATGACATTGCAGTGGTGGGATTTTTTTTTAACACCATGTGACAACTCTGCCACTCCCACTTGCCAGTAAAAACAGGTACTGCTGAGCAGCTGACTATTTAATAACCAGACACAAATGTTGCGTTAATTGGAATGTGCGTCATGTATGTGGTAATTTTAAGTATTTGGATAACAAAATAAATGTGATACAACCTATTTTTAATTAAGTGCAACATAATCCAAAAGATCAGGGGCTTTTGACAATACATCAGGTCCCCAAAGACCCCCCCCCCCCTCGCAACGACTCTACCTGCATTTGTATATAAAAGTTTAACCAATCATATTAAAACATCAGATTTTCTAAATTTCGCATTATGTTCATATAGGACTGATTCAATCCTGTGAGACATCAAAGGCACTTTATAGTGATAATGTAATTAGGTAAGGTAATTAGCATTATGTTAAGACATGCTAGGAACCTGTTAAAATTTCAATAAAAAATAAATAAATCATGCGAGCAAAGTGTAATACTTTAGCACAGCTTTGTCAAGCCAACGTCAACCGTTTGTTTTCCAACTTTTATCTATTTCCTTCCTGAGATAAACAAGAATGCTAACTGTGGTTTGCTATCTGTAGACATGCTATAAAAGTGAGCTAAACACCAGATCAAGTGAAAAGTTTTGAACTGAACCGAGGTATATTCTAATCCGATGGCCGTCAGTTTAACATTTGGCACACAATCAATAGCAAGTGTTATCTGGATGATACAGCAATGGCAAGACATGGCTGAAAACCATCTAAAATGGCACCGCCACAATTTCTCATCGAAACGTAATTTCCTGCTGGTGTCATTGTGAGGTGTAGCCTGAAGGAACGAAGAAATGACACGACTACTTCTCCTGCAACACAGTTAGCATAAGCGTCACACACCCACCGCGGAGGAGGATTCTGCCATATGGCTTCCTCTGCTCATCTCCGCTCCTTTCTTGGAAAACACTTTGAAGATTCGTTCAGTTGGTTTTATGGTTCGTTTATTCCTGCGTTTTGCAGACCTTCTTTATTTGGTCACACTTTATGTTGATGGTCTGTTTGTTGAAAATAAGTGACATTGCATCTACAGTTGAAGTCAGAATTATTGGCCCCCTTTGAACTTTTTTTCTCTTTTAAATATTTCACAAATTATGTTTAACAGAGCAAGAAAATTTTAACAGTATGTCTGGCAATATTTTTTCTTCTGGAGAATGTCTTATTTGATTTATTTTGACTAGAATAAAGGCAGTTTTAAATTTTTTATGAACCAATTTAAGGTTAAAATTATTAGCCCCTTTAAGCTATATTATTTTTGATAGCCTACAGAACAAACCATCGTTATACAATAATTTGCCTAATTACCCTAACCTGCCTAATTAACCTAGTTGAGCCTTTAAATGTCACTTTAAGCTGTATGGAAGTGTCTTGAAAAATATCTAGTCAAATATTATGTACTGTCATCAGGGCAAAGTTGCTAGACTTCCCTAGCAAAAACAAAACAAAAAAATAAACAAATACCATGACAGAATTTTAAATGACTTACATAACCGATTCATGAATCATCAACCGTTGTTGAGTATATAGTTTAGCCTCTGGAATGAAAAATAATCACATTAAATATGGTTGTGAGCCAAAAGTGTATACTTCTGTTCAATTCAAAACTTTTTAACTGATCTAGAATAGATAGCATGCCTATTATAGTTTCAGACAGTAAACCATACAGTAGTTAGCATTCTTGTTTATCTCAGGAAGGAAATAGATAAAGACGAGCGGTTGACATTGGCTTGACAAAGCTGTGCTTACACACAAGTTGTTACACTGTTTTACAATTTTAAACTAACATTTTATAGAACGTTGCTAATAGTTTCTAGCATGTTTAGAAAGTTGCTAGACTTCCAATAAATAAATAAATTGATAAATAAATGACAGAATTTTAAGTGATATTTATGAATCACCAATTGTTGCTGAATATATAGGGTTTTTTTTCTTGTGGAAAAACTCATAATCACGGTAAAAATGATTATCGTTGTTTAAACTACAAGATTTTTTTTTTTAAATAATAACTTTATTATTTGTTATAAATTAGTATAAAAATAGGTACATTTTTATAATACGAATTGCGTAAATTATAATTGACTGAGATGTGTGCATACTACTTTCTACTATTAATAAAATGGTGTTGCATTAGAAGTTTTTGGGAGGAGAAAATTGTTTATGATTTCTACTTTTGATTGTCATGGTAAATTAGGTATAAAAGCATAATAGTGACTATTTTAGGTATGGAAATGGCATTTTGATGTTTGGAGGTCAATAGGATAGGATTCTTATGCAGATCAGGTAGCCCTCTCCTGTGGTGTGTTTTGGTTTTAATATGCTGCCAAGCAATCCTAAAAATAACAAATAAATAAATAAATAAATAAATAATACAGTAAAGATCCAATTCAATTAAGTTCACCTTTATTTGTATAGTGCTTTTACAATGAAGATTGTGACAAAGTAGCTCCACATAAAAGATCATAGTAAATATCCACAGGTAGTCCCTTTTAAAATTCTTAGAGTTAAATAATGATCAAACATCTTGAAATTTTAGTCAAAGATAGCACAAATAAACTCATCATGCAGATTTGACATTAAGGTTTTTATTATTAAACACAAACAAATACCCTTAAAACATAACTTAACTCTTGTTTATCACACCTGAAATGAATGGCTGCGTCCGAAACCGCATACTTCCATACTATATAGTACGCCAAAATCAGTATGCGAGCCGAGTAGTATGTCCGAATTCATAGAATTCGAAAATCAGTATGCGAGAAGTACCCGGATGACTTACTACTTCCGGCGAGATTCCAGAGTGCGCATCCCATGCATGCTGCGCTATCCCATGATGCCCCACGAGCGAATTCATGAATGGAAGTAAAGCAACGCAAATGACGCAGGTAGGTCACGTGACCATGACAAAATGGCGGATGTAGTACGTCCGAATTCCATTTATACTTTTCACATTCATACTGTATAGAACGTACTTTTCTAACAGCCGAGTAGTACGTTTAAATTCAAATGAGTAGTAGGTGGTTTCGGACGCAGCCAATTTCTCTTGCCACACCCAGGCCCGATTACTGCCACAGCTGTTCACAATTAGAAAATCACTTAAATAGGACCTCCCTTACAAAAGGAAGTACACTAAAATATCTTGACATCATGCTGTGATCCAAAGAAACTCAAAAACAAATAATTTAAATTTACCAGTCTAGAAAAAAGATTATGAGGCCATTTCTAAAGCTAAGGGACTGCAGCAAACCAATCCCAATTCTAATTTTGTACATTTGTACCTAAATTTGTGGCCTTTAAAAGCGAGTGTGAAGGGGAAGGGCTTCAAAATGTACTCCTAAGAACTAGGACAGCTCAGCAGCAACTGCACACATCATCATGTGTCATCATGATCATATGAGATCAGACGATCGCCACTGCTATATTTATTCCAGTTGTGGTATTTTTTGGTATTTATCTTTAGGAAATCACTGAAGGCATATATTATGTCATCACAATGATATAATGTGCTAATAAGATCGTAACTACTGTGTATTTACACCGTGGCCATAATCATGTAAACACACCAAAAACAACAGTAACATTAACATTACAGCAGACACTGTAAAAAGCCCATTCCCAGCCACTAGACTTTACTGACAGGGTATTCGAGTGTCAGGAGTTATTTTTATGGATTATAGATAGCAAAATTTTGCGTTTTTTTTTTTTTTTTTTTTTTTTATAAAAGCATGACGGTAAAACACAAATGTGGTTATGAATATATTAAAACATGTGCTTGTTTGTGGTAAAAATTCGTAATAATGACAACAAAAAAAAAAAGATAATTTGTGCATCTCTACTTCCGGGTGCAGCTGTCCTGCAGTTGTGGCTGGTGTATTCTGGGAAATTTTCTTAACCGCTTGATTTTGAGTGTGGTCCTGAAAAATCTTCTTTCAAAGGGGTATTTACCACATCCCCTTTGGCCCTTCGCCTTTAAGATGAAGAGAATTGGGACACCCCTACCCCTTCACAGGAACACGCAAACGAGGGGTAGGGGAAGGGCTAAGGTGAAGAATTGGGATTGGGCCTTATTTTACACAATTGGCAAAAAAATGGAACAGTGGAGAACCTTTCCAGGAGTGGCCGGCTGAAAAATATTACCCCAAGAACATAGCAACAACTCTTTGAAGAGGTAAAAAAAGACCCCACAACAACATCTAAATAATTGCAGGCCTCACTTGTCTCAGTCAAGGTTAGTGTTCATAACACCACCATAAGAAAGAGACTGGACAAAAAAACAATGGTTTGCATGGAGTTCCAAGACACAAACCACTGCTGAAAATAAATAAATAAATAAAATAATAATAATAATAATAAATAAATAAACAAATAAATAAAACATCTTGATTATCCCCAAGACATTTGGGAAAATAATTAACTTATTGAACTTTTTATATGGTGTGTATCCCATGATGTGTATCGTAAACGTAACACAACATTCTTCTCAGAAAAAGACCATCATACCAACCGTAAAACGTTGTTGGGGTAGTGTGAGGATCTGAGGCTTTTGTTACTTCAGGAACTTGAAGACTTGCTGTGATAAATGGAACCATGAATTCTGTGGTCCACCAAAATATTCTAAAGGACAATGTCCGACCATCTACTAGAGACCTCAAGCTGAAGTGAACCTTGATTCTAAAGCAGGACTCTGATCCAAAGCACATCAGCAAGTGCACTTCTGAATGCTGAAGAAAAACTAAATTAGCATTCTGGAGTGGCCTAGTCAAAGTCCTGACCTGAATCCAATTGAGATGCTTACAGAAAGTTGGGTTTTATCCCTCCAATGTGGCTTGATTACAACAATTCTGCAAAGACGTATGAGCCCCCCTCAAAAAAAAAAAAAAAAAATAGATCAACATAATTTGTAATAGATCAAAATACTTAGCTAAGTTGACGTATACTTTATTACTATGCCGCTTTTTGGCCACATACAGTAAAGGCGTCTTAATAGCAACAGGGGCTCACCAGTAATCAACACCTTTACACCACTTTTCACCTTCACAAAGCACGGTGACCTCTGACCTACCTGAAACCCAGAGTTCAAGTGTTAGTGAGAACCACACTCCTGTGCACATATAATCCATGTGTTCGCTGATCCCGCAGTGGCTCTTACTGACAAACAATGACAGAGACAGTTAAAAAGAGCAATAAAAGCAGAGCTAATGAGTGAAGGAGGGAGGGGGTAAAGAAAAGGAACGCGGGGAAGCAAACGCGGGCAGTAGCGATGCCAGGGGGACTACGGGCTGCTCTCCCCATCTCCCATAATCACCAGGGCGATGCTCGGATGCCTCCCCTATTTGCATAATGCCATCCTGACACTTTTACTTCCTCCATCCATCACCAGCGGCGTGAGTCCTGCGCCCGGCTTCATGCCTCCGTCTCCCCCCTGATTGCGTCCTGTGTTTATCTGCCCAAGCACAAAAGATTGATTCCCCGCTGTCTCGCAGCCTTATGTTCAGCAGATAGGGATTTTCACAGAATGATGAAGCACCCAGTCAGCTAATGATAAACAGAAAACACATATTCAAAAGGACGGTCCCTCTTTCTTAGAGACGTCTGTCTTTTTTTTTTTTTTTTTTTTTCCTTTTTTTGTAGCTCTCTCTCTCTCTCTGTCTGTCTTTTTTTTTACAGGATGTGTGTGGGAAAAAACGGATGTCAGGTTAAGGAACTGAACATACTCTGCCGGGACTTCAATTTGAAACGCAATTGTTTTCCTGTCAGCTCGCACCCCGTTTTTCCTTGATTTGCTCTGGGGGTGAGAAACGGAGAAATGGGAGGAAAGGAGATAGCAATTAAAATAAAAAATGGCGTTTTGATGGTCGCTCTTGTTTCTCGGTGCGCTCGCGAGCGGCGGATTTGACAGCTTTGTTTTTGTGAAAGCGTTCCGACAGGGAGATAACAGAATACACGCACATGTGTGCAAGACCATTAAGAGAACAAGCATTGAAACAAGGTCATCATATCACCTTTTATTGTGGTGATTCGACACGGACTGTTAGAATCACCCCCAAAAAAGTGATTGAAATACTTTGCGAAATGAATTCCCCTAAATGGATAAATGCCGGCATGTAAACAGATGATAGCCGTCGAGATCAGAGTTACGCCGCGGCTGTAAAATCACTCTGCAAAAGTTTCTAGTCTCGTCTAATGATGACAAAATAGCATTAGCTGCTGTCACTTCTAAGAGAAGAGAGATTATTTTATTTATTGAAATGAGATTGAAATGATAAATCTCGTCCCTCCTGATAAAATAGTTGGCCTCATAATCCTCGGCGTGGGGATAGGGATTTGAGAAGATGAAGGGCGAGAAGAAGAAATTCATAATGCATAATAAAACAAAAGGTGTCGTGGGAAACATCACTGATATTAAAATCAGCGGCAGACAGATCTATATGAGAAATGCAGATTTGCCGGGTTGTAAATAACCACAGACGGAGTGAAGACTTTTGAGTCAAAGATAGACTGACAGGACAAAGGAAGGAAATCAGACATTTAGTCAGGTAGGAGACAGACACAGCCAAAGGAAAAAAAGAAAGCTATGCTATTAAAATGCTATTACACAACATGCATGTGACGTTTAGTAATTTGGCCAGATTCTTATTATATATTAAGTGCATTTCAATGAATATAAACTGTAACACTTTAACTTCACCTCAGTGGACAATTCGCACTAACAAATCATTAAAAAGCTTAATAAGCCGCTAATTAGCTGCTAATTATTAAGCTGCGTCCCAAATCGCATATTTATGCACTATTCTACGCCATTTTGTAGTATAATTAGTGTAAGTAGTGTGTTCACACTGAAAACTCTAAAAATCATAAGTGTACTTTAATTACCCGGATGATGCACTCATTCAGCCGCTAAAATGAAGTGTGTAATGATGGACACTTCACGCAATCAATGACCGCAGGTTTGCTTACGTAGCGGAAGGGGCGGAGCTATCGGACGCACATGTTGAATAACTTTATTTATTTTGGATGGTGAAAGCAAAATTCTCCTACCAGAGTGATTATAGCGCCTCCCGATGGTGAATGCGGCAATACTCACGGCAGGTATTATTTGATAATACGGTCGTTTATTTCACTGATTTGGCAACCGTCAAACATCATCAGGGAAACGGTTTGAATTTCCGCTTAGTAAAAAAACATAAGTGTGCCATTTGGGACAACACTACATACATATACTATCCTGTTGAGTGTGTAAGTGCATAAGTACATAGTGCATGAGTGCATAGTGTATAGTGTGCCATTTGGGACGCAGCTTTAGTTATTAAGGTTGTAGCTGGCTTTGGGCATTTGGTAGGATTCGAATAGGAGCATACTTTATAAGCACTAATTAACTGTTAATATTTTAGTAATAGGCAGGTAATAAGCTAGTAGTAAATAGTGTGAGTTGCTACTTAAACTAAAGCGTTATCGAAAAGCTAAATAAGTATGTAAATATCCATGTATTTAGTTGAGGAGTTTGGGAGATGCTAGCTACTAGCTTAGCTACATTTTCAGTTGCTTGAAATTAGCTCAGCTATGACCCTGCTGAAAAAAACAACTTAAACCAGCCTAGGCTGGTTGGCTGGTTTTAGCTGGTCGACCAGGCTGGTTTTAGTGGGGTTTGGGCCATTTCCAGGCTGGAAGCCCAGCCAAAACCAGCTATGTCCAGCTTAAACCAGGCTGGTCAAGCTGGTTTTTGCTGGATTTAGCTGGTCATTTTCCTGCCTGACCAGCTAAGACCAGGCTGGAAATGGCTGGAAACCAGCCTGGAAATGGCCAAAACCCCTCTTAAACCAGCCAGGTCAATCAGCTAAAACCAACCAACCAGCCTAGGCTGGTTTAAGCTGGATTTTTCAGCAGGGATACAATGTAGCTTGACAGTAGCTAGCTATATTTCCAGCTAGTAGCGGAGTAGCTTGAGAACAGCCACAGTACATTTATTTGACCTGCAATAATCTGAAGCAGCACAGTGTCGTCTTACAAGATCACATGCTAATAGCGTATTATGTTACACTAGTACATCAAGAAGTAACAATTGATGTTGATATTTAATCTGGCGACACAGTGGCTCAGTGATTAACACTATCGCTTCATAGGTTCAAGAAGGGGCCCTAAAACACATGCAGATGATGAACTTTCACTCTATTATTGGTCAATTCTGTAGTGTGTAAACAAATATTGTTTATTTTGCCCTGTGGTTTTTCGGTCATCTATAATCCAGCTCAACATTGCATATCTTGCGATGTGACTATTGCGGATGCACACATTGTGATGTCGATACTGCAACAACTTTTTTTTTTAAGAGTGTTATTGCATATCATATAGTACGCAGTAAACAGTTCAAACTATTTGAAACAGTAGTATGTGTGACAATATTTAGATCTTTTATTCAATGAACAATAAATAAAATGATGGGTTGAAAATTTAAGTATTATTAAGCTTGTTGCTATGTGATTACAAAAGACAATGTGCACATATCACAACTGTTAGCATTGCAACCAAAAAAAAAAAAGGTAGATGTACTTTCTTTAAAAAAAATAAGAAACAAATACATTACCATCAAGTAATTTGTTATTTTACAGTTGATGTCTTATAAAGTTGTCTTTGTAAGACACACGAATTTACCATAATGATTTCATCTCTGTTATTTGCAGGTGATGTTCTTCTTTTAGCTTCATCAAACGTGGACGTTCAGCATGCACTGGGGCGGTTTGCTCCAGAGTGTGACGCGGCTAGGATGAGAATCAGCACCTCCAAGTCTGAGGCCATGGTGAAAAAGGTGGTTTGACACCTTCAGGTTGGAGGAAAGTCCTTACCTCAGGTTGAGGAGTTTAAGTATCTTGGCTAATTGTTTACAATTGAGGGAAGGGTGGATTGTGAGATTGACAGGCGGATTGGTGCAGCGGCAGCAGTACTGCGGTCGATGTACTAGTTCGTTGTGGTAAAGAAGGAGCTGAACCAAAAGGCAAAGCTTTCAATTTAACAGTCAATCTACGTTCCTACTCTCACCTATGGTCATGAGTTTTGGGTCAGGAACGAAAGGATAAGATCTCGGATACAAGCAGCCAAAATGAGTTTCCTTCGCAGACTGGCAGTGCACACTCTTATGGATAGGGTGAGGAGCTTTGACACCCGGGAGGAGCTCGGAGCAAAGCCGCTGCTCCTCCACATCGAGAGAAGTCAGCTGAGGTGGCTGAAGGACTATGTCTCTCGGCTCGCCTGAGAATGCCTCGGGATCCCCTGGGGATGCTGGAGGAAGTGTCTGGGGAGAGGGTAATCTGGGGTTCTCTCCTAAGACTGCCGGCCCTCTGACCCGGGCCCGGAAAAGCAGAAGAAAACGAATAAATGAATGAATGAAAAATTTACCAACAGCAACCCCTGATCTTCTATTGACTTCTGAACTCTTGTGCTAGCTGTGATGCACTTCAATAGCTTGGTTAGACTATGATCTTCCAGGCAGAAATTTTTTAATGTGTCTTTAGCATTCTTCCCACTGTTTTCACCATATGGCACTCACAGCTCATCCAAACCCTCATCTTACTTTAACAACCTGTTCTTCTTGCGCCCGAGCCCATTATTCTCCGAGTTCACCTCTTCTTCAACTTGTTTGAGACGCTCTCTTTAGAAGAGGGTAAACACACTTCAACTCAGCACAATGAATTTTCTCTTCCTTCTCACCTGTCTAATGTGTGACAGAGGACTCTTCACGGTGAGAAATCGCACATTGCATTGAGATCGGTTCAGAAAACATCTAATAATGCTACGTTGCGACTTTGCTGCCATGATGAAATTGTTTAAGATTGCAAGAGTTTAAAACATTAAGGGTGTGTTTTTATGTCTTGATGTGAAGGCAACAAGTTATTTACACTTTAGGTCAATTCTCCTGTAGAGTATAAATACAGCGATTATGTGGCACTGTCAAAACATGACACACTTTGAACGTCCCTTTAAGGGGTATGTTTTTTGTACGTTGATTACTCAATTAGCTGGATTTAGATATTGACGATTTGACATGATCCAGGATCGTTTAGTTCTTCAAAATACATCTGGGAGTAGGTTCTTTTCATATAAACAGGATTAGATCAGGTCAGTTCAAGCAAAGAAAATACTGAAAGTATGTACCAAATATATTATTCTTATTATTATTTTTACAGTAGTTATATACACTATATATATACAGTTGAAGTCAGAATTATTAGCCCCCTTTTTATTTATTTATTTGTTTTTAAATATTTCCCAAATTATGTTTAACAGAGCAAGGAAATTTTCTCAGTATGTCGGATAATGTTTTTTTTTCTTCCGGACAAAGTCTTATTTGTATTATTTCGGCTAGAATAAAAGCAGTTATTAATTTTTTAAAAAACATTTTTGGGACAAAATTATTAGAAATTTTTTTTTGATAGTCAACAGAACAAACTATCATTATACAATAACTTGCCTAATTACCCTAACCTGCCTAGTTAACCCAATTAACCTAGTTAAGCCTTTAAATGTCACTTTAAGCTGTATAGAAGTTTCTTGAAAAATATCAAGTAAAATATTATTATTAAATATTAGGGGAAAAAATAAACAGGGGCCCTAATAATCCAGGGGGGCTAATAATTCTGACTTCAACTGTATATATAAGTTAAAAAAATTATATTATGAAACTTGTGCAATCTGCACCCCGAAATAAAAATACAAAGACTGCCACCTGGTGGTTCAAAGAGAAGTGTATTGATATGAACTTTTAGATACAAACGCGCTCATGCACAATATTCGACTTTTTTTTTTTTTTTTTTTTTAAAGGAAAATAATTTATGCAGTCATGCATGTGTTTTGACTGCTAATATGTCAGTGATTGACACCTTTACCGATATCAAAATGCTTTTTTTATGCGAAATGATTTTATTCAGTTATTATCTCACTAAGGCGACGCAGTGGCGCAGTAGGTAGTGCTGTCGCCTCACAGCTAGAAGGTCGCTGGGTTGCTGGTTCGAACCTCGACTCAGTAGGCTTTTTTGTGAGGAGTTTGCATGTTCTCCCTGCATTCGCGTGGGTTTCCTCCGGGTGCTCCGGTTTCCCCACAGTCCAAAGACATGCGGTACAGGTGAATTGGGTAGGCTAAATTGTCCGTAGTGTATGAGTGTGTTTGTGTATGTTTCCCAGAGATGGGTTGCTGCTGGAAGGGCATCCGCTGCGTAAAAACATGCTGGATTGGCGGTTCATTCCGCTGTGGCGATCCCAGATTAATAAAGGGACCAATCAGACAAGAAAATGAATGAATGAATTATCTGACTAGCGAATTGTTTGAAGAACCAATTTAGCCAGAGATCAGTTATCAAGAATATAAGATCCAGGATCTGCCAAATCATCTTGGATCATTTAAGCAGAGTACGAAGAACGGGTGTACTCCTAAAACGTAATACCATAGTTTATTTGAAAATAAATAAATAAATAAAGCATTTAAAATGGAGTATTTTCTTTAAGGAAGAAAAATGTTAAAGATGAAATTGCCCCTAAAATACATTTCTGAACTTGTTGGATGTAATATGTTATTATAATTAACAATGACAATATATACACGTTGTTCCTTTGGCGTTTACCAGCTGACCGCTTACCTCCATGTTGATGGCTTTACCGCTGTTACCAGTTTGTCCAGTAGCTCGACATGTATGTCGGTGGACTTGAGACGCAGAGAGTTGTTGACCACGATAACGGGGTTCGAGTCCGGTAAAAAACAGTTCTAGAAAGCAAATAAGATGAAAACAAAAGCCAAAAAATAAATAAAATAAATAAATAACAGGGTGAGAATGTGGCAAAATCTGAAAGGTTGAAATTATTCATTTTAAGGTCAATATTATTAGCCCCTTTGAGCGATATATATATTTTAATAGTCTACAGAACAAATCATCATTATATAATAACTTGCCTAATTACTCTAACCTGCCTAGTTAACCTAATTAACCTAGTTAAGCCTTTAAATGTTACTTTAAGCTGAATACTAGTATCTTGAAAAATATCTAGTCAAATATTATTTACTGTCATCATGGCAAAGATAAAATAAATCAGTTATTAGAGATGAGTTATTAAAACTATTATGATTAGAAATGTGTTGAAAAATTTTCTCTCCGTTAATCAGAAATTGGGGAAAAAAATAAACAGGAGGGCTAATAATTCAGCGGGGCTAATAATTCTGACTTCAACTGTATACTGCATGACTGTCTTATGGTATAATACAGCTCATTACAGTAACATACTGTGTAATTTACAAACAGTTTACAAAAGACACATTTAAACAAACCTTGTGTCTCTTTGGGATGCGATTGATTACATTTATAATCCGTATATCCTGCATTTTGCATTTTGGTAAGAGTTATAACACTGTTTTTATACATGGTTTCCTTTAAGCCTGTCCCATTTATAAATTAAGAGTCCTATACATACATACTACATATAATACAAGCTTAGACAAACTTAAAAATAAAGGAAACAATTATTGTTGCAATCTCACAAGGAAACATTGTGACCAATCAAACGGTGCACTGATCCTGTGTGCAAAGTAACAGTGTTTTGTTCAGAACGGTCTGTTTTTCTCCAAGATCTTACACTCACAGGATTTACATGAAAACAAATGAAATAATGGTGTTTGAGGCTCATAGTATGTCGGTTCCATATACTGAACTCTTATAATTCCGCTACGTTTTAGATATGCTATATCCAGATTTTCATTCTTTGGCAACTTTAAAGACATCTCTTGCAATCTTTCCAGTTGGGTTTACTGTTTCTCATTCTGACAAAATGAAAGAGTACAATGAAACCTTTTGGTTCTCACTGTGGCTCATACATCTAAATATTCCTTTGTCTGCAGTCTTTCATCACAAAAAACATTTGTTTTTTCTTTTGTTGTTTTGTGTTTCAGCATGCCATGCATATGAATGTAACCCTAAATGAGAGGGGATGTGTCACAATCATGCAGTGAAAATCAGAGCTGTGTCTGTGCAGGTCAATCTGTGTTTGTGTGTGTGTGTGTGTGTGTGTGTGTGTGTGTGTGTGTGTGTGTGTGTGTGTGTGTGTGTGTACAAATATCTTCAGATATTTGCAGTTTATGTAAAACAAGAAAGAAAAGAAAATAATATGAATTTACACTTAACACGCATACTCCTTTTGAAAATATGATTATTGTGAAATGCTAAATTAAGTCAAAATTAATAGACAATTGTGTAAATTTATGCAGGTTTTCTATTTAGGTTACAAAATAATATGACAAAAAAAAAATAATCATCCAAGTCACAGGAACCTATTTAAGAAGATACATCAGACTTTTATCACGTAAAATCTACCAATATTAGTATTTTTATTAAGTATTTTTAAATATTTAATTTATTAAAAATATTAAATGAATTAAAGTGGAATTATTTATAGGAATTTATTCATAATCATAGTTAAATCATCCAATAAAATACCAATTAGGTTTTTTTTTAAATGTTAAACATTTAATAATAATAATAATTATTATTATTATAAATAATAACAATAATAATAATATCATTATATATATATATAATGATGTTATTATTATTGTTATAATTATTTATAAATATAATAATAATAATAATAATAATTATTATTATTATTATTATTATTATTAAATGTTTAACATTTTAGAAAACCCCTAATTGGTATTTTATTGGATTATTTAACTATGATTATGAATAAATTCCTATAAATAATTCCACTTTAAATATTTTATATTATATTAATGTTGGTATTCAAGTTTAAACCATTTACCCTCTTTTTATACTTTTACACTTTAGGTATTAGGTATAGGTGTTTTTTCAACACTTTCATTAGATAAAAAAACACATGTAATAAATACTAAGAGTAAATTAAGGTCAACAAAAATGGGGAACAGTTGTTATTCCAAAGATCATCCCATGTCTATTATTAATGAAGGCATTAGTGAAACATTGAGACTTGATGTACTTTTGTTTTGTTAGTGTTGTCTATGGGCCACTATTCTGTGTAAATAACCCAAAATTGTGCTAAATGTACTAAAGACTAATGTTTAATGTGTTTGAAAAGTACGGTGACACACAGGTCCCTCTGTATATGACGCCCAGCCCCCCAAATTGACGATATTTTGAAATCAAATCCCATTCTCCTGCGAGGACTGGGGGAAGCTTTCATTAAAATATTTCATGCATGCAAATCTTCCTCACAAAGAGGCAGATATTTCACTCTATTTTTGCCAACATTTGTGTGAGAAAATCCAGAGAAAATCCATCAAATCCTTTGAAAATCCAATAATATTTGCATAGAGCTTAAAACATGCAAAGTCACTGAATATGAATTAAACCAAAAGCCCCCTACTTACGCATTAAAATGGATTCTGAAACGCTCCACTCCTACAGGTAAACCCGAACCGGGGGTCTTTTGGTTAAATGGTGCTTGTTGGGTGGACAAAACATTTTTTAAAAGACCAATATACACGAGCGAGCCACTTCATTCGTTTCCATCTCTACAATTTTGAAGGCTGTTTAAAAGGGGGCACCAGGTGTTGAAAACAAGTGTTGAAAAGCTTTGTCTTTCGCTTCACTGATTGCGAAGGCAAGGCCGACTGATTGAAGGTTGACCAGTTTGCTCTCTGCCAACCCTGTAATGAAAAACAACATGTTAAGAATTGAATCTGCAATCTATTCAGAAATTAATGATGTAGGAAAATAGCCCATCTACTAAAAAAAGGGGGCAAGAAAACAAGCATTCATTGCCAATGTTTTACATTCAACTCGATTAATAATCCTTATGGATATACTCATGCTTGATGTTCTCTTCAGAGATAAAAGGCCAGCGTTAAATGTATGAAAGGTGTACATGTTTAATTCAAAAAGATATTTACATTAAAAGATCTGTACATTCCTTAAATCCACACAATCTTTTAAGTGAATAAGCTTCTACATTGTAAAATAAGTCACGTTTTGTTACTTGAACTTATTTAATAAGCTAAGAACAAAAAATAATAAGTTGACTTCTAGTTGATCCTTTAAAAAATTGTCAGAAGGTAGATTTTCCAGATAAATCGTCCATTGAATAAAGTCCCAATCATCACAAATACTGCACAAGACCTGCTGGAACCCACTTGGACCCAAGATTCTTACAGAAATCAGTCAAGTTTGGTGAAGGAAAAATCATGGTTTGGGGTTACATTTAGTATGGGGGAGATCTGCAACATCAACAGCTTGAGGTATCAAGACATTTGTGCTGCCCCTTACATTACAAACCACAGGAGAGGGCTAATTCTCCAGCAGGATAGCGCTCCTTCTCATACTTCAGCCTCCACATCAAAGTTCCTGAAAGCAACGAAGGTCAAGTATTGGCCTGCCCAGTCATCAGTCATTAACATTATTGAGCATGTCCAGGGTCCAAAAAATCTTGATGAACTCTACGCTTTCTTTGCCATTCCAGATGACATAAATAACTTATTATTAAAGGCATTGCAGAAATGTATGGATGCAGTCCTCCAAGCTCAAGAGAGTCATACACAATATCCATTCTTTTTTCACTGCAGCATGACTTTATATTCTACAATTATTTCTATTAAGTGACAAGACTTTTGTCTAAGCAAAGTCAGACCTTACTGTCCTAATTAAATAATCAAAAATCAAGGCATGATCATGTTTTATTTTGCTAAAATAAGCGTAATCTAGAGGCCTTTGCCTTTTAAATAAACCACATCTGATGCCAAATGATTAACTAGAACTTAAGTTATTATTTGTTGTTACTAAAACTTGGATAAGCGACAACACTTTTGTCAGGTAGTGTAGAAAAGTTTGATTTAACTAAAAAATTAAATAAAGGCAACAAGAATTTCTTTATAGTGTATTTTTTTTAAATATACTCATTAACTAAGAGTAATTAAACAACAGTCAATCGACTTTTGAAAAAGTTGCATTTATTTGAACAAAAAATTGTGAAATCATTCAAGTGTAATGATTGATTATAAAGCTTGTTTGGAAATGGGAGATTAGTAGGAGCTCAATTTTGATTTACAGAGAAGCACAAATTCCTTCCGTTAACCATAATTATTAATTAATACAAAATGAACAACTTAAATTAACATAATGTAATGTAGTGTAATGTGTGTATTTATAAAGCACATTTCAAGAGTTCACACTTAGCTGATGATTAATGTTAAAGCTTGTTTGGCATGCTGTCCCGAGAGAGAGCCCTGAGCTCATAAGATCCCTGAGCCTGGGGCTCCCTCCCGTTGCAAAGCGAGAGGGGAGTTTGAGCTCAGGTAGATCTCGAGATCTCCCCTGCTGTAGTAACTGATGAACAGATAGTAATTGCTCTTAAGAGATAACTGCTTACTAGGAGCATGTCTATGGTGCCAATTTGGATTAGTTAATTAATTTAAATTGCATGTTTTTGGACGGTGGGAGGAAACCAGGGAACCCACGTGAGCACAGGGAGAATGTGTAAACTCCGCACAGAAATGTCGGCTGGTTTGGTTAAGCCTGGAACCAGGGACGATCTTGCTGTGAGGCAACAGTGCTAAGCACTGGGCCACCGTGTTACCCATCTAGGAAGAAGGTGGAAGGGGGGATTCTACAAAACGAAGATAGCGGTGACACGCAACCCAGGGTATTTGTAGTAGCTTAGGAGTTGTCTGATTGGTGCATTGAGTAGTGAATACTGCGAATCCAGCCGCTAACAATCATAAGCACGTGATCCTCTCAAAATTAGTTTATAAATAAATTTCACTTAAAACACTGTTTATTATTTTTGAAACTGTAATTTATTCTTGTTTTGGCCAAGCCAAATTTTCTGAAATAATTAGTCTAGACTTTTATTGTGACATAATCCTTCAGAAATCATTACAAAAAGGTAAGTTGCTGCCAGAAGTGTAAAGAGTGCCTGAAAAATGCACCTGAGCAAAAGTACCTTTGAGTGAAAAGGACTCCAAGTCCCCAATTGTAAAACAACTTGAGTGAAAGTGATTTTAAAAGTACTTAAGTATTATAGTCATAGACAAAACAGCCACTTTAAACATATATAGACCCTCAAGTCTCACTTAAGCCACAAGTTAAGTTCTCAAAAACTCCATGAGTAAACAAATCTGCATCAGTAAGATGTCTTCAGTGTGATGTTTAATTCATTAGAACTAGTTGTAAGGGGCCATTCACACAGAATGTGTTATTCTACTCCAATGTGCTACTTGTCCATTGTTGACTGCATGTAAACACTTCCTTGACAAATGTGCTTATCGCATTTTTAGTAGAGCATCCCAGATGAGCACCCTGTCAAGTTAAAAGAATTTCAACTTTTGCAGGCAGTGCCGTTCATCAATGTCAGCTCAAATGCCAGCAGTGAACCAATCAAAAGAACTCAGAGGCAGGGCAAGCATTGTGAGCTCTGGTAATCATCTCTAAACATAACAGTTTTAATAACTTATTTCTAATAACTGATTTATTTTATCTTTGCCATGATGACAGTAAATAATATTTGACCAGTTTTTTTCAAGACACTTTTATGCAGCCAAAACTGACAACTAAAGGCTTAACTTGGTTAATTAGGTTAGCTAGGCAGGTAATTATGCAAGTAATTGTGTAACGATGGTTTGTTCTGTAGACTATCAAAAAATATATAGCTTAAAGGGGCTAAAAATTTTGACCTTAAAATATTTTTATAGTTTTTTTTAGCCAAAAATAAAACAAATAAGACTTTCTCCAGATGAAAAAAACATTAGTTTAGTTTACCCAATTCACCTGTACTATATGTGTTTTTGAACTTGTGGGGGAAACCAGAGCACCTGGAGGAAACCCATGCGAACACAGGGAGAACATGCAAACTCCACACAGAAACGCCAACTGACACAGCGAAGGCTCGAACCAGCTACTGTCTTGCTTCTTGGGTACAATGTACTCTAATTATTCACCACACTAATAAGCTCCACAAAGGTGACAGCATTAAAAAAACTATTTGACTTTGTAAACCAAACAATGTAAATACAGTGACGAAAAACTCTATAAACACCAAGACATGATCTAATCTACTCCTTTCAGTTCAGTTTAATCTACGTTTAACTAGATTTGATTCTACTGTCCTAGTTTAAGTTGCTTTAGGTAAAAGCATATGCAAAATGAATGCATGTAAATGTAAAGAACATTAGAAACTATCACAGCAGATAGAGTGCTATTAATTGCATAAAATAGCTACATCATGATAATAAAAAAAGATTTCATCCGATCAAGGGTGCAGAATTTGGGTCACACGTAGACCACAGACCTAATGAGAACAATGGCGATGACACACACACACAGACAGCTTATACACTATCTGCATCCTTTCAGTTATGGGAACCCCACAGGTCCAATTGCAACACACATGAGACACATATGTGTGCAGTACAGAGTGGCTCTCACATTGCTCGACGTGACAGACAACTAGTTGTCCAGTGCAGTCCCTTACACACCGCGCAGGTTTGCCGAAAATAGACTGCGGTTGTCACTCTCGTTAATAACCAAACTGTGTATTCAGCAGAATTCCAGTTTCTGCCACAAGCGGAAAATGTGAAAAGTTTGTAGAGCTCTTGTAGGTCTATCAGTGCATCAAGTTTATAGGACAAAGCTTTTTTTTAAGGCTTGCACAAAAAAGTGCATAGCCGGTGATATTTATTTTCATCGGATAGATCAACTTTATGCAGCTTGTAAACTATAAAACGTGTATTTGATGACTTATTTAGGCAATACATTCCTAATGTTCTTTAACCCTTGTGCACTGTTCAAATTTACAACCCGTTTATGTTAGGGATGAAAAAAACTACTATATTAACTCCTGTAAAAAATGTATTTGATTATTTATTTATTTTTTTTACAATTTTTTTTTTCATAATTCTGTCAATCAACTTTAGTCCTAGGGTCTGTTCTTCGTACGTTGATTATTCAATTAGCTGGATTTGGTTATTGACGATTTGACACAATCCAGCATCGTTTCATTTTTCAAAACTTATCTGGGAGTTGTTGTCATAGCAACAGTTCTTGTAGCTCAAACCTGCTTGGGAGCAGGTTCATTTCATATACACAGGATTAGATCAGATCAGTTCAATCAAAGATAATACTGAAAGTAAGTGCTGAATGCTGATATTTTTTTTTACAGTAGTTGTATATACTTGGGAAAATAGTAAATATATATTTTTAACTCTCTCTCTCTCTCTCTCTCTCTCTCTATATATATATATATATATATATATATATATATATATATATATATATATATATATATATATATATATATATATATCAATATATATATGTATTTATGTATATATATATATATATATATATGTATTTATGTGTGTGTATATATATATATATATATATATATATATATATATATATATATATATATATATATATATATATATATATAACTAAAGTTAAAAAATATATATATTAATAAAACTTGTGTAATCTGCACTCCAAAATAAAAGTATAAAGACTTCCACCTGGTGGTTCAAAAAGAAAATTTATTGATTTGAACTTTTTAGATACAAACGTGTACATGCACAATACTCAACTTAAAAAAAAAGGGATAATAATTTATGCAGTCATGCACGTGTTTTGACAGCTAATATGCAGATGATTTGACGCTTCGCAAAAGTTGCAGACACTTTCACCGATATCAAAATACTTTTTGATGTAAAATTAATTGATACAGTTTTCCTTCCGATTAAAGAAACTTGTGTGCCTGGGCTACTATAATAAATAAAATCTTCTCTAAATGTACTGTAGATCTAAATACATTGATATGCATTGAAATACATGATGAATCCTCTTGACACATGAAAGGGTAAAGCCTGTAGCTCACAACAAATGTGGGAAGTTATTGCGTGTCATATTTAACAAACCGTTTACTGCGAATTTGATGTAATTGATAATTGAATATTAATCAGATGATGTCATTACGCTGCTGTGCCATCAGCCAATTGTTGCATTGATTATCAGAATTTTGAGGATCGATAGATCTGTCCTTCACAACTCACGCATCGATCTCAGATCAGTTCATTCAGACATTTTAATCTGATTCGCGAACTTGTTTGAAGAACCAAATTAGCCAGAGATCAGTTAAGGGTGCTTTCACACCTACACTTTTGTTTCGGAACGTATCTCGTTTTCCCAGTTAGCGCGGTTCATTTGGCATATGTGAACAGGGCAATCGCGCTCTGTTCCGCGCCAAAGTAATCGCTCCGAGACCGCCTGAGTGAGGTGGTCTCGGCTCGATTGAAACGAACCCTGGATCAGTTCGATTACAGTGAGATAGCGATCCGATCCGAGCGCGGTTATATCACAGTGTTTTATGGATATGTAATAGGCACCCTTCTCACCCCTCCCCACCGCATCTCTCCTCAGACACGTCGCGCGCGCGCACCTTGTCAAACACCATCAAACCACCACCTCTCCTGACAGCTTAGCGGGACGCTGCAAAATAAACCCTGACACTCTGACCAACGTGAGGAGAGTTTACTCGCAGGTGACTTGTTTTAGCTCTTTGCTCCGATTAGAAACTTTGCAGTGTGAAAGCAAACTGCTCCAAGAGCAAAGAGCAACAATGTAACATTTGTAATCTCTGTTTCGGAACAACTGAATCGATTCACAGGTGTGAAAGCACCCTAAGATTGCCAAATCCCCTTTAGGCGAGGTACAAAGAACAGACCCCTGATTAAAACTACTGAATTGCTTAGAGAATTACGTAATTTTAACTCTTTAATTGCCAAAACTCATAAATGATGTCACCGATTTTGGTGAAAAAACAAACAAAATAACTTATTTCCAATATAAAAAGTAATTGTGAACTGGATTTTTTAAAACTTTTATCACAGTCTTGGACATGTCACCAATTGGTCACAACATTGGCTTTGATGCATTGTTAGATTTTCATTTTTACTCCCTGATTTACTGTTGGTGGCTGTTTTTGCCCCATTGACTTCCATTATAAGCACATTTGATGATGCATAAACGCAGTCTTTGTTTTTTTTTTATTTCCATGTAGTTCTGAGAGCTGAGATGCATATTTTGATTTTCTCAGACACATCAAGGTAAGTGCGTAAAGGACACTCTTACACTCACACAGAATTTAATTTGCCGTTATACTCCATATAAAATCCAGAACCTGAGCCTTTTCTTTTTTTGCACAGGCCTAAAGGGTTAATGGTGCCAACTGATGATCAACAGTAAAAATGACTAATTTGACCTCTTCCCAACAGCGAAAACCACCAACAATCAAAAATGCAGGATTATGTTGGCGCAATAGCCTAGTGGTTAGCGCGTCGACATATGGTGCAGTAGCATGTCAGGGCATTCTGTGTTCGAATCCTGGCTTGAGGACATTTCCCTACCCTATCCCCCTCTCTCTCTCCAACTTTGCTTCCTGTCTAAATGCTGTCCTATCTAAAAAAGGCCAAAAATAAATCTTAAAAAAAAAAAATGCAGGATTATATGGTGTCATGGCTTTATAAATTTCAAGAGTTCACACTGAGGGAGCTTTCACATTCGGGTCATTTGGTTGGGACCAACTGTACAAACTGTCAGAATCCATCTCAGGGGGGCTCATCTGCATGCTTCGTGTCTTTACCAGATTTAATTACTAAAATCAGCACAATTACTATTCGAAACCAACCCAATCACTCTGCACTCCTAGTGGTACTGTGCATGTACAGTATGTCAATCATTATGCATTCCTGCCATAAATATCTTCTAATGTTACCCAGTAGAACATCAAAAACAACTTAAAAACCAGGCGTTTCAGTAAAGGATATTCAACTTAGAGTTAGGCCCTAAAGTAGAAAGGGGATCTCGGGTCAGCTTTCATTCTTTAAACGGGCTCTTCTGAGAAAAACTGAGTGACATTCACTGCCCGAAGCCTCAAAGCAGCTCTGAACTTGACCGTGCATGTAGTCCGATTGAACATGCAGGCATCTCACATGGTCGTCACTGATCCACATGAAAAAACTTTGCACCAACAATGGAAAGAAAACTTTTAATTAATGGAGTGCGTATCGCTTTTAACATATGATCAAAATTAATCAGCCCTCGATTTGAGATATTAAAATCAAATTAATCATGTGAAAAAGCAAATGATGCTTGACGCATCTCCAGCTGTGCCGAGTCGTTGTTTTTTTCTCGCTCTTGCTCCTCTCTTCAGGAGGACATTAGTGCACACCACTTGAGTCAACTGTTACTGTCACTCCAAATAGTTCGCATATGGTAGCTTTAATATATTGTGTTTGGTGGGTTTGTGCAGCCTAGCGTTAGCATTAATTGATGTAAATTTGCCTTGCTTGAGTGACATACGGGTTCACTCTAAACTTTAAAAAGGAGGGTGTTAAATATTCATACTTTTCAGTTAAAGGTGACGCTTTCTCTGAATGACTGTTTCCTCAGTGAATTTGCAACAAGCCTTTATTGATTTCAGCTCAAATCTTCGTGCGTGATATAATGTAGGTGAGTAAAAAGCTAAAAGCAAAGCTAATTAATGAAAGTAGATCAGCTCATTTCTTAAGATTGAAGCTTTCAGTTAACAAGCTAAAGTTTACACGATGTCCTAGCCTATATTGTGACCAATTATGATGAATCATTTAAAGGTGCCGTAGAGCACACTAATTATTTGACTGTTCTCTGATATTTACATAATAGGTAAGCAGTGGTGCAAAGTAACTAATTACAAATACTCAAATTACTGTAATTAATTACTTTTTCTCAGGAATCGTAATTTACTGAGTAGTTTTAAAAATGTGTACTTTTACTTGAGTACATTTTTAGTGCTGTATCTGTATTTTTACTCCACTACTTTCCTTCAACCTGCAGTAAGGGTGTCACGATTTCGATTTTAAATCATAAACGATCAAAATTTATGCTCTATTTTAAATTTTCAAAAAAAATAGAATGGTCGATGCTGCCATGCCCCCATGTCACATTAGCTTGGCTTGCCAAGCGGGAAAAAAACAGACAGAGCTTAAATCCTCTCCTCTTTGTGGAAAGTATTTTGGATTTCCAGTGAGTTATGTTGACAATGTTCGTGTTGTCGACAAAAAATACAGTTTGCAAGCTCTGCTATGAACGTATTAGGGTTGAGCTGATAGACGATGGGCGCATCGCGATCCCCCGCCCCACCCCCGTTACACACTCAGGCCCTGTTTACACTAATGGGTCTTGCTTTTTAAATGGCATTTTAAAACAACAACGATCCACATCCACAGTGGCGTGTAGCATTTCTGAGCAGCCCTCCTTCCTCACTACCGCTGAAAACGCACATCACGTGACCACACACACTCATTCACACACAGACACAGACGCACACACAGACATGCTCTCGAGACAGCAGGTCCAGGCAGTCAGCGTGTCAGTAGACTGCTTCAATCTTTCACTTTCACACTTGTACTTAGCCATTTTAGCGAACACCTCAGATACTGTTGGCTGGTTCCTGTTGGTTGTGCATCTTTTTTACAGACGCCATTATAACGACACAGATCACTGCCTATCACTTAGAAAAAAGTGATTGACAGGTGGTAATTATGTGTGTAACTTACCTTTATTCATTTACTGTATGATTTGTTTACGGGTAAAGCAAAGACCACGCAGGTCAGGTAGTTTAAACAGTATAAATGCACAAATAATTAATTCGTTATTAATTATTCATAATCGAAAATCGAATCGAATCGTGACTTAAGAATCAAAAATATAATCGAATCGAGGATTTGGAGGATCGTGACACCCTTAACCTGGTCACTACTTCATTTTTTTCTTGTCTATGAGGATTAGAAAATTCAGTATATCCTGTAATTCCCATATATCCTGTAATTCCTGTCTAATCAAATCACACATAGAAGGTAAATCGCCTAATAATGAACTACCTCAAGACATGGGCGATTTATAAATGCAGCAAACTGTTTGGAAGCATTAAAAGTGTCCAAGAAGACATCCAAAATCAATATCAGTATTTGACGTCAATATGATGTTGGTTTAAGATGTTGGCTCGACATTGGATTTTGGTCACTTTCTAACACAACTAAAATCAACCAAATATCAACATCCTTTAACGTTGTTATTAGACATCAAAACAATGTTATCCTTAGACGCTGGCTAGACATAGAATTTTGGTCACTTGACATCACAACCTAAATCCACCCTAATATTAACGTCCTATGATGTTGTGTGCCTGCTGGGCAATAACTACATGCACTACAGAATGTTACGTTTACACACATGCACGAATTACATGTAAACGCATCAGCTTTTCACACCGTAATACTCACTACTCATGAGTACTTTTGAGGCCGTACTCACGTCATCGATGCTGCGCTGTTCAGTAAGAAGCGCACAGTGTCACTCAGCAGCACAGTGGAGATTTCTCTAGTTATATTGTTTCAGTCGGTTTGATATGCAGTGACATGCAGTCAAATATTTCGCCAAACAGTCCTTAAGGATGCGGTGACATGCAGTCAGATATTTCGCCGAACAGATCCGCCACTTTTGGAGCTTATAAACAATCATAAAGCCCTCGTGCTGCAAGAATAAGGAGGTCTGCTGAAGGTGCAGCTGTCGTGCAGTGAGGGGTTTGCGTATTTAATAAGCTACGGCAGTTTGCGTTCACTGAACAGTAACAATGATTAATAAATCCATATGAAACAGTCCCTTAAAAGTCACGTCTCGCTTTCAGTTTCGGGCTTTGGTGCATTTTGCACTCACACTACAAGTGTACCGCGACAAAGCCCAAGTGAACTGCGCTCAGGCACACCTCTTCCAACCGGGCCAGGACCGGCCAAGTGAACCGTGCTTGAGCCTGATTCAGCGCACTCACACTTCTCAAACGATCCGGGAAACGGGCCTGGGCACGGTACGGATGACATAGTGTGAGTAGGCCCTTACTTGAGTATGATTTTTCAGTACTCTTTCCACCACTGTAGGTAAGTGCAAACATTCTCCATTTATAACAAAATGAATCAGTCTATTTATGTTTATGAAATAGTATTATTTAAAAGTTAGAATACAAACTTAAAGTAGAATAAAATAGCTGTGCTACTGTTTACTGTTAAAAAGTTGCTGTTTAATGAACATATTGGCACATACCCTAGTAGCAAAGAATTCTGGCCCAGATTTGGCATAAAGCTGGCACAGCAGGCATTCATCCGGCACTGGCATACAGCATGTGGGCCAAACATGACCCGGGTTTGGCAGAGGGGGCACCGTCTTTAAGGCGGTACACAAGATTTGGGCCAGATGAAAAACGTAGTATTTGGCCCAGATTAAAAAATTTGATAAGTGGGCCATGTGAGTTTGGCCAGTCTTGACCCACATTTAAAATACACTAAAATCATTTTTGAGTAAAGAAAAAAAATTCTACCAATCAGGTTACTTTGAGAAAAAGCGTGCCCATAGTGTGCCTAAAGCGCATCAATCCATGGGTTTATCAATTTCATTGCAATCGTGACACACCAACCTATCTGGCCCAGTTCAGGCCCAGTTATGAGTTATTAACTTGGCTGAGACTTGGCCCAGATATGGTCCGTGTTTGGCCCTTGTCTGGAAGCCAGATTTGGTCCAGTCATGTACCGTAATTTACTGCGCCATGTGGGCCAAGCAAAACCTGATTGTGTGGGCCAGAGCTGGGCCAGAGAAATTTTGCTATGTGGGTAATTTGTATATTACAAAGCTAATCAGTTATTTATTGAATGTATGTAGTTTTGTAAAAACAGAGTGGCGTTTGAGCAACATAATCGAAAACATATTATTCATTCATTTTATTTTCGGCTTAGTCCCTTTATCATTCTGGGGTCACCTAGACTGCCAACTCATCCACCATATGTTTTGCGCAGCGGATGCGCTTCCAGCTGCAGCCCATCACTGGGAAACACTCATACACATTTACAGACATACACTACGGACAATTTTTAGCTTACCCAATTCACCTGCACCGCATGTCTTTGGACTGTGGGGGAAACCGGAGCACCCAGAGGAAACCCACACGAATGCGGGGAGAACTAGCAAACTCGCCAACTGCACCAGCCAAGGCTCGAACCAGCGACCTTCTTGCTGTACGGCAACAGCACTACCTACTGCACCACCGCGTCACTATAAATCATATTAATAATATGTAAAAAAATAAATCAATGGATTTTCCCTAGAAAGACTGAGTCATCCTGACTACTGGTAGATATGCAATTCATTCTCAGGCATTCATGTTAAATGTGCAGGATTCCTCCCCCTTCCTTATATGCATGTCTTACTCTGCCTTAAACATATAGAGATCCCATAGGACTGGATTCAGATGCACCTGTGCTAATATTTGGCCTAACAACTGTTCTGTCTTTTGCTCTCTGTAGTGTTTAAATTATGTATAGGATGACTTACTGTAGGACTCAGCTGTGAGCATGTAGCCTTACCTCTGTCACAGCACGGATGGATGGGGATAAAGATCAGCTGATCGGCAGATCATGAGTGATGAATGGCCGAGCTGATAATCTCATGGAGAGGCTGCCAGGACGATCAGATAAGAGCAAGTCTCACTGTGGGAACCCTTTCCACCCCACAGTCTGTTCTAGTAAGACATGAATAACCTGAGTTTACCAAGCGAAAGGCTTAGCATGCAGAAAATGCAAGCTGAGAGTTCAGGAAATGTTGTTAGCATTCCCTACCCTCCATCGGAAGGTACATATTTTTGTAATGTTTTGGGAATTGGAAGATAAAAACCCTGCACTGGTTGTCGTTAACACTTCAGTAGTGCAGACTTCTGACCATCTGACTTGCTCATTTGAGAGAGGAAAGCGCACTGCGCTCCAGTCATCAAACAGCCAAATCCTCCTCACGCTAAACTTCCCGTCCATTCCGTCAAGAAAAGTCTCCGCTTTAACCGATGGTAAACTTAATGATAAAGGGGGGACCCTGTACTGATCCCGTGTGATTGAAAACCTGCTGTTTTGAAATGTAAATTCACTTAGGAAGGTGCGGAGGCGCGCAGATAAAGGGCTAAAGCTCTCCCGGGATAACTCCCGCAATTGGCGCCACCGCTAAGGCGTGTCAGGTGGCTTGATGAATCCGCAGGGATGCTGCACCTCAACACCAAGCTCTCCTCAGATCATCATCCCCTCGTCCTTATTCTGTCAACGCCATTGATGAGGCTGTCAGGGACCTTGCTCATTTGAGGAGAGCGCCTGCCTCTCTTTGCATATGCACAACAAGGGGAAGGGAAGAGAGGGAGAGACAAGGCAGGTGCTGAGAGGAGGATACCATGGGGAATAGCATCAGAGGCCGAGGACATGAAGAAAATTCCCACCGGAGACAGCGAAGCAGGGGACGACGCGTGGAGCCGAGAGATACCCCCTCCTAGCAGCAGGAGCCTGGAGCTTTACTCAGGCGCTGGAAAGGAGGGAGGGAAGGAGGTCGCCCCGGCTCTGTAATCACAAAGTTCACGCCGAAAAAGTGGGAATGTGGAGGCGTTCAAATAAAATAGTCTTAAAATGTTTTTTTTCTTGAGAGCAAGTTTGAGATCAAGACGAGGTAACCGAGGCTTCTCAGCCAAGTAGAGGGCGCTCGAGTCAGACAGAATCTCTAATTAGGGTAACAGCGGGAAAGTTCCGCAGAGTTGATACAGCACGGAGCGCGTGTGGACCGCTTTTTGCATTAATGATCTGGAACACGCAGAGCCTCGCTAAATGCACTGTGCTGGGTGTCCTGTCCCCTCTCACATCCCAGCAGGCTGGTGAGCACGTTACAGTAACAAGATCCTCTTAATTAGACCCCGACACCTCACGAGGGCCTGACATTAATATTTATCGACCTCTGTGGGCTGCGGCTGCATTTGTACCGCATATGCAGATGGAGAGGAATCAGCCCACCTAGAAGAACAGGAGGAAGATAAATGTGGAGAAAATGAAGAGCGCAAGGGGACAATACACAGACCTCTCTAGGGGTCTCTTGGACCTCATTTTTTAAATAAGAGCTGGATTACTTGGAAAGATATAGGCATGATATCAATAGATAAGGAGTGCTAATGTACAAATGTTGCTAATGTACACTGTACAATATGAGCCGAAACATGACAATTATTTAAAAATGTTGATGCTAAGCATTAGCTCTGGAATGATATGGAAATATCTCATTTAGTACCCATGTTATGATTAAAATATACAAAGGAACAATCCGCTTTGTTTGGAAATAGGCTTATTTAACTAGTCCTGAGGAGATTTTATTTTATTTTTTTACCATTTTTGAATCCATTCATCCAATCTCTAAGTCTGGCTGGAGCACTTTTAGCTTAGCTTAGCATAAATAATTTAATTGGATTAGATCATTAGCCATTTATTAAGAAAGTGTTTCGATAAGATCCATTTTTCATTTTCCGTAGGTCTTTTACGCAACGTAACTACAAAAGAGTAGGGATGCACTACATATACATATATTTTTTTAAGGTTATTGGTCCGATGTCAAAATTAGACCGATATCTTTAAGCTGATAAATTTGCTAATTGTACAGAACAATAGGTAAATACATTAGATGTCGCCTACCCTTTTGTTGTCTATTGGAAGGAATGCATCAATAGAGCCACCATTTTAGTACAGGGTAGCGCTCCTTTGAAATGAATGTGGGACCAAGCTGCAGTGGAGGACTGTGGCCATCCAGAGCCAGAGATATACGAGTATATCTATGATCGAGTTTTCCCGGAGTACGAAAATTATAATTTTCCATCACTTTTCTACGTTGATGGATCAGTGATCGCACAGGCATTCCTGACAAAAAAAACTTGTGTGGATGGAAATGTACTATTCTCCCATCCTGTTAAATTTGATCTAATCCGTGCTCTGAAACACACCTTCTCTCCTGCTTTCACTTCTCATACTGACGGACTCGTTTACTTAGCCATAAATAAAACAAGTTTCCCTGCTGAAATATCCAGCTTAAACCAGCCTAGGCTGGTTGGCTGGTTTTAGCTGGTTGACCAGCCTGGTTTTAGAGGGTTTTTGGTCATTTCCAGGCTGGTTTCCAGCCATTTCCAGCCTGGTCTTAGCTGGTCTGGCTGGAAAATGACCAGCTAAAACCATCTTGACCAGCCTGGTTTAAGCTGGACATAACTGGTTTTGGCTGGGCTCCCATCCTGGCTAGGCTAATACCAGGCTAATACCAGGCTAATACCAGCTAATACCAGGCTAATACCAGCTAATACCAGGCTGGAAATGGTTGGAAACCAGCCTGGAAATGGCCAAAACCCCTCTAAAACCAGCCTGGTTGACCAGCTAAAACCAGCCAACCACCCTAGGCTGGTTTACGCTGGTTTTTTTCGGTAGGGTTCTGGCACCGCAACATCTCGTTGTCATTTTTTTTTTGCATTGTTTGCTGATTTTATACAACAAAACTAGCATAAACAGAGAATTTAGTGCAAGTTGGTGCTACTTTGCCTCATGGTGAATGCAGTAAGTTAATGTATTATAATCAATAACATTACCTGTTTAGCACAAAAAGTCATAACATACAAAAGGGTTAAAAAACTAAGTCTTACCTTTGAAATGTTCTGTGCTTTGTTTACTTTGTTTGCTCATTACTACACCCGTAGACAGCACCAAAGTCCAGCATCTTCACGTAATAACACAGTCTTGACTAGTGCGGTTGAATGACATTTGTCCTGGGAGCACTCTACTAATGTGGCGGCGCTTTTGACGCATGCTCAGGGTCCCTATGCGATATCTAGTGTATATATCTATGGTACAGAACTGCCTGCCGCGCGCAACGGTGGGAGGATGGAACTTGTTCAGACTTGTCCAGTGCACTCCCTGCTGAAAAATCCATCTTAAACCAGTTTAGGCTGGTTGGCTGGTTTTAGCTGGTCAACCAGGCTGGTTTTAAAGGGGTTTTGGCCACTTCCAGGCTGGTTTCAACCCTGGTCGTAGCTGGTCAGGCTGGGAGATGAGCAGCTAAAACCATCTTGACCAGCCTAGCCAAGCTGGGAGTCCAGCCAAAACCAGCTATGTCCAGCTTAAACCAGGCTGGTCAAGCTGCTTTTAGCTGGATTTGGCTTGTCATTTTCCAGCCTGACCAGCTAAGACCAGGGTGGAAATGGCTGGAAACCAGCCTGGAAATGGCCAAAACCCCTCTAAAACCAGGCTGGTCAACCAGCTAAAACCAGCCAACCAGCCTAGGCTGGTTTAAGCTGGATTTTTCAGCAGGGATATTATGGAACTTTCCTCACATTGTTTATTCCTTCAAAGTCCGTTCTTTGTTTGTGTGGTATTGCTGGCCGTTAATAACTTAGTAAGGAAACATAAGAATATCATTGTAGATATGTTTGATAGAGTGTCTGTGTGTTTTGGTTTAAATCGCCTCAGAATGCAGTTGTTTTGCTTGTTAATGATTACCCAGGCCTTGTATAGCTCCGTCTTCTTTCCTTGTCCTTGACTAGCCAGAACCTTGGTTTTTTAGCACTACAAAGTTTTGAATCTGGTAATCATGGAACATTATTACTTGCACATGACCACACAGAACAACATAGTTGGCATCCAAACACTTGTAGGCCTTTAACTTCTCTCTTGTTAAAACACTTCAATGAGATTGTACTGTATATGTGGGGCTGAGTGCTTGGCCATTTCGTCTTATCCGATATTTATTAGCAGGGTGCTATCGCAAAACGTTAATTTTGCCAAATCACTGTGCTTATCACTGAGTGTTATAATTCGCTGAAAGCATTATGTAAGTAATATATACATAATATGTAATCAATATAACTTATTTCTAAGACACAAAACATAAGCTGCGTCCCAAATGGCACACTTGGACTTGTGCTTGTACTTGTACTTATGCACTTACACACTCAACAGGATAGTATATGTATGTAGTGGCGTCCCAAATGGCACACTAATGTTTTTTTACTAAACGGAAATTCAAACCGTTTCCCTGATGATGTTTGACAGTTGCCAAATCAGTGAAATAAACGACCGAATTATCAAATAATACCTGCCGTGAGTATTGCCGCATTCACCATCGGGAGGCGCTATAATCACTCCGGTAGGAGAATTTTGCTTTCACCATCCAAAATAAATAAAGTTATTCAACATGTGCGTCCGATAGCTCCGCCCCTTCCGCTACGTAAGCAAACCTGCGGTCATTGATTGCGTGAAGTGTCCATCATTACACACTTCATTTTAGCGGATGAATGAGTGCATCATCCGGGTAATTAAAGTGCACTTATTATTTTTAGAGTTTTCAGTGTGAACGCACTACTTACACTATTTATACTACAAAATGGCGTAGAATAGTGCATAAGTATGCGATTTGGGACGCAGCACTACTGTACCGGATGCTAGCGCTTCCATTTTTTTTTCTGCCACCTCGCTGCGTGCGCATACTGAATGTTTACAAACAGGGAAATTTGTCTATAAATCATGAATTTGGTCTGTATAATCACCTTGCAATTTCAAAATTAAAGCTTTTTTTTGCTTTGAGTAGGCTATCCAGTTCATAAGATTACAAACTTTTATAAAGTTTTTAAATTCATTCATTCATTCATTTTCTTGTCGGCTTAGTCACTTTATTAACCGGGGTCGCCACAGCGGAATGAACCGCCAACTTATCCAGCAAGTTTTTACACAGCGTATGCCCTTCCAGCTGCAACCCATCCCTGGGAAAAATCCACACACACACATACACACACACACACTCATACACTATGGACAATTTAGCCTACCCAATTCACCTGTACCGCATGTCTTTGGACTGTGGGGCAACCCGGAGCACCCAGAGGAAACCCACGCGAACGTAGGGAGAACATGCAAACTCCACACAGAAACGTTAACTGAGCCAAGGCTCGACCCAGCTACCTTCTTGCTGTGAGGCGACAGCACCACCTACTGCGCCACTTCTTTCCCAGTTTTAAAATAAAATCAGTTATTTATTGTATACATATATAACATTCCGAAATATTTATGATTATCAGCTGTAGTATATCGACTATCGCCCTCCAAATCTTACGAATTATCAGTTATCAATATCGGCTAAAAAATCCATATCGATGCATTTAAAAGAGTCATGCTTTAAATAGGAAATTCATCAAAACTTTATTCAGATATTTTTGAGCAGATGCTAATGGTCTAATCAAATTCAATGATGTATGCTAAGCTAAGCTACAAGTGCTCCTGCCAGACCCAGACATTGACTGAATGTATTCAGGAGCGGTTCTCAACTGTTTAACTCCAGGGGGGTTGTAAATTATGCCTTTTCCAAAAAAAAAAAAAAAAGTGGAGTGTTCCTATAAAATATGCTAGCTTCCATAGCTTCCATGTCACCGAGACAAATTCAGTCACACTTCAATAAAGAAAAAAGTTATCATCAAGAATGAACAAGCGGTGTTAATGAGCTTGAAGTGTGTTTTTTGAAACAACGGAGCATTTCGATTTGTATTAATATAGCTCTCTATGTGAAGCATGTATACCTCCTTCAAGACACACAAACTCAAGTGTGTTGCTAAAAATACACACTTTAAAACTCGGGTGGTAAAGTTAACTGTTTATCTTTAGACAAAGATGGAATTTAAATTGAATAGTGAATAGTGAAATTAGGCAAGTGGCATACTGTGATCCTATTTAATGCAATGTATTATTTTAATAAACTGAACAGAGCGCATATGAAAGAATAAATGTAGACATAAACAATGAAATAAACACTTATTACGCCTACAATAATCATGCAATTATTTGCATTTTGTTTTGCAAATTTCATCATGAATTGACTATTCTCCAGTGTCTGAAAGGGCATGTTTGGGCTTCTGGATTTCCCTGTAGAAGATTAAAGAAGGTTATGTTTGCTCTGAGTGATCAGAACAGGGATGGTAGAGTGTTTGGGCATGGCTTTTTTTATGCAGTTGTGGCTTCATACCTGCAACCAAGTGAAACTTGTTGTGACTGTAAACAGAGTACAGGTGTAATCACTCCAGCTGCCACGAAGCTAAGACAAAAGAAACAGGCAGGGGGTGAAGTGCTTCAAGCCATCTTTCACCCCTTTTTTATTTCCTGAGGAAGAGGTGAAACAGTGTACGTGTTAAGAAGTGGGTGTGAAAGTTCACAAAAAGAAAAAAAAAAATCACGATGAAATTAATCTTAGGGAAACAACAGACTTTAGAAAAGCAATTAAAACACACACACACACCGGCCACTTTATTAGGTACACCTTACACTAGTACCAGGTTGGACCCCCTTTTGCCTTCAGATCTGCATCCATGTTGCAAATCTCTCATTCCACCACATCCCAAATGTGCTCTATTCATTTTTCCTCCCTATTTAGATGCTCAGTTTGAACCATTTTGACCATGTCTACATGCCTAAGTTGCTGCCAGCAACTTAACGAGCAGTTGGACAGGCGTACCTAATAAAGTGGCCGTTGAGTTTATCTACGTTACATGTTCTTGGTTGAACTAAGCAAAAAATAAAATAAAATAAATAAATAAAAAAACAATTCTAGAATTTAAAATGGTCTGTTCCATGTAACAAAGCTGAGGGAAAATCTAAATAGAAAAATAACCAAAGATAAAGGGTTTCACTTTATTTTAAAATTTAAAAAGTAAAATTTATTAATTACATGTATTTATTATATGATTTAGGTGAGTTGCATGTAGTTCTGCATATTCAATAGTAACAGTGAGTATATTGGACATGTGTAACAAGGACACCTTAAAATAGTGTTACCAAATGTAAAAATGAACGGTTCAATCAAAATATACAATTTTGTTTGCATAAATTTAGTTGATTTATTAACTGATCTGCTACTTTTTTTTGTGGAACACAACATATAAAACTTTCATAGAATTTTCTATGAATTAATGTATAAATAAATCAATAAAATATATAATAAAAAAAGTAATACAGTTGAAGTCAGAATTATTCATCCCCTTATAATATTTTCTTTCTTTGTTAAATATATATTTTTTAAATTATGCTTAATAAAGTCTTATTTGTTTTATTTCGGCTAGAATAAAAGCAGTTTTTAATTTTTTTAAATCAATTTAGGGTAAAAATTATTTACCCCTTTAAGCTATATTTTTTTCGAATGTCTACAGAACAAACCATCATTAAATAATAACTTGCCTAATAACCCTAACCTGCCCATTTAACCTAATTAACCTAGTTAATTGAACTGTTTACTTATTGAACTGTAAATACCCACTGCATATGGACATTTGTAATTATGTACACACCCACTATACATATACACTTGTAATCATGCTTATTTATCTGCATTCTACTGATTATTAATAGCAACCTGTACATATATTCATATATTGTAACATATACACTTGCAATCATGTTTACCTATCCCTGTTCATATATTCATATATTGTAACATATACACTTGTAATCATGTTTATCTATCCCTGCACATATATTCATATATTGTAACATATACACTTGTAATAATGTTCATCTATCCCTGCACATATATTCATATATTGTAACATATACACTTGTAATCATGTTTATCTATTCCTGTACATATATTCATATATTGTAACATATACACTTGTAATCATGTTCATCTATCCCTGCACATATATTCATATATTGTAACATATACACTTGTAATCATGTTTATCTATTCCTGTACATATATTCATATATTGTAACATATACACTTGTAATCATGTTTACCTATCCCTGCACATATATTCATATATTGTAACATATACACTTGTAATCATGTTTACCTATCCCTGTACATATATTCATATATTGTAACATATACACTTGTAATCATGTTTACCTATCCCTGTACATATATTCATATATTGTAACATATACACTTGAAATCATGTTCATCTATCCCTGCACATATATTCATATATTGTAACATATACACTTGTAATCATGTTTATCTATTCCTGTACATATATTCATATATTGTAACATATACACTTGTAATCATGTTTACCTATCCCTGTACATATATTCATATATTGTAACATATACACTTGAAATCATGTTCATCTATCCCTGCACATATATTCATATATTGTAACATATACACTTGTAATCATGTTCATCTATCCCTGTACATATATTCATATATTGTAACATATACACTTGTAATCATGTTTACCTATCCCTGTACATATATTCATATATTGTAACATATACACTTGTAATCATGTTTACCTATCCCTGTACATATATTCATATATTGTAACATATACACTTGAAATCATGTTCATCTATCCCTGCACATATATTCATATATTGTAACATATACACTTGTAATCATGTTCATCTATCCCTGCACATATATTCATATATTGTAACATATACACTTGTAATCATGTTCATCTATCCCTGTACATATATTCATATATTGTAACATATACACTTGTAATCATGTTTACCTATCCCTGTACATATATTCATATATTGTAACATATACACTTGTAATCATGTTTATCTATCCCTGTACATATATTCATATATTGTAACATATACACTTGTAATCATGTTTATCTATCCCTGCAAATATATTCATATATTGTAACATATACATTTGTAATCATGTTTATTTATCTGCACACTAATGATTATTAATAGCAACCTGCACATATATTCATATATTGTAAATCTGCTCATATAGCTTATTCAACCTGTATATAATGTTGATAGTACATCCATCTGTAAATATCACCATAGTTTTTCTATAACTGCACTTTAAATTATTCCTGTATCCTGCACTTGCTGCTATTGCACTGCTGGTTAGACCCAAACTGCATTTCGTTGCACTTGTACTTGTACATGTGTAATGACAATAAAGTTGAATCTAATCTAATCTAATCTTAAGCCTTTAAATGTCACTATAAGCTGTATAGAAGTATCTTGAAAAATATCTAGTCAAATATTATTTACTGTCATCATGACTATGACTGTTATGACTTCAACTGTATTTTGAGATTCATGTTTTATTTTTCCCCCCATTTATTTATGCGTTTAAATTGCATTAGGGAACCTTGATCTTTTTTCCAACAACAAAAGTGACTTTAACATTTTTAATAGTTTAAAGTGTGATATTGTCTGGGTTGTTGTTGTATATTACGGTACAAAAAATCTTATCCTAATAATCTGCCAGTACATTTTCTGATATTTTGCAGATTTATTTTTCTATATATGATTTCTTATACATCATACATATGATTTAAAACTACTAAAATGTCAATAAAAGTCATTTGTTCAACTGTAGAGTTGAATTTCCCACATGAAAAGCCAACAGAGCACAGATCAAGGTCACCTAATGCAATTCACAACCGTAAATAAACGAAAAACACAAAATACGGATACTGTTAATTAACAAATATTTTTACAGTGGAGGTCATCTGTTGAACTAGCCAATCAGATGTCACAGTAGGTCACAATCCATTCATTATCACTCAAAACACTGAAAACGTAAATGAGTTTTGATTTAATTAGATATATTAATTTGATTCATTGAAATATGACACATAATAACAAAAAAGCCAACCCAGGCTCATTCTGAAAACGTACCGCTATATACATTTCTGGAGAACGCCAAATTTGTCCCAGGAGGTAAATGTTTTTTTTTTTTTTCGCGAATCCAACAGAGGTCGCTGTTTACTCTATCTGAGATCTCAAAATTCTCTCGCGACTGCCATTCACGCCTGCTGTTCTTGTGTAAATACACCAGAGGCCACTGTTGACTAACTGGCTGACTGCCTGACCCAGCCTCCTCCTTCCCTAAACCCAACCAATAGTGTTTTCAAAAGCACCGATTGACCCACCAACCCACTTCTCTAAATCCAACCTAGTTTTCAAAAGCGATCCAGAAAAGAAAAGCCCTCGTCTGATTTTTACCATGTTTGCAGATTTTAGCACGTTCTACCCTGCTAAAAAATCCAGCTTAAACCAGCCTAGGCTGGTTGGCTGGTTTTAGCTGGTTGACCAGGCTGGTTTTAGAGGGGTTTTGGCCACTTCCAGGCTGGTTTCCAGCCATTTCCAGCCTGGTCTTAGCTGGTCAGGCTGGAAAATCACCAGCTAAATCCAGCTAAAACCAGCTTGACCAGCCTGGTTTAAGCTAGACATAGCTGGTTTTGGCTGTGCTCCCAGCCTGCTAGGCTGGTCAAGCTGGTTTTACCTGGTCATTTCCCAGCCTGACCAGCTAAGACCAGGCTAGAAATGGCTGGAAACCAGCCTGGAAGTGGCCAAAACCCCTCTAAAACCAGCCTGGTTGACCAGCTAACACCAGCCAACCAGCCTAGACTGGTTTAAGCTGGATTTTTCAGCAAGGTAATCCCTGTTATTTACTTGTTTATTTTATTTTTTGGCTTCTGTTTTTGTCTTACCCACATTTTGGAACCGTTCATTGCTGGACTCGAACTGCATCATCATGGTCAACTCATGGCGAGCTAACTGGGCAAAGTGGTAACAACGGGAAAGATGGAGGTAAGCGGTCAGCTGGTAAGGGCAAAATGGTTCTGAACGTTTTCAGAATGAGCCTATGTTGAAAACTGCTCTCCCATTTATCAATTTCTAATTCGCACATTGCTTGTAAGTCACTTAGAAGTATGCATAACTAAAGAGGGAGTATGATTTAGAGCATACAGAAAAACAATTGTTGTTATGAAGGGCCAGGCTGTTTGCTCCCCTGGGAGGTCTGGTGCACAGAGTACTTATTAGTCTTAGGACGAGACTTTGTGGACAGATTTAAAGGCTTCAGCCAGGATCTCTCGCGTTGGTGCCAAGTTAAGCCACAGCATAATTAGCAAACCTCAGAGGAATGTTCTTCATGTGGCCCACTACAATGGCCTCTTAGATAGATGCTGAAACATGCTCTAGCACTGTCCATGCATGCACACACAGTACCACCGCAATCTGCTTCACACACTCTCTCTGTCTGCTCACACACATGCACACGGGCGTGCGGAAAGGACAATTACTCCCATTAAAGTGGCCCAGATGCTTCCTTGATTAAATTTGACCACACAAACACAAATGAAAGCAAATGGGTGCGTATGAAGGGCTCCCTGAGCATATGCTCAGCAGGTCGCATGGAGCCCGTAATAGCCTAAAAAGGAAGAGTGAAATATGAAGTTCATTGCTGAATTCACATAGAGTAGATTAGCGCTGAAGCTCTGTAATGTATTATTGACAGACATTGACATCACAGTGAGAATGGTCTTATGCCTCATTTCCACCGATATGAGTTTAGTACAGTACAGTGTGGTTTAGTAAAGCTTTCCCTGATCAGGATTGTGTTTCTACTGCCAACAGTACCCTTACTTGTTAGGCGCGGTGAACACCATAAAGAAAGTCATTCTTAAAGAAAAAAGCCATTCTGGCCATTCACAAAATGCATTTTATGTGTGTTTAAATGCATTATTTTAAAGACAGATTCCCAGGAACCCTTTAGAGGACATGCAGCAGATCCTGTTCTTGCTTCTTGGCATATGACTGTTTGTTCCAAGAAGAAAACAAGCTTTGTTTGAGCTTGGTTCCTTTGTGCTGCCATTCTATTATTACAATGTTGTGTCTTTGCTGTGTATTTAAAAATGCCACTTTTTTGTGTTGTCATTGTGTGTCAAATAAGGAATATGGATTTGATTAACTGGTCTCTGAACACATTTGACACTACAGATCTGGCTTGAACTAACGCGTGGTTTTTCCTGCACTGCTACGCAATTCGTCATGCGTGGCCACGCAAGCTCCTGCAGTGGCTTTTTCCAGATTTTTTTAAACATTGCTGCGCTGCATACAATGGCCACCAGGTGGCGCAGGGAACAACATTCTGGGGTGCATTTCCCAAGCTCGTTGACTAACCATGGTCGCAGATCCGTTGTTACATGGTTCACCAATTTGCTGTGTCCCGAAACCATATTTCAATAAATAAATAAACAAATAAATAAATGAAAAGAAAAAAGAAAATGGGCGGCGCAGTGGGTAGCCCGTTCGCCTCACAGCAAGAAGGTCGCTGGGTCGATCCTCGGCTCAGTTGGTGTTTCTGTGTGGAGTTTGCATGTTCTCCCTGCGTTCGCGTGGGTTTCCTCCGGGTGTTCCGGTTTACCCCACAGTCCAAAGACTTGCGGTACAGGTGAATTGGGTAGGCTAAATTGTCCGTAGTGTATGAGTGTGTGTGTGAATGTTTCCTAGAGATGGGTTGCGGCTGGAAGGGCATCCGCTGCGTAAAAAAACTTGCTGAATAAGTTGACGGTTCATTCCGCTGTGGCGACCCCAGATTAATAAAGGCACTAAGCCGACAAGAAAATGAATGAATGAATGAAAAAAGAAAATCGTGAACACCATCGCAAACCTGTGTGGTTGGAACTACAGCTCTTATCATGCCATTATAGTTAGAGACGTCACTGATTTGGCCGCAGCTGCAGGGTGTGTTTTATTTTTATTATTTAATCAAATGGGAGTTCAGATATTACATAACTAAATTTAAATAATTTGGGGTACAAAGTGCCCTAAAATAGCATTGTTTGTGCCAGTTAGAGATTAGCTTTTAAATGAGTATCTTTGTTTGAAGAATCCAAAAACTATTTTCTCATAACAATATTTGACAAGAATGTTGAAAGTGTGTTAAACACTTTTTAAATATTTTCTGTGCTTAACACATTTAAAGTCTAATATTTAGCTGTCCATTTCCAACAAATTGAAAACAAATTGTATAATGAAAATATGATTAAATTAATTTAACCACATGGCGTAATGAAAAACAGCATAGCTATATATGGATGGTTGTACAAGAACAAGAAGTACAAGAAGTTAAATGGCAACATTTGTAAAGTGCTGCTAAGATGTTACAAACAAAGCAATGGGAAGCTTATTCTCTTTCCCTAAATTGTTTTGTATATGTTTGTATATGGAGAAGATCAGGGGCCTCATGTACGAAGACTTGCGTGGAAATCATACTAAAACATTGCGTACGCACAAAGCTGTAAATGTGCGTACGCAGAAAAAAAATCAGATGTATGAAACACTGCGTATGCCGAATCTCACGCATATTCTGTTTGTACATCTGAAAGAACGTGAAACTGAGCGCAACATGCACGAGCGCAAAACCCCTTCCTGCCTCCGCCCCTGTATGAATATGCTAATGACTCTACTTTGGCAAAACCAAATGAAAAAGCAACGGCAAAAGCACGCAAAAAGAGAAACTTTGAACAGAATGTGAATTGAAGGTGCTGCTTTCGGAGGTAGACCGGAGAAAAACTGTTTTATTTGCAAGTTTGTCCTCTGGAATTAATAAAAAAAAAAAATAGAGTGGGGAGAGTTTTTTATATATATATATAGTGGGGCTTATTAGCTGATGCGGTTAACACAGTTGGGTCTGACCATCCAGCCTGATCTCACAAGAAAACGTAAGTATTTTACGTTTTGGCAGTTTAGTGGCTAATTCGTACGAATTTGTACGAGTTCAGTCGTAAGAAAATGTACGATTTTAAAAAGGAGGCGTGGCACCTAACCCCACCCCTAAACCCAACCGTCATTTAAGGGATACGCAAATCGTACTAAAATGTACGAATTAGATCGTACGAATTTGTACGAATTAGCCACTAAATGAAAAAGTTACGAATTGCCGTGAGATTGTGTTGGAACATCGCACTGAGTGGATTAAAAAGAAATTGTGAGATTTATAGGTGTAAAATTTTATAGTGTTTTTAACAGCCTAAGTGGCGCAGCTCACTAAACCCATGGCAACATATTTCGATACGTTCAAGCATGAACTCAGTTCGAATTCAGCGGCTGATGAACTTATTCTTTTTTTCCCCGCTACTTATCAGATTTTGCCCATATACTCTTTATCATGAGAAAGACAAGTAGGAATCATTAATAAGTCTGTGCATCAAATTTCATTTGCACATTTATTGAATGGAAATGTTTCTGATTCACGTATGCCAGTTGCTCCTCAGATCATGGTGCCTTTATAGAAATGTGTGTGCAGTAGATTGCTCCGATTACATTGGGAAAACTGGCGACCGCTGCAAATTGCACTTTAATGTTTGGATAGTCAACTGTATGGTACGGAAACCTTATATACTAGACATGCGGATGAACCCGTCTCGTGCAAGCTGAGAAGACACTTTGTAGAGTGCAATTTAACACAACTGCCTCTAGGAGTCGCCAATGGAATTAAAACAGACACGCACAAAAAATGTGCGTACTCCAGCTATAAAGCTGGCATGGAGCTGCGCACATTCCCACGGTCAGTTCATCGTTAGTAAATCCAAACGTGAGCAATTCTGAGCGTGAAACCTGGCGTACGCAAAGTTTTTGTGCTTGATACATGAGGCCCCAGGGGTTTTGGAACCCCTTTTCCTTTGGAATTACAGGTATGTAAAATAGACTTCTGTCATCCAGGTTAAGCATAAACCAAAAAGGCACTGACTTGGAAATGCCCTTTTCCTTAGACATCAATAGTTGACAATATTGCACAGACAAATGCTGAATAATTAGCATGGAGTTAAGCTAGGATATGTTGTCTGATGTGAATGCTTTAGCTTAAAAGACAGCTTCGCTTGATAATGAGCTGACAGAAGGGAACAGGAAATAAGAACAAAGGAGAAAAAAAAACTTTGGGGGAAAAAATGAGATTGTTGGTGAGAAGAAAGTGAATAATAAAGGAAAGAAGATTATTTGTGAAGATCAGAGTGGATGTAACAGCATGAACTGATGATGGACTGGTGATAATTGATGAACTTTGCAAAACTGACACTGTTATTGAACTAAATTGAATCAACACGAGCTGAATAATGACAACTGTCTTCCGGAGAGCTGCTTTACAGCTCAAACTGAAGTCATTTCATAATTGATGAATATTCTAACACGGATAATAACAAATAATCCTGTTTATTTCTGTGAAGCTGCTCTGAAAAATAGCACATAAAGTGCTATACAAATAAATATGACTAGAATAGATTCAGTGGAGTACGAGGGAAGTAATAGGTGCTTCCGAGTTGAAAAGGAAACAAGAAGAAAATTGAAGGAAGGAGATTTGATATTGGAGGTATATCCATGATATGTTTATAGACTAGTTTCCTGCTTGGAACTGTTAAGTTGACCTAACTTATTTTTTATAATTATGCACACTTCATCGTTTTTTAAGCAACTAGTTTACTCTTTAAAAACAATCAAGTCAACTTATCACTTTTTACAGTGTGTAGATTTTAAAATCCAAATAGACCTAACACAGGGTGAGGCAGAGGCGCAGTAGGTAGTGCTGTCGCCTCGCAGCAAGGAAGTCGCTGGGTCGAACCTCAGCTCAGTTGGTGTTTCTGTGTGGAGTTTGCATGTTCTCCCTGCCTTCACATGGGTTTCCTCGGGGTGCTCCGGTTTCCCCTACAGTCCAAAGACATGCGGTACAGGTGAATTGGATAGACTAAATTGTCTGTAGTGTATGGGTGTGTGTGTGAATGTTTCCCAGAGATGGGTTGCGGCTGGAAGGGCCTCCGCTGCATAAAAAAAATATTTTGCTGGATGAGTTGGCGGTTCATTCCGCTGTGGCGACCCCAGATTAATAAAGGGACTAAGCCGACAAGAAAATGAATGAATGAATAGACCTAACACAAGTTTGGGGACCCCTGATCTACAGTAATGTTCTCCAGTTCTGGTAATCCACATCCCAAAAAGTTTAATTCATTTTCGTTTGGGCTTAGTCCCTTTATTAATCAGGGGTCGCCACTGTGGAGTTGATCGCCAACTAATCCAGCACATGTTTTACCCAGTGGATGCCCTTTTAGCCGCAACCCATCACTGGGAAACCAATACACACTCATTCGCACACATACATACACTATGGACAATTTAGCCTACCCAATTCACCTGTACCGCATGTCGTTGGACTGTGGGCCAAACAGGAGCACCTGGAGGAAATGCAGGGAGAACATGCTAACTCCACACAGAAACGCCAACTGAGCCAGCCGAGGCTCGAACCAGCGACCTTCTTGCTGTGAGGCGACACTGCGTCGCCTACTGAAAGTTTCAATGTCTCACTATTTAAATCAATGGTCTTAAACTCAATTCCTGGAGGGCTGCAGCTTTGCATAGTTTGGCTCCAAACACCTCCAACTTATACCAGTTTAATAGTTTCTAGTAATCTTGACCACCTTGATTGTTTGGATCAGCTTGGTTTGATTAGGGTTGAAGCAAAACTGTGCAGAGCTGCGGACCTCCAGGAATCCAGTTTGAGACCTATGGTTTAAAACATCTGATTTAACTTATCAAATGTTTAGTGTTGTAAATGGAGCCATCTAACAGTTTGTGGCCTGTTATAGGGCATGGGCTGCAATTGAGAAACATTGGTCAGGACCTCGCAACTTTGGCTGTTACAGAGACTTTTTAGAGGGTTTTTAGGTACGTCATTGATCCATCAAAATCCCGGTCTTGAAGGATCTCAGCCTGGAACGTTGATGCAGAAAAGCAGCACATCACGGAAGTGAGTTGCAAAAAGCTATTTGATGTTGACTTTAAAGCAGCCTTTATACAACTTACCCACGCCTCATTGCTGCATTAAACACCAAAGAATATCCCTCCCAAGCTGGTGTGCTTTTCAAGTTAGGACTCCATTAACTTGGCAAGTGGCAAAATGAGGTTTTTATCCCAGTTCTGCTCGCTTGAGCTACAGACCATTTGCGGCGGTGAGTAGCGAATGAGCGTTCCTCCACTTACACCCAGGCCCTATTAATTACCCAGGCTGTGTTAAAGCTCGGGTGCGCCAGGGGGTTCAGGAGCTAATGCTTCCCGTTTGACCGTGGATGCTCTGTCTAATGCTTCCCCCGAGAGGAGTTTCACTAATTAATCCACCGTCTTCAGTAAGGCGATGCCCCGTTCCCCCACCCCCGCACAGATCTTCAGGGAGGGAGCCAATTCATTTCAGCTCATACAATACTCAAATCTTGAGGTGTGGTTTGAGAGGATTTTGATGAGGAGAAAAAAAAACCTCTTGACTACTGTGGTTCCAAAGCAGAAGAAGGGAATCAAGTGTGCTTTCGGTAGATGTGGGCAAATGACTAGTACTTTCTGGTTTCATTATTTAACTTTAATATGGTTTACCACAGGGTTTCATTTTCTATTATTTAACCTGCACAGCCTTATAAGTATCATTAAGATTGCTGGAAGAGTTGCAGGTCCACCAAACCCAACCCAGGCTCATTGTGGAAACGTTGTCCCGCGGACGTTTCTGGAGACCGCGGAATACGTCCCGGCGGGTACATACGGCTGCAGTTTTTGTTTTCGCGAATCCTCGAGAGGCCACTGTTGCACGCTTTTTCGCCTCTCGCGAGAGCGGTTTGCAGCTGCGCTGTTTTCGCGTGAACCTGCCGGAGGCCGCCGTCCGACTGACTGGATGATTGACTGCGCGACCAGCCAATCGGCCGACTCGCCCTCCTCCTTCCCCGAACCCAACCAATTTTACAGATCGACCCGCCCGCCCGCCCGCCCGCTCGCTTCCCTAAACCCGAGCAACAGTTCACAAAAGCCGTCCAAAAAAACAAAAGCCCTGATTTTTTTTTTTATTCCACCGCGTTTTCGGATTTCACTGCGTTCTCACCCTGAAACGAAACTCGTTCACTTAATTTTTGGGATTCTGTTTTTGTCTTACCTGATTGCTGGAGCTGCTTTTCCCCGGACTCGAAACCTGTCGCCGTGGTTGACCCCTCTCCGCATCTCGAGCCTCCCGACGTACACGCTGAGCTGAGTGGACAAACGAGTTGCAGCGGGGAAGCCCTCCACAAGGAGGTAAGGCAAGCGCGAAAGGGAACGGCGTCACACCACCCCGCAGCGTTCGTTTGAAAAAAATAAACGCGGGACTATGTTTTCAGAATGAGCTTGGGTTGACCAAACCCTTACCTGATGGATTAATTGATATTTTTTATACATGACCACAGCATGTATTTGTGAATGGTAAAAAGTCAATGAATGTGATTTTAAACACTGGCCTTTCTAAGGATGCGTTTAATCTCTACTTTGATTTCCTATATAAATCAGTGGTCACCAACTTTTGGGGCTGCGAACAATGGATCAGTTGGTACCGGGCTACAGAAGAAATCATTAATTGTCTCTGTTTTATTAATTGTTTTAGTTTGAACGATCTATTATGTTGAAAAATGATCCTACTCTCTCGGTTACCTCTCAGTCACTTAAGTGCCAAAATTTAACCCACAAGCTAGAAAAATTTGTAAGAAACAGACGTCTTTGGAAAGTTTCTTTGTGAAGGGGAAAAGTCCCAGTGAAGGACCGACAAACTGCCAAAGGTATGGATCCACAACCCATTTTCAATAAATCAGGTGAATCCAGCATATCTCTGCAAGAAGAAGATCAAATGCCGGAGATCGCAAATGATAGCGGGCATTCATTCATTCATTCAGTTTCTTGTCGGCTTAGTCCCTTTTATTAATCCGGGGTTGCCACAGCGGAATGACCCGCCAACTTATTTTAACTTATTTTACTTATTTTAACAAATAAACTGGTTCAGTGTGGGATAATAATCGATCTACATAAAAATAAACAAAAAAAAATGCAATAAAGCGAAATGAATTATTAATTTAAATTATTAAATTATATTGAATTATTAATATATATACATACACATATACATATATGTGCGCACATGTCAGTTTTTACTACATTATTTATTATTATATATGTAGATTAAACCTCCCAACAACTGATGCCAATCTCCCTTCAAAGAAAACAAAAGCCCAGGGTCATCATGACGACCCCTGGTCACATCACTGACATTTAAGCAAGCACCCACTACTTAAACAGTAAGCAAACAAGAGCACTGCACACATCTTTTCTTGGTAACTTGAGCATATCCTGAATTCTCATCACATCTAATGTTTCACAGTCTTCATTACATTGTCATACTGAATTATCAGTGATGGCCAGGATATCATGACTGATGCATTCCTGTGAAGTGAGTAAATACGCTTTGGACCTCCAGCATGTTCTGGCACGAGGAGCGAAAGATGTTGCCAGTGGCTTAATAAGAGAATAAGTGTCTGGCCAAAGCCTGAGGTAACAGAAGCTCCGTTTAAAGCAACACAGTGCAGATTAAAGAGCAAATAAGTACATAAAATCTATTTAGCACAGTCGATTGTTAGCGATAGTTGATTGTTTCTGATATGTCCTCAAACACAGCTTTCTATAAACAAAAATGTCTGTATGTTATAAAGGAATTTACTGGAAAATCACTATTGAAAAAAAACAAATGTACAGTATATCACAGTATATATAATAATCATAGCAATAACCCAACTACATAGCCATCCTAATGTCTGAGCAGCTGCGTTTTTCTACACATGGTTTTACAGCAATAAAACTGTGGTTATCTGTAGCAGTTTGTCAGGCAATTTTAATAAGCATTGTATTATTGTAGCGAGTTATGGGCTGTCATTTAAATCCACGTTCCTTGTATTTTCTTCTAGACATGGGCTGCGTCTGAAACCGCCTACTCAGTAGGTACTGCATTTGAGTTTAAACGTACTACTCAGCCGTTAGAACAGTACGTTCTATCCGCTTGTTAAGTGTGATGTCACGTGAAGTGGCTTCCGCGTCGAAGCGCTCTATTCAACTGAATGGGAAGACTCATGAAATGGTAAGAATAAATGTTAACAAAGCGATTTAACACTTTCGAAAATCACGATTGCAATATATATGTCCATATAATATCCGATGGCCAGAAAGTGATTCATTTTTTTAAAAATTGTTAAAGAGCCCATATTATGGGTTTTTGAAAATGCCCTTCCATGTAGTTTGTAACACAGCTCTAAGTGAAGTGAAGTATCCAGCTAAGGCTTAAATCTGTTAGTGTACAGTGTTTAAAACTGTTGATTCATCTATAAAAGAGTCGACTCATAGTACTTCAAACGAGTCGCCTTGATAACGAGTCATTAGGTATTTCGCCATGACGTACGAACGAAACCAAGTTATTCACGTGCATGCTCAAACCCGAGAGATTTGAAACCTGCGGCCCAGCCCTCTGACATAGAAACCCAGACACACACACACACACACACACACACACACACACACACACAAACATGCCGGTCGATTGAAGTCACACTGCAGATGGATATTATCGAGTCTCTACCCAAAGATGAAACCTCAGCATTATAACCAAGCAGTTGGAAACTACTGGAAACTACATGCTACAAAGAATACTTCATCGGTGTTTGTTAAAGGAAGGATCAGTAAAGAGTAACTTACTGATGGATGTCAGGATGGGTTTCTTCCTCCATTTCTCAAGTTTAAGTACGTGCGATTAAAGTTGCCTCGTTTACTCTAGCTTGCAAATGTATTTAGTTGTGATTTGTTACTTGTAACCGCGTGTACTGTATCAGGTTAACTCGCTTTATTCTCATATCGGGTGCAAAGCCACGTTTAAAACGCGATGCGTGCTGCTTTGTTTACGGAGCTCCGTGGAGGAGGAGTAGTGTGTGTGTCTGTGTGTGCGTGTGCACGCGCTGTCGTCCGGAGGTGTGTGTGTTTGTGTGTGTGTGTGTGCGCGCATTGTCGTCCGGAGCAGGGTTAAGTGTGTGTGTGCGTGTGTGTGTGCAATATGTGTGTGTGTGTGTAGCTGTGAAAAGAGCAGAGTGAGACAAGCTAGGAGATCTCCTCGACAGTTTTTGGAGTTTTTGCTCAATAAAATAGTCAGTCGTCTGTATTTTCAAGTCCATCGTCTGTATTTACATTGACCCACTGGCAGCTAAAATCTACGCCTACACTATCGAGCGTGTATGAACTGTGATTACTTTTATATTGCTGATTAGCTGTTTGGCTTTTCACTCTCTGACTGAAGGCAGTCGACCAATCGCAGCAGACTGTCATTGGTCCAATCAGCGCAGATTAGCTTCGCGCTTAGGAGGGGTTTGGGAACGAATGATTCACTGGACGATTCATACGGGAGTCGCTGGAATAATTAGGTAAAAATAAATGCAGATTATAAGACCATGAAAGTGTTTTTTGACCTTGCATGCATATTAGACTGTTGTTGGAGACCCTTACAACCAAAATATGACCCTATTTCATGTATAATATGGGCTCTTTAAATTTTTGGTATGCAGCAAGCCCAGAGATTGTTGTGTACACTATGATGTTATATAAAATTAACTTTAATGTGTGATGGGAATAAAACGTGATCATAAACGGATGATTTCTCCACTCAAATGAATGGCGGCTTGGACCCGGAAGCAGTATTACATACGTCACCACTTAACAAGCGGATACAGTATGAATGTGAAAAGGAATTCAGACATACTACATCCGCCATTTTGTCACGGTCACGTGCCCTACCTGCGTCAGTTGCGTCGCTTCACTCCCATTCATTTCCAATCTCTGCGACAGTTCTATAAAAAGTAACATGTGACACTCTTTTAAAGGCTAATGATTAACACAATATTGTGCATTGTGACTTTAAAAGTTATATTGCCCAATGCAGATCAAGTGCTTTATATCTGATGCAAGTGGTCTGGTGGGATCGCAGCATCAAAAGCTAATTCAGAACATGCTTTGGAAAGGTCAGGGCCCAGTTATGAAAGCCGTCGCCTTTAAACAAACTTCGGCTATAAACACTGTGACGCCAGTTAATTGTTGGTTTCTTTCTCTCCATCACTCTCAGCCTTTCTCTTTATCTCTCTCCATCTCTCTCTTTCTCTAACTATGATGCTCTGAATGGGGTTTTTCGGCGTGCACTGAGAGAGCAATAAAAAGAGAAAAGTGAGGGCTTGCGTATGGGATCCATTAGTTTGTTTATTAAAAGTCGTTCTCTCCTCTCCAAAGCACTGAACCACAGAACTTTGCATGGGCCTGCGGACCCAGATGCATGACTGGAACCAGAGGATCACACTAACATTAGTACAAATATGGACCTTCATGTTAGATCATCGCTGTAAGAGTTAGTTTTAAACCACAGCGGTTCGAAGTTCTGCCGAATGACTAAAAAGTGATCAGTATTGATGGTAAAAACTGTACATTCTAGTCAAACCATTCTTCTGCAATCTTATACCAAAAACGGAAATAAGGGCAGTATTAGTAGCTTAAAATATGGGAGAGTGTTGATATTATGTGTTGTGATATTAAGGGCCCTATCATACACCCGGCGCAGTGTGGCGCAAGGCGCAGCGCAATACTTGTTTGGTAGTTTCAGCTTGGCGCAAGAGTCGTTTAGAGGCGTTGCGCTACGCTGTTTAAATAGCAAATGCTTTAGCGCTCATATGTGCGTCCATAGGCGTTCTGGTCTAAAAAGGAAGGCGTTCTGAGGCGGACCGCTGGCGCGTTGCTATTTTGAGAAACTAATATAGATTTTTTTATTAGACCAAAACTAACCCGGTCTAAACTCCGGCGCAGAGTTGCGCCTCGCTTACACACTGCTTAATACACACAAGAGAGCAATAGGCAAATATCTTTACATATGAAAAAATTTAAATATTAAGGATATAATAAGGATAGATATAGAATATAAATATAAAGGATTAAAATATTACAAAACATATTATTTTCTAGCTTACATAAATATGAAAAATCACTGCTTTTATGTCTTCTTCATCTCGGGAGGCTTTTTCAGTTCATTCATAACAATTTGCTTTTGTATAATGTTATTATTATTAGCAGTATTATTTATTATATCCATATTTATATTTGTTTTATTAAAAACAAGCTTAGATTTGCCCACCTGCAGGTTTTAGACCATATGGGGCACAGCATGTGTTTTAGGATATAACTCAGGTTTTTGAGCACACTTTGTTATTATTGTTAATTTATTTGTTTGCTATAAATTAGAACTGAATTTAGAAATAGTTTTGAAACGAATATTTGCGCTTAACAAACGCAATTAATTGTTTATAGACTAATTGATGTCTGTGCGTAAAGGTTTCCCTATCCAAGAGCGAAAGTGAAAGTGATCCATTATCTCTCATTCTCACGCAGTAGATGCTCTGTTTAACAGTTTTCTGTTAAAAAACTGTTAACTGTTTGCTAGTGAAATGCTCAGTTTTTCCACTTAGACTTACTTTGCATCCTGTAAATAGCAAATGCGCTCTTGGCGCGACGCAGCTGGCTCTTAAAGGGAATGGGAGATGAGACTGTAATTGGTTTATTCTCAAAGCACACCTATAACTCATTAAGAAAATAAACTCAACCCTTTTACACCATGCGCCACGGCGCAAAGCAGATTTTCCCGTCCGTAAATTAGCAAAAATGCGTTCTGACACGCCCTGAAAGCGTTTGCGCCCTGCGTTTTGCGCTCTGCGCATGGACCGTCAAAATAGAGCCCTAAGTGTTGATGTTAAATCAAAAGTAATTCACAAATCTTAAACTGAGATGATTTAATGACAATAATTCTCTATGGTTACAATTGAATTAAGTACAAAAAACTGTATACAATTATAAAACATGAAATGATAAAAACATATGATAATTATTGTACCCAGCTTAAATGTAAAAATGAAGTTACCAATAAAAGAGAGAGACGGGAGAGAGAGAGAGAGAGACTAAGAGAGTAAGTAGGCCTCAAAGAGGCAGAGAAGATAAACTCCAGATCAGGAGAGGAGCAGAGCGGGAGAGAAGCAGATCTTTGAACTACATCTTTGAACTTCTTATTCCTTATACAGTACAGTACATTGCAACTGCACGCTAACTAATTCTCATTAGATTATAAGTAGACTGGGGTTAGGGTTAGTGTAAGTGAAAATGTACCCAGCAGGCACACAACATCATAAGACGATCATATAAATATAAGATTTAGGTGATTCAATGTCTAGGCTGCGTCTAAAGACAACATTATTTCGACGGCCAATAATGACATCAAATTACGTTGATATTTGGTTGATTTTAGGCTGTGTTGGAAAGCGACCAAAATCCAACGTCTGACAGATGTCATAGTGGTAAAATCCACACAACGCCAATGTGTAACATGATTAGATGTTGATATTTGGTTGATTTTAGGTAGGACGCTGGACATTGACGTCGTCCTGACGTTGGGTTCTGACGTCAACCCGAATTTCATTTCCAAACTAAATCCAACGTCCCCATGAAGTTGGGGTACAACGTCAATATGACATCATGTTGATGTCCTATCCCTTCAGGGTACTTGCAAAGTTTCTTATAGTCAGTTAAATGTCTGTTGAAGGAGCAGCATCAACAGATATTAAGCAGACAGTCTACTAATACTCAGGTGGACCATCAAAATAAAGTGCCAAATCTACCAACCAAAACACAATCAGTTCAATGAGATTAATCACAAGTAATCACAACTGATTCCTGCTTAATTCAATCACACAAACTGAACAAGAAAAGTATGGGGGTTAAATATAAAGTTTCTCTCTGGTAGTACTACTTCGTGGCGCCATTCATGTGTCATTCACTCAGCTCATAATGACAATCATCTCGACATGACCTGAAGGCAGCAATTGTCCACATGTTGAAATAAGATCCAGTTAAATACACGCAGCTTGAGAAATCGACTTGTTATGCGAGAGACGTACAATGTTATACAAATGCTAATATTGCCTCTGATTTAAATACACACCAAATGTTATTGTGTTCAGCCCTGGACTATTGCTACTGGCGCAGCGGCTGCAATAAAGCGACGTCTAAAAAGACTTTTCCGTCTGTCTGAACATCTCGACGATGTTATGACTTAATAATTTCATCAGGAGAACCGCCGCATGCATTATCTCCGACATACAAATCTCGCGCATTCTTGGATAAAAGATTCCGGGATAATCTGCACAGTTATCCCGCATGACCGCAGGCGGTTGTAGCGGATTGTATGGCAATGTATCACCGCAGATTTGCTGTCACCATCAGTGCCCGAAAAGCATGCATTAGATGAAATTAGCCTCATTTGACACATTCCTGTCTTTTAGACGAGCCGCTCGACAACATTGACTGCAAGAGCAAGTTTATTCCAATGCTGGAGTTTTCTGTTTGTGTCAGGATTATCCACCTTTGCTGTTTTATATTTGGATGGTTCAACCTCTGGCCAGCCATCAGATCTTAGCGCCGACTCGGTGTGCTTGGGGTTGTTCTTCTAAACACACGCTCCAGCACCACTGCACATGTGGTCACCAGACCAGAGGATGATAGAGCACAAAATTGAATTAGCCGCAGATATGAATCTATATAGGAAGATCTCCACATCGGATAAAAGACAGAGGGTTGCTTTCAGGCTTTCGGGGTAAGATGTGTGTGGTCTAAAAGGCTAATTGGTCTTGCTGCAGGACTCTGTCCAGAGGTCCACGCTGAGTGTGACATGGCGCTGTTTGTGCGTCCCGCTCACTGATCCGCTGTAATTGGTCGTCATTAAACCCTGCATTAACCAATTGAGGGGTTGCAGGAGTGGGCACCAGACCGTGGAGGAGAACGGCTTGTTTTGCTTGATTTGAATTACACAACTGCAGGGCCACGGAATGTGTTCCTGAAGGCAGCAAGTGTTCAGAACATAGCCAATTATGTTTATATGGATGAGAAAATGAGAAACTGAAGATTCTATATCTATATAAAAAATGTTTGCTATGCATACAAATGCACAGGTTTTGGTAAGGGAAAAAGCTTTGTAAATGCTGTAAGATTTATGGCTTAGGGTTAGGTTACACATTTTTGGTTCAGTTCATTTTTGACCTGCGTATTTACTGAGGCTTTTTTTAGTCCCAGTAAATCAAAATTATTTTTTTTTAGGTTTAAGTACACTGTAAAACCCAACAGTCAACTTTATCAAATGAAATGAGTGTAGTAAACTCAAAGTTGACTGAAAGTTAATACTACTCATTTAAAAAGAGTTTTGAACTTGGTGTTGAAGGTAATGCATTAGGCCTCATTTACAATAGCGCGTTATAGCTTTAAAGGGTCACGAAACACCAAAACACATTTTTTGAGCTGTTGACAGTCGTATATGTGTCCCACACTGCTAAAAACACTATTAGGACACCTATATTTCACTAAAAAAGTGTAAATTGGTTGTTTTTGCATTATTTCAAGCAAATTCGTACTTCCGGTTTAAGACGAATTTTTGAAGCTGCGTCACGGTCATGACATAATAGCGTGTATTCCAGCGTGCAGACTGGACGTCTGTGCCAGAGTGTGTCTTATTATGTCTTACAGTGTGCTGCATTAATGCATGAGTAAGGCTTGGTTCAAACCAATCAGCGCGCTCTATTGTGCAACTTCATTAATATTCATTAGTGTCACCGCGTTTAAGCCACAGAGACGCCACGTTGTGTTGGCAAAACAAGCGTGAAGTGTTGCTTTTATAGTTTGCTGCCATTAAGTTTCGTTTTCATTTTCTCTCTGTGATTAACAGTGTACACAACGCGCGACATCAATAACTTACGTGTCTAAGGAGGATTATTGTTTACCTGAGAGCTGTTCTCATCTGCAAACGCTGAGATCCGGATTCGCTTGTAGCCTCCTCTAAATAAAGACGCGGCTCTAGTTGCTGTGGATTGTCCTGTCTCTATAGATTTGGTAAGTGAGCGACCAGTGCTCTTTGTTTATTCAGTTCGTATTTTATTCGTTTCAAACAAACTATTGCATCGAGTGTAAACAAGTTAGCACTAACAGTTACAATTAAACTATAACCTTGTGTTGGATTTTGTGACCGGAATAACACACGCGGCTTTCTGACACTACCTGCCGTGTGCATCTAAGTTTCCGGAAAATGCTGAGTTTTTTTTCTCTCATTCGCCGTGCGGTATCAAACATTGCATGAAAATACATGCTTACAGTAGTTCCTCGAATCAAATATCACGTTTGTCGGGAGGGACATGAATGAATTCCCTGAATGAAAGGGGCAAACTGCAGTTAAAGTCCACCATTTAATAATTTGTCAAGTCAAGCATCATCAAGTCAAGCATCTCCCGCTGGACGTAATCTCACTATATTTGTTAAACGTGATATTTCATTTATCTTGTTGTCATATTCCCCGACTTTGGTCTTTTGAATCTATTACTTGTTCTTAGGTAACGTGTTTTGGCTGAGTGCAAAGCTTAGGTTAATAATTAATGTAACCACGTACATTCTGTATATTGACTGATTGCTTGCCTTTATTTCCTGTAATGTATAAATTTATTGCACGTTACTCTTTTAAAATGGCCATTATAGTTTATTAAAACTGATATTCAGCAAAAGAGAGGGTATGTTTCGTATTTTCAATGAAAATGAAAGGAGGCAGCAATGTTATAGGCTCTGTTTTGTTATAAATATCCATACAGTGAAGATGACGCTCATATATGCAGCACGACGCCTCAACATTTCTGCTGTCTGTTAAGTTGTTAATATCAAAGTGAAAATAGGCAGTTCCTTAAATCATGTTTTCATTTTATTGTTGAGAAAGGGAAACAACGTAGCCAGGGTGATGCGAATGAGGTTATAAAGTACACTGTTCCCTTTGAAGATTTACCTGTGTCCTCGGGAGTCTGTTTTCTGTATCAAACTTGCGAAGTCTGAACTTACAAAGAGAGGATGTGAGACAGAACTGTGTGTAACGTTAGGCTTCCTAATATTAAGCAAACGCCATAATTAGAGAGGCGAATGTCTGCAGCCCTGCCTCCATTTTCAGATGTCTCTGTTTTACCCCATTTACACTGAGACGGAGCAGCAGCGTTGCAGAGCTGGCCGCCACGGGCCCTCTGACAAGCTGAAAGTGAAAAGCGTGAGGGTGGTGAGGCGGTGGATAGGAGTGTTGTGGGTATAGATTGTGGACGAAAGTGAAGAGCGGGTGGGGGAGTGGTTGATGGGGCTGTTGTGGGGGTGGTTGGGAGATGGGAGATCGCTCATGAAAGGTTAAAAATGAAGAGCGGGATGGGGGGGGGGGGGGGGGGGGGGGGGGGCAGGATATTGGCGCGGGCCCTTAATAATGTATCTGGTGCCCCCCTAATTGTAAGGACCCTTAAAATCATCCTAACTTTCACCCCCCAACCCCCTAGCGGCGCCCATGATGGGGAGAATGTGTCAACTCCACACAGAAATGTCGACTGGCTTGGTAAGGACTAGAACCCGTGACGTTCTTACTGTGAAGCAACAGTGCTAACCACTGAGCCACTGTGCCACCCATCTAGGAAAGAAGGTGGAGTATGGGTGAAAGGGGGGATTCTTCGAAACGAAGATGGCTGTTGTATTGAACTTAGGTTATTAATGGTGATTTAGGAATCGTCTGATTGATGAATCATTAATTGGCTAATGCAGGACCAGCTGTGTTCAATCATAAGCATGTGATCCCTTTGAAATTATATATATAGATAAATTTATAGATAAACTTTCGTTAATTTAAGATTTCTTTTGATATTTGGACTAGAAACAATTTAAAACCATAAAAACCCCCTGTGAAAAATGTCTTTGTTACTAAATCATAGTTTATCTAAAACAAATTATAATTCTTGTTCTTCACAAAAACTGAAAATTAGCTGGAAATTGGCTTATAATTTATAATTTCTTTCATAAGAAAGCATAAAATTTTTACAGCAGCCCTAAAACCTTACCCCTTATTAGGGGATGTGCAAGTCCTACTAAAATGTATGAATCAGATGGTACAAATCACGCCTTGAGATTGTGTTGTTTGTGCTAATGATTTAAAATATAATAATGGGTCAAACTGTTGATCACTGAAAAAACCAATGACACACAGTTCTTAGTTAAAACACAATAGGACTGTGTCATCTTTGCCCCAAGTATCTCACAAGTCATGACCCAGCGACTGGAGCTGTCGGATAGTGATTGAAAGCCGCCACACTTGAGAGCATCAGCCCTTTGCTTCTCTTGAAGTAATGAGCTGACCCAGAGAGCCGACCGCCTTTGAGCCGAGGCCAAGCCATCTGAATCCACTCTGCCCAAATGAGAGCTAAGCTTTCAAAGCAAATCTGCCGTAGTCCGACCCCAGCTCTGTAAGGGAACGAGGGGGAAGGGACCCCAGAGAAGCCATAAATCTCCCATTTCAGAGCTCCGAATTTGTATTGTCATCATCAATGCATTTGAACAATATAATTTACAGTTGTTGCTTTTAGCCATATTGACACAAATTTACTGACAGGTGTGAGATTTTGAATTAGTATCAAATGCTGGCTTTTATGAGTGAGTCAGCACATTTTTGTTTTTGGTAACACTTTACAATAAGGTTCATTAGTTAATGCATTTACTAACATGAAGAGTAGAGAGTTGCAATAATCCAGTCTGGAAAGAACAAGAGCTTGAACAATAAGTTGAGCTGCATGTTCAGATAGGAAGAGTCGGACATTTCTGATGTTATAGAGTGTGATGTTATAGGGCTATGTTTTCAGAATGTGCCTATGTTGCACAGTTCTCCTCAGATATTCAATATAAAATAACTTTAAGACGTTTTGAAAATGTCAGAACTGTGACTCAGTGACCATCAGTAGACTATTAATAATGTTAAAGAGATTGAATGTGTATTAATTAGATTAAAAGCATTTTACTTGTAGTGCAGACAGCCAACGTGCTTATCGCTAGAATCTTGTCACATCATATGTTGTTAGGACACGGTGTTAGCCAGATTAAAAATAAAAAACAAACAGCTATGATAGTGTGGCTTAATCTGACTCTCTGGGGTGTTATGTTAAGTGTTAACTTAAATTACAAAACTCGTGAACCATGAAAACCTACATTATTAATCATACCACATTTGGCTTTAGAAAGTTAGGATACACCGTTCACACTTCACTATGAGCTTCAACACATTGATCCAACTGTTGGAGTTTGACTTTCTTTAGCATTTGTTGGCGCAATATAAACTGCCCTTAGCTTTCTCCTCACACATTAACACCTTTTTTTCAGCACATCTGACTTGTATTATCTAAGACGACTAATTTTTGTGCTGTAAACGCTTCCCAAATCTTCCAGCGCTCATTAAGAGAGGTCCTGCTATTCCACATGTGAAACCCAAAGTCATCGCAGCGAGCATAAATTATCACAATCGAATCGACAGCCAAGATCGTAAGAGAAAGGGAGATGCTTTCACGCAGTCCGCCTGCACAGCAGAGCACTTCTGATGTGGTTTGGATCCTAGTTCACACGCTCAACTCAATCCGCACATTACACTCGTATATCTCCAAAACAAGAGGGACGCGGAGAGGAAATTCAAGCGCTCTGCTTTTTCGTGTTGACGTACATCAAGGTCTGCCAAGTGCTGTAGACCACATAAGGCATCTGTTGCGCCGTGATGCTCATCTCATCATTTCTTGGATGACTGATGGACGTGACGAACCCAAACAAATCAATTCTCACTCACACTGCTCGCTTGGCCTCTCAGGGCTGTGGAGTTTCCACAGTCTTGTAGCCCAGCACTTTTGAAAAATTAGCAAAAGATTTGTTGTCGCAGTCAGAGTGTTGAGCTTTCTATAGAGGCTTTAGAGAAAATGAGAGGCAGTCAAGCACCGGAGGACATAAGGACGCTTGGCCATATGGTTTACATCAAGCTCATTTTAATATTATTTTGGCTTCTTTCCTGTTTTATAAAGAGTGAAAATACTTTTGGTTTCCTTGTGTTTCTTTGATTATTATGGCCGTGGTACGGTATGAACCGTACTGTACAACTTTTTGGTCACCCTTTCGAAAGGGTACAAAAAAAGGTGGAGCTACACGCACAGCTGAACACTGATTGGTTACAGAGATACATCATGTATGTAAAAGTATTGTCCTGTACTGAAGATTTAAAAATGTCCATTTCAGAGTGGCAGAGCTCGGACACTAGCTCTGTCTTGTCCTGTTTCTGTCATTGTGTGTCTCTGTGTCCCGCTTGATGCGGCCGCACGTGCTCTTGTACTCATGTTAGGGTGCTTTCACATCTGTAGTTCGCTTTATTTGGTCCGGACCAAGGGTAAAAAATGATACATTGTTGCATCTTCTGCCGTCTTTGGGTCGGTTTCACACCACACTGCTGGCATTGGTCCGAACCAGTTGAAACGAACCAAAATGCAGTCATCTGACAAAATCCAGATCTCTCATTGGCCAGATGTTGTTGAGCATATTTCCTAAACTGCTTATTGATTGGTCAGAATACACATGCGGGAAAATGCCAGTGAACTCCCGCAGGTAAACAAAACCTTTTACTCTGGAGGGACGACTGCGCTGGCTGATTGTGTCCCTGCTTTAGACAAACTATACATTTTGAAAATGAAGCGCGGCCGCAGCTGGAAAACAGGGTTTAATGCATCACTCGTCACTTCAGGAGGAGTCATGAATTAATTTAGCTAAACTGTGACATGGTCGTCTTGCGTAAATATTACCAACGATCCATCAGGTAATGTTTCCCCTCTCTCTCTGTTGGTAAAGCGCTGTCAACAAATATTTTTCCTCCATATCCCATAATGCACAGCGCATCGGCCTACGGCAGCTGAATTAGTCCAAAACGCGCAGTACTTTTTGCGGTTGGACCTGTTTTAGTACGTATCATATTCTCACCACAAACGAACCACTCCAGGGTTCGTTTGAAAGTGTACCGAGACCACCTCTTCAAGCAGGTCTCGGTACGCTTGTTTGATCCGCTTTTGGTGCGCACTCGAGTACGATTGCTGCATTCTCACCTGCCCAAACGAACCGTACCAAAAGGGGAAACGAACTCTAGTGCGATTCAATCGAACTAAATAAGGCAGGTGTGAAAGCACCCTTAGTGTTCGTCTGTCTGCAGCGTGGTGTTTCATTCCCAGCGTCTCAGTCTAGTTGGTTTCGGTTTTGGTCGGCGCTGGGATGAAACATGCACGCTGCGTGTGTGAGTGCACGGTGAGTGTTTTCATTCATCGTGTACTCGTGTCTTGCGTTCAGTCTTCTATTGGTGTTGTTATGAACACGCGGTTAATGAGTTATCTCATTGGCTGCGTGTTCTAGTCTTGTTTTATGTGAGCGCATGGCTTGTGTTGTCTATTTGTGTCATGTGCCCTCCCGTCTATTGTCTAGTCCCACCCTCCTTGTTACCCCATTATTAGTTAATTATGTTCATCTGTTTGTGTGTTAATTTAGCCCTGCATATAATCCCCTCATGTCCGCCGTCCTGTGCCAGATCGTCATCACATGTTGTCGTTTAAAGTCTTGTCCTGTTGTGTTTTAAGTTCTGATCCTTGCCAGCCTGCCCAGTCCAGTTTGTTTGTGTGTGTATTTGTTTTGTTAATGTTTTCCCCCTTGGGGTACTTTATTTTGCATTTTATTTTTTATTATATAATAAATTCCCCATTTACCTGCACTTGAGTCCTCGCTCTTTTTTTTTTTTTCTCATTTCCGCTTACCAACCCGGACAATAGTATTCATCAGTGCTCAACAGAAATGACTGTGATTGGCAGGGAAGGTCATCAGTTCACCACTCTTCATGCCGTGTTCACACCAGATGCGGAAGGAGCGTCAAGTGTGAGTGATTTACATGTCAAGTCGATGCAAACTCGCGAATAGAGCACCTGTTGTTTGTATCCCAGGGGAAATCCTCCAGCCGACACCGACAACAGTGCATAAAACTGGGCTTGGCTCAGTCAGAATCACTGATGAAAGCCTCCATCATCCAGGTTAAGTTTCTGGAGGAGTTTATGAGCTCACAGAGCTGGTCGCACTTCTGAAAGGATCTAGTGGACTCAGACATAAGCCTAAACGTATCGATGCAGTTTTTCAGCCTTTATAAAGCACATAAACACTGTTATTTTCTTAATATAATCCATGTCCGCCATTTAGCAACAAAGCTACAGCCACCAGGCAGACAGAAGCCCTGCCCATTAGATGAATCCACGTTTGTTCTGAAGTAAATTTGATGCGCAAATGAAGCGGATTTGACGTGCGAATGAAGCGGGGTTTGACGCGCGAATGAAGAGAGTAAACTCAAATGTTTACGCGGCTATTTACGCATGAATAGCGTGTTTTATCTGCGTCTGGTGTGAACACAGCATCACAGATTGCAAACACGGATAGATTGGAGCGTTTTAAAGCCATAAAGATCAGTCGATTCACCAGCGGATCGCTCGTCTGTGTTTGCACTCGGTAAAATGAGGTGAACTGATGACCTTCACAGCCAATCACAGTCATTTCTGTTGAGCACGTGAACACAACGGCAAATCAGCGCTGTTTACGATAGCCATCAACAGTGCTTAAATGTTAATGGACATGGAAGTCTTTTTTTACATTTCACTACTGAAATTTTGTGTCGTGACAAGTCTTATATAGTGAAAGAATCAGTTCATTAACTTGAGTCTGATGAACAATGTTTGGGAAAGAAAACGTTAGCTAACTAGTGCCATTTTCCATAACTTAGCTAAAAATGAGGTCCAATATTTCTTTTTATTTTCACTATCCATTCAGAATGAACCTTCGGGTCACTCAGTAGGCGGTAAAATGATAAATTTGTGCCACTTTCTCTTCGCTGATAAGGTATAAATGAAATACATGACATTAAAGATATGAAATATATAAAGACAACATACAATACACGTACCAAATATGTGTTACATGAAAAGATCTCAGTAGAAATTTCATACTTCTTACTTAATGCATGTAATCTTTTTGAACTTCTTTACTCTTTATATTTAGCCCCGCTGGTCTTGTTACGTACTTATTCTGTATTTCCTTTCTCCTTCTTCCTCCACACCCAGGCAGGTGTCACACCCACGCTCTGCTGGGTGGCAAAGGGTGCAGGCAGTCGGGGAGATAAAGTGAGCTCGCTTCCTGTGGTTAAACTCGGTGCCTGCATTAAAAAACCACAGCCAGTTGTCTTGAGCGCAGGTCTGGGAACAGTGTCGCCCCAGCCAAATCCAGACTTTAAGCATTACATGCAAAATCAAGCAGCGGGTCACAGATCAGCACGTGAGGGAAGCATCTACGCATCTCCAACTTCGGCAGAGGTATGTGTGTGTGGTTTGACGCCCAGGTGCTCATCAGAATGAAGAGCTTTGAGAACCGCCGTAAGCTTCTGGTCTCATGTGTGATCAGATCAGCTGTCATTTTTAGGGGTTGAGGTATTGCCGTTGAGACAGCGGTTTTGGTTGGTAATAGTCTGCGTTGTGTTCGCCTCTGCAAACCTCATGAGGTGACCTCTTATCAGTAAAAGAACGCCGTTCTATTTATGCGTAATTACCAAAGCGTGTTTTTATGGGAGGTTATGAAGTATTATTTCAAATTCCTTTGTAATAGATGTTCAGTAAAGGTGTCACTAGTAAAGGTAAAGGGTTTTTTTTCTGCTTTTTTTTTCATGAACTGCTTTTGTGCCATTATGCCTTCTGAAAAATCCAGCTTAAACCAGCCTAGGCTGGTTGGCTGGTTTTAGCTGGTCGACCAGCCTGGTTTTAGAGGGGTTTTGGGCACTTCCAGGCTGGTTTCCAGCCATTTCCAGCCTGGTATTAGCTGGACAGGCTGGGAGATGACCAGCTAAAACCAGCCTTGCCAGGCTTGGAGCCCAGCCAAAACCAGCTATGTCCAGCTTAAACCAGGATGGTCAAGCTGGTTTTAGATGGTTTTAGCTGGTCACTTTCCAGCCCGACCAGCAAAGACCAGGCTGGAAATGGCTGGAAACCAGCCTGGAAGTGGCCAAAACCCCTCCAAAACCAGGCTGCTCGACCAGCTAAAACCAGCCAACCATCCTAGGCTGGTTTAAGCTGGATTTTTCATGAACTTAACTTAATTTGAGAGTGTTATTTAGGTAAGTAAAACATGATCACACACATAACCACATCTAAAATGTCCTGATTGACCGACAGGCCTGCTGCAGCCAACCACAACAATAATCATGTTATGTTTAAGAAGATAGTAGCTACTAGGGTAGGGCTGATGGCTGACAAACTTCATGATGCTGAGCCAGCATCGCGATCCATCGCCTCGTCCCACATTTATATTGATATATGACTTATTATTTGCATGTCATCCTAATAGCAATAACATTCTTTTCATGAGCTGTATTAAATTTTACATAGCTGCCGCTTGCATGGCTGACAGCATCGTGAGGATTAAATGAAGGATTATATAGAACGCTTAAAATGTGTAGATTCAGTGGCAAACGCTGTTAGCAAACCCCGTCCCACAGACTTTACAGTGAATGACTTTAGTTATTTTCATAGCAGACTTGAAACACTGGAAGCCTTTATCCACTCTTGGTAAAGTAGCTGCGTCCCAAATGGCACACTATACACTCATGTACTATGTACTTATGCACTTACACACTCAACAGGATAGTACATGTATGTAGTGTCGTCCCAAATGGCACACTAATGTTTTTTACTAAGCGGAAATTCAAACCGTTTACTTGATGACGCTTGACGGTTGCCAAATCAGTGATATAAACGACCGATTTATCAAATAATACCTGCCGTGAGTATAACCACATTCACCATCAGGAGGCGATATAATCACTCTCGTAGGAGAATTTTGCTTTCACAATCCAAAACAAATAAAGTTATCCAACATGTGCGCCTGATAGCTCCGCCCCTTCCGCTATGTGAGCAAACCTGTGGTCGTTGAGTGCGTGAAGTGTCCATCATTACACACTTCATTTTAGCGGCTGAATGAGTGGATCATCCGGGTAATTAAAGTGCACTTATTATTTTTTAGTTTTCAGTGTGAACACACTACTTACACTTATTATACTACAAAATGGCGTAGAATAGTGCATAAGTATGCGATTTGGGACGCAGCTAGTGTAAACGGTGGATTAACATTCAGCACATGATCACTAATAAGATGTGTCATTATTAGTAACTGTAGGTGGGTTCTAAAACTAAATCTGTCAGTGTTCTCTTCAGCGCTTCTCATTTTCACGCTTGTAGCTCCTGTCATCTGAAGGCAGAAGGCATTGATTGAGTGATTGACAGCTGATATTAACCAATCATTCGCGTTCAGTTCTAGAGCAGTAGGCCAATAAGATGAGCACAAAGGCGGGGCAAGCAATGCAGGCTTTTTTTACTTCAGCATGTTAACATAACAACTGTTTATATGTTCCTGAGTGTTACGTTTGGCGTTTATAGGTGCAAAGATGCATTCTGCATAAATGTTTCCTAAATCCGCGCGCGGTGAGGATTTTGCACTGAAAACAGTGAAAATGTGTGCACTCGTCCAAATGCTTCCCAATATATTTTAGGGTCGCATAAATAAAGTTTTGGGCGCATATGCTGTAAATGTAAATACATATTTTTGCTGTAAATGATTTTACAGTAAGTTACTGGCAACTGCTGCTAGTAAATGACTATAGATTCTACTGGAAATCATTATTTTTTTACTGTTAATTTTATGGTCTTTTTACAGCGTACACATGGGAGAATGGAAAGTTTCGAAGTTTGCTCAGCTCTAAACCCACAAACACAATGTGCTGCAGAAAATAAATCAATCACTGAATAATAATAATTAAAAAGAAAAGCAGCGATGCATCATTTTATTGTGCTACATGGCCAAATTTAGGAGGAAATTGTATATATTTAATCAAAAACATTTTAAAAAAACCCATCGAGCTATTCTTTGGGTACTAAAAATGTAGTCACACTAGCAACATGGCTACTTTCAGTTAGCTTCTCCCAATGCTATAACCACCTTTTTATTAGGGTGTGTGGGCTATAATAACTTATGTTTCGTAATGAATAATACCTTCCTTTGGACTGGACTGCAATCAAACCTTGTGAAGACCCTGCAATTGTTGCAAATCAAGTCAGCATCTATTAATATGTTTTCCAGGGTTTCTTTTGGCAGAGGTGCGTGTCCGCCTGCTGTCAGAGAGCGCGTGATAGAGCGTCATCTTCATCCGAGCCAAGGCAGCGTCTGTCACCTTGATAAACAATTCCTACAGTAATCTGAATAATTATCTTCACTTTAGACCTCTGGTTGACTGCCTTTTATCTTTGTTGTACTTTTTTTGCTTTCTATTTTTTGAGGTTGTTTAAGTAATATATTCTTTGGAGAGTTTGGTACCTAAGTGCTAGGATGTTTGAGGTATATAAAGTGGAGATGAAAAAAAGAAAACACTTTATAAACTCTTAAATAATCTTTATCATTCAGAATTTAAAGGAATTGTAATTATAGTGTAGCTATAGTGTAATATAGTTATAGTTGTTGAGGCTATGTCACACTAAAACAGTGTTTTACAAAGTTACCAAGCCACTTTAACCAGCACTTTATTTTGAGGGAAAACATGGTGACCAATATTAGAGAACAGCAATGATTGTATGGATTTTCCAGAGATTTTCACTCAGTTTATATCAGGACTCTAGGCGAGCCATTTCATTATTTTCAGTATTTTCAGTTTCGATGACTACAATTTCAACGCACAACCAGTGTTTTTGGGAGACTTTAATTAGTTTGTAACATGGTAAAGATGTAATCCTGGATTTAAAAAAAAACCAACTCCTCTTTCTACAGCTAAAAAGGATCATCACTTTAGCCTTTTTGGGTGCATGTTAAATGTGTTAATTATGTACATTTTGGGTGTCACCTTAACAGAGTTTTTAAACTGAGGAAATTGCCACCAGTAGCATCAGTAATTGGGAGGATTTGAAAGTGTTTGCTAGTTTTGACCAGTGTTCTTTCATTTCTGTTTCAGAACATGTAACCCATGAAAAATTTTACTCCTGTGTAAAATACTGTAGGACCTGAAAATTTAGCGTACAAAGATTAATAGCTAAAAAAATAAAACTGAATACAGGCTGAGGCAACCCAGCAAGCATACATATATATATATATATATATATATATATATATATATATATATATATATATATATATATATATATATATATATATCAGAATTATTCGCCCCCCCCTGAATTATTAGCCCCTCTGTTTATTTTTATCCTCAAATTTCTGTTTAACAGAGAGAAGACTTTTTCATCATATTTCTAAACATAATAGTTTTAATAACTCATTTCTAATAACTGATTTATTTTATCTTTGTCATGATGACAGTAAATAATATTTGACTAGATATTTTTCAAGACACTTCTATACAGCTTAAAGTGACATTTAAAGGCTTAACTTGGTTAATTAGGTTAACTAGGCAGGTTAGGGTAATTAGGCAAGTTATTGTATAACGATGGTTTGCTCTGTAGATTAACGAAAGAAAATATATAAAGTGGCTAATAAATTTGACCTTAAAATGGCTTTTAAAAAATAAATAAATACTGCTTTTATTCTAGCTGAAACAAGACAAATAAGACTTTCTTAAGAAAAAAAAATATTATCAGACATACTGTGAAAATTTCCTTGCTCCGTAAAAAAAAAGAAAATTCAAAGGGGGCTAATAATTCTGAATTCAACTTTGTGTGTGTGTGTGTGTATATATATATATATATATATATATATATATATATATATATATATATATATATATATATACATACACACACACACTCACACACACTCACACACACACATATATATATATATATATACATATACATAAATACACACACACACTGAAAAAAATTATTCAAAGATAATTCCTTGGATTTACTAAATTCTTTTACGTTAAGTGGTTGTAAACAATTAATTTGGGTTGGATTTAAACAAAAAAATGAAGTTGAACATTACTAAACTGAATTTGTTTGATTAAATTCAACCCATATAAATTATTTGCAACAATACTGCAGACATACATTTTTTCAGTGCACACACACACACACACACACACACACATATACATATATATATATATATATATATATATATATATATATATATATATATATATATATATATATATATATATATTTAGGAGACATATATATATATATATATATATTTAGGAGATATATATATATATATATATATATATATATATATATATATATATATATATATAAATATAAATATAAATTATGGTTAACAGAGCATGGAGATTTTCACAGAATGTCTTCCAGAAAAAGTCTTTTTTCCGGCTAGGATAAAAGCAGTTTTTAATTTTTTAAAAACCAATTTAAGGTCAAAATTATTAGCCACTTTGAGCTATTTTTTTTATAAATTTTTTTCGATAGTCTACAGAACAAACCATTGTTATACAATAACTTGCCTAATCACCCTAACATGCCTAGTTAACCTAGTTAAGCCTTTTAATGTCACTTTAAGCTGTATAGAAGTGTCTTGTTAAATATCTAGTCAAATATTATTTACTCTCATCATGGCAAAGATAAAATAAATCAGTTATTAGAGATCAGTTATTAAAACTATTATGATTAGAAATGTGTTGAAGAAATCTTCTCTCCATAAAACAGAAATTGGAGAAAAAAATAAACAGGTGGACTAATAATTCTGACTTCAACTGTATGTATGTATCTCCATCTCCACTGTCTTGTTTGTCTTGATGTGCAAGATACAAAACTACATAACAGCATAAGGAAACACATACATTTCCGTCGCTGCTCGTTTAGCTCAAAAAGCAATAAACATAAAGAACAGATGTTTTAATATAACTGACTCTACTCGCGGCCTCCCATATGCAATTCCGTTCAACATGCAAAAAGTCAATGGACGAAATATAGAAATTGCTTTATGCATATTAAAGACACTTGTCATCAGGATGTCACATAAAGCGTGGAAGGACAAGAGGCGGCGTCCCTCAGAGGCCCTTTTTTTCCTCTCAAAAGTATCAAATTAGATTGAGGGAAATGGCCCTGCGTCGGCATGCAAAGCAAGAGCGTTTTTGTGTGCTGTTTTGCATATAAAAAAATGGAGGGGGGGTGGGGGGAGGCATGTAAATGGCGTACGATATACAGACAAATTGGTCATTCAGAACTGGAATGAAAATGACACTTTAGCGCAAACAGGAAATGGAGCCGTGCACCGTGAGAATTAGAGCCGTTAAAATGTCATGCCTTTCAGGTGTCCAGATGTATGGTTAAAGGAGACGCCAAAAAAAGAAAAAAAGAAATGTTGATGAAGGTGACATATTATCGGTCGGGAAAACACGCCTGGCCAGAATACATTGTCTTTCAGAATGCGTTAGGTGGTCTACGATTTGTACCCAATCAGCTGCGTCGCTAAACAAGAGAAGGTGATGGTGAGGGGAAGCTAGCCGCGCTGGGATTGCTAAATAGAAGTGCTTGAATTGGTTCCATTTTTTATTTATTTATTTTTTTTTACAAATAAATCACGTTCACCTCTCATTTAAAGGGTTCACGGCAATCATTCCAACTCAAGTCATAATTCACGAGTCTGTTTTCCTTTTTTTGGCACGTGTGCGTCTTTGTGTGCGAGTAAATGACAGCCATTCTCCAGACACAGGACTAAATGACCCCTAACACCTACTTTGTGTTTTAAATGAGTCACTGTGGCAATACGCCTGTTCAAATGGACATTACTGCGATGTAATGCCAAGCTCAACAACACCGGCTGCCCCGTTCATGCTGAGCCAATCATCATTTGGACGTTCAGGGGTCGTAGAACGCAATAGGGATATTATTCGTGTGCGTTCTGCCTGTACGCAAGCGAGGCGGAAATAAAAAGGCCTCCTAAATGTAATAATCCATATTCAGTGCACTTTTAAAGTGTGTCAGCAGCACAACATCGGGCAGTCTGGGAGAGCGAGTGCTGGTCTGCTAATCTCGCGGGTCCACCCATTCGGAGACCACCGCCTGAGGGCTGACAAATGACCTTAATGAAATTGGACAATTCAGCATACATGCATAAAAAGGGGCCCTTAAATATTGATGGGGTAGATTAACCTAGTCCTGGATGTTCTGACGGTTAATATTTTAAGTACCTGACGGTCTCCGTCTGATAAATGGAGCCTGGCATAATCGTCCGCATTGAGCTTTTATGTTGCCGTATGAAGCGGACACGATAGCATGTTGATATGTTACAAGATTCATCTGTTTGACAAAGGATAAAAAAAAACAAGCAGAGCATTCGGTGCTGTGATTATTCCTGAGAATCACCACAAGGCATATCGTATTAAATTAAAGCAATAGATTTGCTGCGGAACTAGAGCGTTTTATTACAGACCTTCATCAAATGATCCACATACAAGCAAGATCATTCGAACGCTCAAGGTGATTTACAGATATTCCCTCGTAACAATGATTCAGAAGCTTTGGGATCTTCAAGGGCTACCTTTAACGGAAAACCTATTCATTTCATGTGAAACTCTGTACATTTCATACACTCCAAAAATGATTTTGCTGCTTGTTCAAACTACTTATTTAAACAATACAATTCTTGAGACGATTTGGGGACAACCTCATTGTTTTATGTTCAGTCTACTTCAATTTGTTAGGTTAGCTTAATTGAGTTGTGATGGGACAACACATTTTTAAAACGTATGTTCATTTAGCATTTACCTTTGTATACCAATTAGAGGTCAAAATAGTTATTAAAGGGGTAGTTCACCCAAAAATGAAAACTCTATCCTCATTCACTCACCCTTCGCTTGTTCAAAACCTGTTTGAGTTTCTTAAGTATGTTAAATGCTGTTGAAGAAAGCAGGGGTCCGTTCTTCGTACGTGGATTACTCAATTAGCTGGATTTGGATATTGACGATTCGACACGATCCAGGATCGTTTCGTTCTTCAAAGCTGATCCGAGAGTTGTTGTCATAGCAACAGTTCTGCTAGGTCAAACCTGATCGGGAGCAGGTTCAATTCATATAAACAGGATTAGATCGGCTTAGTTCAAGCAAAGATAATACAGAAAGTATGAATCGAAGACTGATATTTTTTTACAGTAGTAGTTATTTACACTTGGGAAAATGGTACATATTATTAAACTATATATATATAAAGTTATAGTCATTCATAAAATAAATAAAGTTATACATATTAATAAAACGTATGCAATCTGTACCCTCGAAATGAAAGTACAAAGACTGCCACCTGGTGGTGCACAGAGAAAACTTATTAATATGAACTTTTTAGATCGCTTTAGTACAAATTGTGTATAATAGGAATGCACAATATGTGACTTTTTTTTAAAGCAGTAATACATTTATGCATTCATAAACATGTTTTGATAGTTAATGCGCCAGTGATTTGATGCTTCACAAAAGTTGCAGACACCTTTACCAATATGAAAATGCTTTTGTAAACAACCAGTTATTCTTTACACCGATTAAAAAACGGCTACATTAATAAAGAAAATCTGTTCTAAATGTAGAACTAAATACATTGATTTGCATTGAAATACATAATAAATACTCTTAACACATGAAAGTGTAAAGCCTGAAGCTCACAACAAATGTGGAAGGTTATTGCGTGTCATATTTAACAAACCGTTTACTGCTAATTTGATGTAATTTTGCTCACATGGATAATTGAATATTAATCAGATGATGTCATTACGCTGCTGTGCCGTCAGCCAATCGTTGCATTGCTGATCATGATTTCGAGGATCGATAGATCAGTCCTTCACAACACACACAGCGATCTCAGATCAATTCATCCAGACATTTTAATCTGATTCGCGAACTTGTTTGAAGAACCAAATTAGCGAGAGATCAGTTATCTAGATGAAAAGATCCAGGATCGGCAAAATCATCTTAGATCATTTAAGCGAGGTACGAAGAACGGACCCCTGGTTGCTGGGACCCATTGACTTCTATAGTGTTTCTCTACTACGGAAGTCAATGGGTGTAAGCTCCAGTAAGCTACAAACACAAACTGGGTATCATTGGAAAGAAGACACTTTGAGATTTATTGTGGTAAAAGGGGAAGTTACATGTTAAGAAATATAAAAAGTTATACATTATGAAGTCATCAGAAAAAAAAAAAAATTGTGTTGTGTTCAATATTTGTTTTTCCATATACAAACACATAAAACATTAATGTAATGTTTTAGATAAATATAGAACAATTTTGGAAAATATATGACTTGAAAGACAAGTGTCTTATGAGTTTATATTTTTAAATTTGATGAAGATAGCATGCAAAATAAGATTGCTGTAAAAAGTTTTCTAAGACTAAATCGATGTCCTTCCTGCCCTCATTGTCAGACACTTTTTCAAAAATGACCTTCCCAAACTAAAACATTAACAGTTGCTGAATAATTTGGTCTACATTCACGGTTTATGTGTCTTTGAAAAGAAGACACTCTGGGCTTTATTATCCATCATCTAGAGTTTATAATGCTCAAAATTAAAAAAATGTTTTAGATGCTTAAGTAATGTAAACTATATATATATATATATATATATATATATATATATATATATATATATATATATATATATATATATATATATGTATATGTATGTATATATATATATATTTTTTTTTTTACATTACTTAAGCATCTAAAACATTTTTATATTTATATATTATATATATAAAAAATATATATTGACCGCACTAAACATTTTATTATTTCATAAACAAATACATGAAATCAGTCCTGAAGCAACACAGAAGCTACACATCTCCTGAGTATCTGTTTTGAATTTGATGCCAATAGCATGCAAAATGAAATTTCTGAACTTATTTTTCTGAGACAATGTCTTGTGATTTTCTCCCTCTCCTTGTTTGTGGAGAAGCAGTCTGATGACCACACATGTACTGGGGCTTCTAACACAACTTTACACATACCACAAATTTTTTAATTGCAAAATAATAGATAGAAATGTATAGTATGATTTATTTGAGCACAAGAAGTACATTGTGTGAAATGCGTCCAGTGCATATGCAACAAAAAAAGTCTTACAAGAGTCGTTGTTTTGCTCTCTCACTTTGCTCCTGGCAGCTGCTCGAAATCCACTCTAAAGCTGTTTTTCTAAAACCCCTAAAAATATTAAACAAACTGTTTATTCAATCTGAAGACACTTACTTACTGTAGTGAGTAGATCAGACTTAATAGGACAATTAATATTTTTTGTTAAAATCCTGCATTAAAAACACTGAATAGAGTTAATTGATACAAGAAATTGATAACACTGAAAGTGAGAGAGCTTCTCCTGTATCCTCTCGTCACGGCCTCATAAAGATGACATGAATAACAATTATTCAAATTCACTCTGATCTGGGTACTCACAGCAATCAGTTAATGTCTTAAAAATCAATTTCGGTCCCGCATGGACTGCCGTCGAATGCCCTCAGAGCAGGCAATTATTAAACACACACACAGACCAAAGGCATAATTAGCAGGAGATGGTAATAAAGCTCATGCACTGAGAGCGACGGATGTTAATAAGTGAACACGGATCGGGACGCAAGGGAGGTGCGGAGAGGCCTCTGCCCACCATTGAGACAAGGGTTGTCAGGTATGTGTGTGTGCGTGACACAGATAGTCTAATAAAACCGGTCCAACACTGAAGCATTTTCCACAGATATCCTATTATGCACATCCTTTCATCGTGGAGCCGCTGTATAATGTATTCGATGAATTAAACAGATAGTTCGATCTAAAAATGAAAATTTACTCACCCCTCAAGGGGTTCTAAACCTTTATGAGTTTCTTTTTTCATACAAAAAAGAAGGTATTTTGTAGAATGTTGGTAATATGTAGACTATAGCCCCTTTCACACAAATGGACCTTTCCTGAAAATTACCGGCAATTTTCCGGAAAGGTTGTATGTGTGAACAGGCCCTTTTTGAAAATACCGGTAAATTCGTTCTGGCTATTTTCCGGAAAGAGAAGTTGTAACATTAGCGGTAATTTGCCGGAATGCTGCACTGAACACAGAAGGAAGATTGCCGGAAACAGCGCGTCCACGTCTAGAACGTGCTGACGTGAAACACCTGCTTTAGCCAATCAGAACAGTCAGACGCATTCACGTGCGCACGGTTTATGAGAATAAAAGCCTTTGAATATTTTTCCAGACACCTTTAGCTGCTAGATGTTAGTCAGATAACGTTTCTATGTTCCTTCTTAACTGTGTAAATAATTATCGATAAAATGTTTATGATATTCCGTTGTTTGTTTACCTTCAAGCTTTGCGTGTGCCCGTGAGCGCCCATAGCACCAGCACACACACATATCATGAACATCTCGACATGCGAAAGTGTTCCCCTATATGTTTGGAGATTGGAGTTGTACTCAATACTAATCCATCCAAAGAGTTTGTAATGTAGTCAAATGTTTACAAACACAAGCGCAGCCGTTTAGAGGTCATTTCTGGTTAATGATGTCAGAATTTACTGGCATTTTGCGATGGATGTGTGAATGCTCTTTTCCGGAAAATTCCGTAACGTCCTCGCCTGTGTGAACAGCGCTTTTTTGAATTTACCGGTAAAGTTGTTCCGGAAATTTTCCATATATTTACCGGTATCACTGTGTGAAAGGGGCTATTGACTTCTTTACCAACATTCTTCAAATATATGTTGAAGTATAAAACTCAAATCGACAAGTGGAGAGTGAGTAACTTGTAAACTTTTTTTTATTGTTAGGTGAGGTGTCCCTTTAACCAGGGGTTCCCAAACATTTCAGCCTGCGACCCCCAAAACAAAAATGCCAGTGACTCGCAACTCTCAAAATCCTCTGAGGTGGTTATAAATATATGTTGCATACCTTGCATGCAACAGGGCACACTAACCAATAGGCTTAGGGCTCTATTTTGACGGTCCATGCGCAGAGCGCAAAACGCAGGGCGCAAACGCTTTCAGAGCGTGTCAGGACGTGTTTTTGCTAATTTAAGGACGGGAAATCTGCCTTGCGCCAAGGCACATGGTCTAAAGGGGTTGAGTTTATTTTCTTAATGAGTTATAGGTGTGTTTTGAGAATGAACCAATTACAGTCTCATCTCCCATTCCCTTTAAGAGTCCGCTGCGTCGCGCCAAGAGCGCATTCGCTATTTACAGGACGCAAAGTAAGTCTAAGTGGAAAAAATGAGCATTTCACTAGCAAACAGTTAACAGTTTTTTTTAACAGAACACTGTTAAACAGAGCATCTACTGCGTGAGAATGAGAGATAATGGATCTACTTTCACTTTCGCTCTTGGATAGGGAAACCTTTACGCACAGACATCAATTAGCCTATAAATAATTAATTTCGTTTGTTAAGCGCAAATATTTGTTTCAAAACTATTTCTAAATTCAGTTCTAATTTCTAGCAAACGAATAAATGAACAATAATGACCAAGTGTGGTCAAAATACTGAGTTATTTCCAAATACACCTGCCATGCCCCATATGGTCTTAATAAAACAAACATAAATATGGATATATTAAATAATACTGCTAATAATAACATTATACAAAAGCAAATTGTTATGAATGAACTGAAAAAGCCTCCCGAGATGAAGAAGACATAAAAGCAGTGATTTTTCATATTTATGTAGGCTAGAAAATAATATGTTTTGTAATATTTTAATCCTTTATATTTATATCCTATATCTATTCTTATTATATCCTATATATCCTTAATATTTAAATGTTTTCATATGTAAAGATATTTGCCTATTGCTCTCTTGTGTGTATTAAGCAGTGTGTAAGCGAGGCGCAACTCTGCGCCGGAGTTTAGACCGGGTTAGTTTTGGTCTAATGAAAAATCTATTTTAGTTTCTCAAAATAGCAACGCGCCAGCGGTCCGCCTCAGAACGCCTTCCTTTTTAGACCAGAACGCCTATGGGCGCACAAATGAGCGATGATGCATTTGCTATTTAAACAGCGTAGCGCAACGCCTCAAAACCACTCTTGCGCCAAGCTGAAATTACCAAAAGACTATTGCGCCGCGCCTTGCGCCACACTGCGCCGGGTGTATGATAGGGCCCATAGTCTTCATTTAATTTTGGAGAACGTCACTTCCTTCATATTCACTCATGGCTAGGCAAAACTTTGTGTATCCTACCTAATATTAAGGAAAAAGTCCAAAATTAGATATAAAGCAGTTGAATGTCTGCAGCCACATCTCAGTTTTCAGATGTCTCTGTTTTCCTCCCATCTACACTGACACTGTACAGCAGCATTTTAAAACCAAAACAGCCTCTTTAGCGTTTTCAGCGTGCGACCCCCAAAACAACAATGCCAGGCCTAACGCCCCATTCACACGAGACTTTAGCGTCAATGCTTGACTGAAGGCGTGCCTGAAGTTGGGGCTAAAGCGATTGTCATAGCAGCGTCAGCCAATGAAATTCAGTCACCAATAGGCCACTGTCTAGCTGGTGTATTTGCATACAGCAATCTGATTGGCTGACGCTTCCATCTGCGCTTGAAAAGTTGAGCTAGTCCCAACTTCTGCAGCGAGCAACTCCTCTGAAGCGGTGCCGATGGATCCACAATGCAGTTCGGCAATGCCTGACGTCACCTATTCAAAGTGAAAGGGAAGCATTGATGCTCCGTGGGAATGGGGCGTGAGTCTTCATTAAATTTTGGAGAACGTCACTTCCTTAATATTCAGTCATGGCTAGGCCTTTACGGAATCTCTCAGAATTACGCAGATTTTTAGCCAATCAATAGCCGCATTTTCACTGTCAGGCAAGTGTGAGCCTGGGTTTTTATCAGGCCGGCCATGCCAATAGCCCAGGAGCATGAGCAGTCAGGCTGAAATTATGTCGCGTTTCCACTGTCAGGAGTAATATTATTGACTAAAATGAAAATGTTCAGATGATTTATTTTCAATACAGTTTGTAAAGTAAAGTTTTCTCTCTTTTAGGCCGTTTACACTAATACGTTTTAGTTTTAAAATGGCATTTTAAAATGAAAATGATCCACGTCAACACTGGCGTTTCACCTAGCGTTTCTGAACAGATCTCAGTCCACAGTCCATCATTGAACACACACACTCTGGAATGCGCTGCACTGTATGCGCACCTCTGAGCTCCAGGCAGTTAGCGGGTGCTTTGAGCACACCTCCCCAGGTGAGTGCAGCACATGTCAGACAGTTCATCAAGGATCTTCCACTGGATCTCATCTCACTATAGTTGTTAAATGTAATATTTAATTCATCTGGACTCTATCTAATGGTCTTTTGAAGATATTACTTGTTCTCAGGTAGCGCATTTTTAGTTATTATACTGCCAAAATAATTCCACATAAATCCGCAGATTTTATACAAAATTCTCAGCAGAAATAGCAAGAAATGTCTGCAGATTCTGTCTGGCCCTAGTCATAGCTTTTATTTTTATTGTGTGTGAGTGTCGTAAAGGTGTCAATGTTTAACCTGGTGCCATAAAATCAATCTGCCGCATCTGACTTTAATATAAAGTAATCATCCCGGGCGTCGCAATCCAATGAAAAAAAAAAGAAAGGCAAATGGCTTTTTATTTGCTTTTAACTATTATCTATAGGTGATGGATTATATTTGGTAATTCTATTTGTTTAAAAAAAAATAGATTTTTGGAAATCCCCAAGGGACCACCCCGGGGGTCCCGACCCCCACTTTGTGAACCACTGCCTTAAACAACATAGCTCACTAAAAGAAGAGGTATTTGTCATTACTTTGTTCACACTAACAAAAAAAAAAACATTTTTTGGACAAACAGTTAGACCAGAGAACTGTCATTTTATTTTCCTTCGTTCGTTCGTTCAGGTTGGTTAGTTAAAGTTTTACTTGTCAATATTCATTCAAAAAGCTGTTTTTCATAGTAAATTTTGACCTGATCTTGATCTGAGCTCATGAAACAAACAAAAAACAAATGATGTGATAATTGTATAATATAATATATGATTGTAATATTAAATCCTTCAAATACTAGACAAAAATTGAGCATTGTCTATGACAAAACCTGACTGGCATTGCATCAAATGAATTTAAATGAAGTTAAATCACCAATTCTCCAAAATATTAAATAAAAATGAATTGCCATGACAATGTGTTGGTTTCAAATTGACTGCTATTAGGTCCAAATATTCAGATGTTGCATGTTAAATCCTCAAACCTCAACAAGGTGTTTAAAATGTTTTATTCATACAAAAACATACAAGTTTTTAAAGAAGCAAACATACAGTACAGGTCAATCCGGAATAACAGCGGACTTGTAGTTCTATGCAATGTGAATGTTCTCCAGCGAACTACGATGGTTAGAACGCTTGTGATCGTGACACCTACAGCCAATGAGAGAGCAGCATCCACTAGTATGGGGACCTGCAGGCCAGCGGTTGCTTGTGGGAGAAGTTAAAAGCACTTATTTTCAGTACATTTAGACCCGAAAAATGGAGGAAAAACTACTGTAAATTTGGATCACCAGTGTCTGTTTGACGTGTCATCTGAGCAATATCAAAACCGGGTCAAAAAAGAAAAAAAATTGAGGAGATGTTTCTAATTCCCTTCAAATCCAGGTGAGCAAATATGTACATTTTCTTCCCCATTAAAGGCTTCTTTCTCATTATGTAGTTAAAAACAAAAGATATACTACGTGTGAGACCAAACCCCCAGTCGCCAATCCACCTTGCAGTGTAAACAAAGCAGCGACAAAACGCTAACCCAGATAGTCATGCAGTGTGAAAACATCTGTGACACGATTACTTTAAAAATCATGCAGTCTGAACTCGGCATAAGTTGTTTAAAATACAATAATCTGACATTATTTTGAACTAAAACCTTTTAGTCGGGAACAGTTTTCACTCCACCACCTGTGTGACGTCACTAACACCAGTTCTAACCAATGTGGTTTGAGCTACATATCTGCGACATAGTTTTGTGTAACAGCTGTGACAGTGTTTCTTTAACAATGCACTTCACAATGGAAGTACAGTAGTGAGTGATATCAATGTTGAGTTATTACGTTATCAAGCCCTGAAAATAGATACACTTGATTTTGAAAGGTATTAGCATGGTTGTGTGATTAGTAGTAAATCTTCTCCATAGGCCAGAGAATTCCAGTAGACTGTATCTGGGCTGCACGGTGGCACAGTGTGTATCACATTCACCTCACAACAAGAAGGTCGCTGGTTCAGCCTCAGCTGGGTCAGTTGGCATTTCTGTGTGGAGTTTGCATGTTCTCCTCGTGTCTAAAGACATGGTATAGGTGAATTGGGTAGGATAAATTGTCTGTAGTGTATGTGTGTGAATGAGAGTGTATGGGTGTTTCCTAGTGATGGGTTGCAGCTGGAAGGGCATCTGCTGTGTAAAACATATGCTGGATAAGTTGGCGGTTCGTTCTGCTGTGATGATCCCTGATTAATAAAGGGACTGTAGTTAGTGAGGTTGGTTATGTGCGCGACGTATCTGAATAGTGGGGGGGTTGCGCAACGTATCTGAAGAGCAGGGAGGGATGCGGTGGTAAAGGTTATGGGATGTGTTTGAGGACCTGGGGCCTCATGTACGAAGACTTGCGTAAAACACAGACAAACATTGCGTACGCACAAAGCTGTAAATGTGCGTACGCAGAAAAAATTTCAGATGTATGAAACGCTGCGTACGCCGAATCTCACGCATATTCTTTTGTACATCTGAATGAACGTGAAACTGAGCGCAACATGCACGAGCACAAAACTCCTCCCTGCCTCCTCCCCCGTATGAATATGCTAATGACTATGCTAATGGAAAAACCCAACGAAAAAGCAACGGCAAAATCAAGCAAAAAGAGAAACTTTGAACAGAATGTGAAATGGAGGTGCTGCTTTCGGAGGTAGACCGGAGAAAAGCGGTGTTATTTGCAAGTTTGTTCTCCGGAATTAACAACAAAAGAAAAAAATAGAGTGGGAGAGTTTAGCTGATGCGGTCAACACAGTTGGGTCTGAACATATCGCACTGAGTGGATTAAAAAAAAGAAATAGTGTGGTTTATATCTGTAAATTGTTGCTGGACGCTTAATAGTCTAGTGGCGCTACTTGTAAGACGCATGTGATCATGAATTGATACGTTCGAGCATGAACTCGGCTCGAATCCAGCGTCTGATGAACTCTTTCTTGTTTTTTCCCCCGCTACATATCAGATTTTGCCAACTATTTATCACGAGAAAGACAAGTAGGAATCATCAATAAGTTCATATCAATAAGCATCATATTTTATTTGCACATTTATTTAATGGAAATGTTTCTGATTCACGCATGCAAATTCATCTTCAGATAGTGTCTTTATAGCAATGTGCGTGCAGTAGATCGCTCAGATTACATTGGGAAAACAGGCGACCGCTGCAAATTGTGCTTTAATGTTTAGCTGGTCAAATGTATGGTATGGAAACCTTATATACCTGCTGAACCCGTCTCATACAGCTGCCATTGCAAGGCTCAGACACTTTGTAGAGAGGAATTTAACACAACTGCCTCTAGGAGTCGCCAATGGAAATAAAACAGACACGCACAAAAAATGTGCGTACGCCTGCCAGAAAGCTGCCGTGAAGCTGTGCACATTCCCACGTTCAGTTCATTGTTAGTAAATCCAAACGTGAGCGATTCTGAGCGTGAAACCTGGCGTACGCAAAGTTTTTGTGCGTACGCAGCGTTGATACATGAGGCCCCTGGTCTAAGGACAACGTCATTTGATTAGGCATATTATTGGCATATGGGACACATGACGTTGAATTAACCACAACCTCAACTATCACTGAAGTTCAACTAATTATTAAGTTTATAACTCAATCAAATGCTCCCAGCATTACTGTCATGGGCCTGAGCAAATTATTCAAAGACATTCGATTTCGAATGTAAAAACTCATACAAATTACCCAGGTATCATAAAGTCTTGGGATGACTCAGTGGTGGTCATCACTGTCACTGTCGTCTCACAGCAAAAAGATTGCTGGTTTGAGTCTTGGCTTGGTCAGTTTCTGTGCATTTCTGTGTGGAGTCTGCATGTTCTCCTTTTCCTTTTGGTGCTCTGGTTTCCCCCACAGTCCAAATCAATGCAGTATTGGTGAACTGAATAAACTAAATTGGCTACAGTGTATGAGTGTGAATGTGAGAGTGTATGGGTGTTTCCCGGTACTGGGTTGCAGCTGAAAGGGCATCTGCTGTGTAGAGCATATGCTGGAAAACTTGGCAGTTTATTTTTACTGATAGTGACCCCCAGGGGCGGACTGGGACTAAAAATCAGCCCTGGCACTGTAGCCACACCAGCCCACATTACCACACCGACACAGCCCCATCCACGGACACGCACACTCACTACTTATATTGTTGTACAGATGGTGACATAATGTAAGCAGTACCGTATTTTACGCAGCTGATGTCCTCCAAGCTGCAACCCATCATTGGGAAACCCCTATACACACACTTTCACATACATGCACTACGGCCAACTAGGCCTACCCAATTCACCTATAGCACATGTGTTTGGACTTGTGAGGGAAACCGGGAGGAAACCCATGCGAACATGCAAACTCCACACAGATACACCAGCTAACCAGCCGAGGTACGAACCATCGACCTTCTTGCTGTCGACAGTGTCCTTTCCAGTCTATTTCAGTTAATGTTATGCATTTGTCAGCGTCTGATTTTAGAGCAATTTTTGCCGTTTTCTGGGCTTTTCGGCACCGCCTTTTCTTTTTTTTAACGGTCCATCTCTGACAATTAGCTTGTGTTGCACTTACTGTTTGTTTGACATTCTTGCCAGATTTTGATTACGTCCATGTAACCTCTGATTGGGTCTGCCCATCTCAAAACCAGTCAACCATTGCCGATTGGGACAACGCTTAACATTTATTATTATTATTGTTATTACTATCATCATCATCATATTCACATCTTGCAAGAGAAAAACATGTAAAAACAATACATATTAAAAAAAAAGTCATTTAAAAAATAGCATACCGGCCCACATTTAAAAAATGGTCCGGCCCTTCTGGCATTTGCCAGAATTGCCAGATGGCCAGTCCGCCCCTGGTGACCCCTGATGAATATAGGGACTAAGCCGTGGGGCGACGCAGTGGTGCAGTGGATAGCACGTTCGCTTCACAGCAAGAAGGTCGTTGGTTCGATCCTCGGCTCAGTTGGCGTTTCTGTGTGGAGTTTGCATGTTCTCCCTGCGTTCGCGTGGGTTTCCTCCGGGTGCTCCGGTCTCCCCCACAGTCCAAAGACATGTGGTACAGGTGAATTGGGTAGGCTAAATTGTCCGTAGTGTATGAGTGTGTGTGTGGATGTTTCCCAGAGATGGGTTGTGGCTGGAAGGGCATCCGCTGCGTAAAAATTTGCTGGATAAGTTGGCGGTTCATTCCGCTGTGGCGACCCCAGATTAATAAAGGGACTAAGCCGACAAAAAAATGAATGCCTGCATTTGAATGTCATTTTTACAATCCACCAAACCCTGAAACTCCACAACAAATAAATAAACAAGCAAAATTAACCCAAGGCATCAATTTACAAGAAGCGCAGTTCCATGGGAACGCCACAGATTTGGCATCCCCGGCTGTCCCCTCTTTCCGGGCATGACTCGTGGGCACCTCCCCCTGCCCCGCCGCTCCTGCAACCCCTCCACCCCCGACGACTGCCGCATTATAGTGCGGTGACACTCCGGAGGGATGACCCTGAGAATCTCATTATGCATATATCCAAAGAAGCCTCGGGCATCTGCATACAGAAGACAGACCAAATAAGGTCATAAATCAGCATCCCATATTCAAATGTATTTGGGGTGGGTGTGGAAGACCCCTGGCTTGCACTTAAAAGACCTATATATGCACGAGGGCCCCATTCTCATTAAGAGACGAAGCCCGTCTGACCAGTTGTGCTGTATATCCTTCTCATTGCATTGCCCAGGGACAAGCCATCACCCCTAAAACATCAATATTCAAACCCAGATGCGATGCGGGACTTTGCGTCTCCTCCTGTGAAGGTCAAGTCTTATTGTGCAGAATAGACAATCCTTTAGACCTCTTATGGTTTCTATTCACGTTGGTGATGAAATTTGAGAGGAGAATGTGAGTAAAGTTTTACAGGAAACACAATTGTGATTACTTTAAATTTCACCTAAAGTCAAGGCGAGGGAAATTGCCGAACTGCATTCCTGATGCTTAAAACACAAAACACTGAGGTGTTGAAAAGCAAGAAATGATTAGCGCTCGTTTAAAGACAAGTACACGCACAAAAGGATTCCATTCAAACACGGATTTCATTCACGGGAGTGTAAAGTAAGACAGATTCAGCTGTCAGCTAAACTGCAGATAAAAGTGCCAATGTTTACAGTTTACAGACGGAGAGTCTAGTCTCGAACGAGAATTTCCAGAAGAAAATAAATCTCTTTAATAACACCTTGTGTCTGTGCGAAGGGGGAGGGCTTTGTGTGTGTTTTTAGTTATATGCAAATAACAATCCATCAATCAGTGAATCTGCCATCAGCAGGGCAGAGGCTGTGAAATGTACACTCACCGGCCACTTTATTAGGTACACCTTACCAGTAGAAGTGTTGGACCCCCTTATGCCTTCTGAACAGACTTCATCTTACATGGCTTATATACATCAGAGATTTTGCTCCATATTGACATGATAGCATCATGCAGTTGCTGCAGATTTGTCGGCTGCACATCCATGATGCGAATCCCAAAAATGCTCTGTTGGATTAAGATCTGGTGACTGTGGAGGCCATTTGAGTGCAGTGAACTCGTTCTCATGTTCAAGAAACCAGTCGGAGATGATTCACGTTTTAGGACATGGTGCGTTATCTTGCTGGAAGTAGCCATCAGATGATGGGTAGACTGGGGTCATAAAGGAAGGCGACGTGGTCAGCAACAATACTTAGGTAGGCTGTGGACACGGTGCTCAATTGGTACTAATGGGTCCAAAGTGTGCCAAGAAAATATCCCCACACCATTACACCACCACCACCAGCCTGAACCGTTGAGGTTGAAGGCAGGATGGATCCATGCTTTAATGTTGTTGATGTCAAATTCTGACCCTATCATCCAGATGTTGCAACAGAAATCGAGACTCATCAGACCAGGCAACGTTTCTCCAATCTTCTATTGTCCAATTTTGGTGAGCCTGTGCAAATTGTAGCCTCAGTTTCCTGTTCTTAGCTGACAGAAGTGACACCTGGTGTGGTTTTCGGCTGCTGTAGCCCATCTGCCTCAAGGTTGGAGGTGTTGTGCATTCAGAGATGCTCTTCTGCAGACCTGTAACGAGTGGTTATTTGAGTTACTATTGCCTTTCTATCAGCTGGAACCAGTCTGGCCATTCTTCTCTGACCTCCAGCATCAACAAGACATTTGTGCCCACAGAACTCCCGCTTACTGGATATTTTCGTTTTTGGACCATTCTCTTTAAACCCTAGAGATGGTTGTGCATGAAAATCCCAGGAGATCAGCAGTTTCTGAAATACTCAGACCAGCCCGTCTGGCGCCAACAACTATGCCACGTTTGAAGTCACTTAAATCACATTTCTTCCCCATTCTGATGCTCGGTTTGAACTGCAGCGGATCGTCTCGACCATGTCTACATGCCTTAACGCATCGAGTTGCTGACCTGTGATTGGCTGATTAGAAATTTGACTTATTAAGCAGTTTGACCCTGTACCTAATAAAGTGGCCGGTGAGTGTATATTGCAAACCAAAAACTACAATAGTCTTGCCAGTTATTCTAAAAGCTTGGTTTGTTTAGCTCTTGATTCGTAAACACTGCGAAATGTACTTGTTTGATACGGTTGGTCTAGATCCTTCAGAAAAAAAAAACAGGAGGCGATGGAATCCATCTGTTTTATTGCCAGCCTTGCACCGGGTGACAGTGTCATTATTTCTTTCTGGACGGATCGTGATGCAAATGCGCTGGCTAATAATCCAGGTTGTAGGGGAAGATCGCTTTATCCACAGTAGGCGCCAGAGAACGAGCAGAGGAGAGACTGTAAGAGCAAGCCAAGGTTTTCTTTTTGAAATTTACTCTCCATTTATTCATTTTCCTTCAGTTTAGTTCCTTTATTCGTCAGGGGTCGCCACAGCGGAATGAACCGCCAACTTATACAGCCCTTTTAGCTGCACCCCATCACTGGGAAACATCCATACACACTACAGCCAATTTAGATAATTCAATTCCCCTATACCGCATGTCATTGGACTGTGGGGAAACCGGATCACCCAGAGAAAACCCACGCAAACACTGGGAGAACATGCAAACTCCACACAGAAATGCCAACTGGACCAGCCGAGATCCAAACCAGCAACCTTCTTGCTATGAGGCAACAGTGCTAACTACTGAGCCACCAACTCTCCATTCAGAGCGATGCAAAAATCGTATCTAGTGATGAGTTACAATCTTATTTCTAGCCAAAATAAACTCTTATTGCTCTTTTTTTTTTTTAAGAGTATAACACTGTGAGATCAGATTGTGTAAGATTATGACTGTTTTAAGATTATTTACATTCTTTCTTACTTAGTTAAGCTTTTAGTCAGGTATTTTACTTGCAAATCTAGCTTAATTTTAATCTGAGAGATAATTTAGGAACAGCTTTGTATTTTATAATAAAGGAACTTGTTTTAAAGCGACGCGGTGGCAAGTAGGTAGTGCTGTCGCCTCCCAACAAGAAGGTCGCTGATTCGAGCCTCTGCTGGGTCAGTTGACGTTTCTGTGTGGAGTTTGCATGTTCCCCCTGCGTTCGTGTGGGTTTCCTCCGGGTGCTTCGCTTTCCCCACAGTCCAAAGACATGCGGTACAAACGAATTGGGTAGGTTAAATTGTCCCTATAGTGAATGAGTGTGTATGGATGTTTCCCAGAGATGGGTTGCAGCTGAAAGGGCATCCGCTGTGTAAAAACGTGCTGGAAAAGTTGGCGGTAAAGTTTAGTGAAGGGATTAAGCCTAAAAGAAAATGAATGAATGAATAACTTGTTTTAAGTTTGTCCATTTAAAAACAAAATGATCCATGACTCTTATACATATTTATAAGTATAAAATATATCCCATTATGTTTTTTTTTTGCAATAAGCCTCAGTGCTTGAGAAGCAGCAAGTAAGGCCTTTAATTTATTGTAACTACTGTCAAGTCAAGTTTTAATTTGAATAAAAAACTGTAGACAACATGTATGTTCACTACCTGACAAGAGTCTTGTTGTTGATAAGGGAATCAAATAATAACTCGACCTCAAAGTGAAAAGCGGCAGATTTTTCAGATGAATCATCTGAACTGCATTTTAATCATCACAAATACTGCAGAAGTGGAAACCACATAGACCCAAGATTCTTATAGAAATTAGTCAAGTTTGGTGAAGGAAAAATCATGGTTTGGGGTTACATTTAGTATGGGGGCATGCGAGTGATCTGCAGAGTGGATGGCAACATCAACAGCCTGAGGTATCAAGACATTTGTGCTGCCCATTACATTACAAACCAAAGGAGAGGGACAAATCTTCAGCAGGATAGAGCTCCTTCTCATACTTCAGCCACCACATCAAAGTTACTAAAAGCAAAGAAGGTCAAGGTGACTAGGATTGGCCAGCCCAGTCACCCGACTTAAACATTATTGAGCATGTCTGGGGTAAGATGAAGGAGGAGGCATTGAAGATGAATCCAAAGAATCTACAGGCCTTTGCCTTTCACATAAGCCACTAAATGATCCACTAGAAGGCAAGTTATTATTAGTTGTTCCTTAAACTTGGATATGCGACAAGACTTTTGTGATTCTTATTTAATTCATTAACGAAATTCATTAATTTAATTCATTTAATGCAGTGGCTTTGGCTCATTTTAAGACAGAATAGCAACTCCCTAATCCTTCAAATGAAGAGGAATTCTCAAGTTAAGTAACTGTAGTTTTAGGACCTTTTAACACAAAATAATAAAAGCACACCATTTAACAAGCTAGTTTTAAGATAATTAAACAAATACACTGCTATAATACTTGTTTTAAGATATTTTTTTTCTTTACCTAAGCCTAGTTATGTTCTCTTATTTCAGGAAATAATATCAATAAACTTAATTTTCTTTTAATAAGTTTCTATCCTATTAAATCATTTATTTTTCATATTTAGATGGATTTTGTTTTGTAGTATGTGTGCGCTTGTGTGCGTGTGTGTGTGTGTGGCACAGAACATGATGGTAAAAACAATGATAATGGGTACAATACAAACATCATTCAACCTTGAGAGATTCATCTATTACATTTATTTGGAGTCTCACAGCAATCATACATCTCTGCAAATGTCCCTAACCCTAAATCAAACCCTTTCCACAGAATGGGTACCGTCAAGCCATGACCAAATATAGTTCAGCATAATGGTTTTAAAATACATTTCTTGCCGAGCCACTGCATCTGATTTTATCGTGGCATCTGCATATATGCGCCATAAACGTCAGTCATTTTATTCAAAATGTGTCAAAAAAAGAAAAAAATAAATAAAAAATAATTATTTACTCTACACTTGTGTTGATCTATAATATTTTCTGTTGTATTTAATTATACAAAAAATTAGAAATTCTGGACAATCTTGACAAATATTAGTGTTGTTTTGTTTAAATAATAAAAAAAAAAGCTGAGAATTTTTATTTATTTTTTTATTTATTTATTTATTTATTTTTTACAAAGATCTCTCTAGTACGTCATCTTTTTGGGAAAAGTCTGTGGCATTTCCATAAAAAAACGGTTGATTATAAGTAATTATAAATCAGAATTTGCCAGGGCCATGAATAATTTTGGGTTTGAGATATATTTGATATATAGATATATATATATATATATATATATATATATATATATATATATATATATATATATATATATATATATATATATATACAGCTGAAGTTTCTTTTTTTAATTATTTCTTAAATGATGTTTAACAGAGCGAGAAAATTTTCACAGTATGTCTGATAATATTTTTTCTTCTAGAGAAAGTCTTATTTGTTTTATTTCGGCTAGAATAAAAGCAGTTTTAAAAATTTTTATGAATCATTTTAAGGTCAAAATTATTAGCCCCTATAAGCTATATTTTTCGATAGTCTACAGAACAAAGCATGGTTATACAATAATTTGCCTAATTACTCTAACCTGCCTAGTTAACCTAATTAACCAAGTTAAGCCTTTAAACTTCACTTTAAGCTTTATAGAAGTGTCTTGAAAAATATTTAGAAAAATATTATTTACTGTCATCATGGCAAAGATAAAGTAAATCAGTTATTATAGATGAGTTATTAAAACTATTATGATTTGAAATATGTTGAAGAAATCTTCTCTCCGTTATAAAAAAAAATTGGGCAAAAAATAAACAGGAGTGCTAATAATTCAGGGGGGCTAATAATTCTGACTTCAACTTCATGACAACTTCTGACTGACTTCAATGTATGTGAGCAATATATCAAACACGTAGCAGTGCGATATGGCTTTATGGCCTCCCACCAGGGGAGGCATGCGTATATAAAAAAGGAAATCAAACACGGAGAGTCATTTTGTACGAGGATCTACTGGTACTTTCTTCCCACGCTCATTCACATCTGCAGCCAACGTCAGAACAGTAGAAACTGTTCATTAACATCAGTATTTGAATGGTTCTCTAGCATAATGTCTACAGTGATGACAAAATAGGTGATTTTATAAGACTGAACCGCATGAAATGCCTGCAGTCTACAGGGATTCCATAGTATTTGTCTGTTGCGATAGGGAGATCACAATAATCAACCCCGAAAAAGCCAAAGCAAAGCAAACATTACCAGATTACTATGGTATAAATACAGCATTACAGCATACAAAAGAGAGAGAGATCAACTTAGAATGCCACATACTTGTTTAATAATAATTCGGTCAGCTGTAAAACAAAGCACAGACTTCTTCTCCCCTAAGGACTGTTTATGCGGTCTCTGTCGCTATCTTGTGGCGCAACCGTCTTTGCTCTGCTCAGTATGAAAGGCCAATGGCTGCTGGACTCCGAAATTACATTTATTTTAAAACAGGCACTATCCTTATAAATAAACTGCAGTTGCAATCTAAACAACTACATTCTCACCTAAAAAAAAAACTGAAAATTACAGTATGTTGTCCAGCAGCTGCAATATTTGTCAACTAGAACTACTATTATTGCTAAATATTGCACGGCTATCATCCAATTTGATTTGAGAACCAGACAGAACTGTTGTATCATATATATATATATATATATATATATCAAATTGCTCTTCCTCTCTCAATTATATATATATATTTTTTCTATACTAACATGCATTTGATTCCTTGCACATTTAAAACACAATTGGCTACAACACCAATACAACATTTTTACATATTTGTATGTTTATAAGTCAAACAAACGTTTATGATTAAACAGACATCCATCCCAGTGTCCACTTTCAGTCCTCCTCAAATTGCCGTTCAGAAGCCACTTGGGGGATAGAGGCAAAGTTTATTTCAAAGAAATGCAAAGCTGCAATTTTTATAATCACACCAGAGAGTTTAACAGCCAAAAAAAGAAAATAGCTCTTGTAATTATATAACCTGTGTGATGTGTGAAGTGTGGTGAGCTGGTACTATGCCTACAGAAAAAAAGATCAGCTCCATGTCGATTTTAGCTAATGTTTTCTATACTGCAACCTGCTTTACCAGAGTAAAAATATCAAATACACCAAGCAGGATTTTTAAAATTGAAATATTAAAATTAAGAAATATAGGACACTACTTAAACAGGAAATTAGCAGGATATAATTGTAAAATACAGGAGAATTTTGGGTAAAATTGAAGGATTGCCAGGTATCCATCATAAAGAAGAACAAAATCAAGCCCATTTGGACTTCAGAATATTTTACAAAAATTCAAAAGGAAGCTGAAAACTCATCTATTTAATTAGACATTTTACAAAACAAAATTCTCCCTTTTTGGAATTCTAAATATTAAAATGTCCTAAATAATGCATGAAAAAATATATTGTTAGCATTACTTGCATCTTGATTATGAGTCAATGCTTGTATCCCTCATCCGTAAGTTTTATATGTCGTCACCTTGTAATTATAAGGTTCTATCTTTGTTCTGAATGATTTTGAGATATTGAGCTTTAAAGTTTTTCCCTTCCAAAGCAAACAGTATGTGTGAAATTTTTTTTAAAAATAAAAAGTCTTAAAATGTTCATTTATTCATTCTCTTGTCGGCTTAGTCCCTTTGTTAATCCGGGCTCGCCACAGCGGAATCAACCGCCAACTTATCCAGAGGTTTTTGGCCTCCACAAATTATCCACAATTTACTGAAAGTTAATTCTACTAATTTGAATAGTGTTTTAAATTCAGTGTTGAAGGTAATGAGTTAATTAAATACCTCATTACTTCAACTTAAATGGAGTAAATTCACAGTACTTATGTAGATAAGGTTTTTAACTCAAATGATTTGTAGCAATTGGTTTTTTCAAATAATTTGAGTTGCCTTAACTTATTGGCTTTTAAAGTACTCAGTTAGTTTGCGTTCTCTTCATTTATTGGCTTTTACTGGGCTTAAATTGCTTCGTTTACTCAAATAGATTAAGCTGCCAGTACTCATTTAGATTAGCTTTTGAACTTAAATGGTTTGTTGCAATCGGTTTCATTAAATGGTTTGAGTTACCTTAACTTTTTGGGGTTTGCATTGTATACAAAAAGGAGCCTTTATGTCCTTTATGGCTATTACTTTAAAAAGAAAGGAGCATGGTAATAAGAAGGGCACCTTTCCAGCATCATTGTTTCAAATAACACAGTCGGGAAAAGTTTAAAGTTTAAACAAAAAAAACAGATTTCTCAAGAGGTTTCCAATTATATCTCAGTAAACACAATCATGGCTGCAAAAATATATGTAGAGCCCTGAAGTTTACTCAAAACCTTGAAACGCAAATTTTGGAGAGAACTAAATGAAAATGAGTCAGAGTAAACAAAACATGATTAAATTTCCCTCCGGTGTAAAGAAAAAAAAAAGCCAATAGTGAGGAAATTCTTCCTCAACCCTTAAAAAAAAAAACTATGAAAACTTCAACAGTCTCTCGGAGTTAATAACCAGTAACAGAGAGCAACTCAAACAAAAGATCAGTCCAGAGTTTATTTCAATATTCCAATCCCTTCTATTAAAATCTCTTTGGTTTTAATTTTAACAAAGGGGTGTTTGTGGATGCAGGGATTGTTAAAATCGTGGTTAAATCTACCAATTCTTTCATATTCATCAGTGAACCTGTCTAACACAAACTGGAAGGGTGATATCTGGCATGTCTCAAATCCGAGGAATGGTTTAATTATTTTCCCGCTGAAGATCCGAGATGGTGAACATCAGATAAATCAGCGTGACAACTGACGCAGGCGGTTTATTTAGGGTGGATTTTTTTTGGGCAACTCACAGTCAACCGTTCAAACTGATGCGCAAGTTAACCAACAGTCCTTGGCTAAAACAATTAAACTCGTTAAGTGGTGGGGTTGTTGACGAGATCCCCTGTGTGCGCTGAAAGGTATCATCTCTCAGATGACTGGCTTTCAGCGGATTGGATGTTTAACTGCGCAAACACTGAGCGTGCACGCATGTATTTCCCCTCCCTCATGTCCTGTTTAACAGTTCATTTATTCATCAGATGTTCATGGCTAAACTTCTGTCACTAATAGCAAAATAAGTCTCAGTTTTTAGATGTCTCGCTTTCTGCAGCGGCGTCCTCCCTTTATCCCCTGATAACCTGAGAACTGATGGATATCGCAAAGGATTAGAGATAAATAAATGGAAATTCTGTCGTGATTGCTCACCTTCTCGTGATTCTAAACGCATATGCTGATATCGTGTTGTGTTGATATTGCTCAGACAGTACCGTAGCAACTAATGCTAACAGTTCTCGTAGCAGAACACTATAACACTGATTTTCCATTGGGTTTGCATTGATCGAAAACAAACTTAAATACAATATTTTTTATCTCAAATAAATTACCTGCATTTGACATTGAATTAACATTGGACCAATATCGAATTAAGATCTACAAATTGTTGTTGTTTGTTGTTTTGTCACAAGGAAATGTAACTATTTTATGCTTATGAATTAGCCACTCAAATCTTATGAAGGATATTAGAGAGAGAGAGCAGAGTTGACCGTGATGACAGGGTTCAAGTCCGATGAAGAGTGGTTTCAGAAAGCAGGTAAAACTAAAAACAAAACAAAATAAATAAATAAATAAATAAATAACAGGATGAGAATGTGGTAAAATCTGAAAACGTGGTAAATATCAGGCTTTTCTTTTTCTGGATTGCTTTTCAAAACACTGCTGGTAGGGTTTAGGGAAGTGGGTGGGGGTTGGTCAATCGGTGCTTTTTTAAATACTATCGGTTGGGTTTAAAGAAGGTAGTGGGTAGGGATATAGATCAGTTGGTCAGTCAGTCAGTCGTGGAATTAAGAGCAGGTGCGAAACAAATCAGAGATTTCAAAAAGCATACACAGCGGCCTCTGGTGGATTTGCGAAAACAAACACTGCAAAACATATAGCTCCTGGGGTGTATTTTTGGTGCTCTCCAGAAATGTATATAGGGGTACGTAATTAAAATTTTGTGTTGATAACTAAAGTAAAATATGTACATTTTGGCTTCAATCAAACAGAGACCATTAATGTCTGAAATTAAATGACAAACTATTCCACAAACAGCCTTATCATCTTCACTTATTAAAAACCAGTTAGACTTTTTTAGTTAGATATCTAAGTAAGTTATTGCCGGGGCAGATGAAGATGCGAAAAGTCACCATTGTGTGTGTTTGACATTGCTGAGCTCTTTAATCTTTGACTTTTTGTTTTGGGGTCCATTTTTGCCAAAATGAATATGATTTTTGCTTAATATCCATGCTGTGGAAAAAAGCCTTTTCACCATATCAAAGGCATTATATAAATATTCAAAAGGTACATACCAATATACAAAAATAAATAAGTTTTAAAAAGCCAGAGAATACTGCTGTACATGAAATAGCTGTAAAATAGCTCTGAAATATTTCTCCCTGAGTCATTAGCCCGTTTGTTTTTTCCCCAATTTCTGTTTAACGGAGAGAAGATTTTCTCAACACATTTCTAAACATGATAGTTTTAATAACTCATTTCTAATAACTGATTTCTTTTCTTTTCTGCCATGATGACAGTAAATAATATTTTACTAAATATTTTTATATTTTTAGTATAAGACACTTCCATACAGCTTAAAGTGACCTTTAAAGGCTTAACTAGGTTAACTAGGCAGGTTATGGTAATTAGGCAAGTTATTGTATAACAATTGTTTCTTCTGTAGACTATCAAATATATATATATATATATATATATATATATATATATATATATATATATATATATATATATATATATATATATATATATATATATAGCTTATATGGGCTAATAATTTTGACCTTAAAATGGCTTTTTAAAAATTAAAAACTGCTTTTTTTAGCCGAAATAAAACAAACAAGACCTTCTCCAGAAGGAAAAATATTATCAGACATACTGTGAAAATTTCCTTGCTCTGTTAAACATTATTTTAGAAATAATTAAAATAAGAAACTTCAGCTATACATATACTATCTCAAACCCAAAATTATTCATGGCCCTGGCAAAGTCTGACTTATAGTTACTTATATTTAACCCTTTTTTTTTCACTGAAAATGACACAGACTTCTCCCCAAAAGATGACGTACTAGAGAGATCTTTGTGGAAAAAAAAAAATCTCAGATTTTATGTACATTTAAACAAAAACATTAAGCTTTGTCAAGATTGTCCAGAATTTCTCATTTTTTGTATAATTAAATACAACAGAAAATATTATAGATTAACACAAGGGTGAGTAAATAATTCTTATTTATTTATTTTGTTCTTTTTTTTGACACATTTTGAATGAAATGACTGACGTTTTGACAAAGCAAAATGTACGCCTCATTCAGTTTTTGTCATGACAAGTGTACGTGTTGTATACAATAGACTATGCAACATAGGCTCATTCTGAAAAACGTAGCCCTATATGCATTCCTGGAGATCGCAAATTATGTATTTATGGCTGCATTTTGTATTTAAAACAAATGCTACAGTGGGTCCAGTGATGAACGAATTCCGGAAAGCAGGTAAGACAAAAAATAAATTAATGAGTAAATAAATGGGTGAGAATGTGGTAAAATCTGAAAACGTTGTAGAAATCAGATGAGGGCTTTTCTTTTTCTGGATTGCTTTTGAAAACTGTCGGTTGGGTCAATCTGTCAATCAGTGCTTTTGACAACACTATTGGTTGGATTTAGAGAAGCAGCAGGGTAGGTCAGTTGATTGATTGGTTAGTCAGTCAGTCGACAGCAGCCTCCGATGGAGCAGGCACAAATGGCACTCGTGAGAGAAATTTGAGCACTCAAAAAGCATACACAGTGACCTCTGGTGGATTTGCAAAAACTGCAAAAACCACACCTCATGGGACGTATTTCACGCTCCCACTGATGTTTACAACGGTATGTTTTCAGAATGAGCCTGGGTTGAGACGTTGTGTAAATAGGAATTTTATTTGCGCATGGTGGCTCAGTGGTTAGCACTATAGCCTCACAGCAAGAAGGTTGCTGGTTCAAGTCCTGGCTGGGTCAGTTGGCATTTCTGTGTTTGCATGTTCTCCCTGTCTTCACATGGGTTTCCTCCGGGTGTTCCCCATTTGTCCAAAGATATGCGCAATAGATGAATTGAATAAGCTGGCCATGGCGTATGAGTGTGAAGGAGAGTGGGTGTTTCCCAGTACTGGAAGGGCATCCGCTGTGCAAAACACATGCTGGATAAGCTGGCGATTCATTCCACTGTGGTGACCCCTGATAAATAAAGGGGCTACGATCAAGGAAAATGAATGAATGATATGATAAGGACAAACCCATATGCTGCAATTAGCTATTAGATGGCTATTTTTTTTGCTAAGGCCATAAATAGAAAGTAAATGTGTTGGATAAGAACTGCAGCTTCAGTGCCTCAAGGCTTTGATACTCATAAACAAATGATTTGTCTGAAGTTTCTGCATCAAAAATCTACTACTTAATTATTCGGCGGGGCGGGCAGATTCATCTTGAGCTGAGTTATGGAGTGGCTTCTTTATGAGTGAAGTTGATGGAAGAGCAAGCGAAGAGTCTCGCCATAAATCCTCAATAACGCAAACGTTTGAAGAATCTCTCAAAATAAAAATGCAAATGTGATTAAGAAACGGTTACCTTGCGCTGATACGGCAGCTCATTTTCAAGCCCCCGCTGCCTCATACGATACGCCCCTGGCGCTGAGGAGCAGCGGCGTAAATATAGCATCTTCGGCGCGATAACATCTGCTTTTACTATGCGCACAAGAGAGGGCTTGCTGAAAATAAAAGTGTCCCGCATTTTTAATCTTAGACGAGTGCTTCGTCTAATGAGGGGGCATAAACTTTTAGAGGGGTTGCGATAGAGTGCAGCCTTGGAGATGCAAATGGAGGGCGTTTGAAAATGGCATCTGTACAATGCGGCGGCTTGTTAGCGAGCGAGAGCCAAACACTGAGGACAATCAAGACACCTCGTCACTTCCTTTTTATCTCTCGTCACTCGCCAGATGAAAAATCACTATGAATCCGCTACATCCCTCCGCATTAGCATAACAAAGCCCCAGAGGGGAGAGAGAGAGAGGGACAGAAAGAGAGAGAGAGAGAGAGAGAGCGAAGACAGAAAACCTGTCTTCTTCAAATCTCCCAAAAGTCCCACCGACATGCTTGAAATGCACAAACTCTCTCTCTATTTGCTGCCTTGCTTCCTCTCAAACGCACACACACACACACAGTCACAAACGTGTAGAGAAAGTGCAGCTGTCTGCCAGGCACCTCGACATCTCCCATTGCAGCATCTCACCAGTGCTACGCTGTCAGCACAATAGATTAGAAGCATTAAAGACAGTCGTTCTTGAAGAGCAAGAGGAAAAAGGGAGTAAAACACAAAAAAGCCCTTTTCCATTTCTCTTCCCCTCCCATCCCGGCCCCACTCTCATCTCCTGCAAAGACACTGGATGAAGAAACATTATGCATATGAAAATGTGCCGTGATTTATGTATGCGTGCCATGCTGATTCCATTACGGGACACTGTGGCTCAATTCCAAAACCTAGTGAGCCTCCTTGCTCTCTGCTGCCTACATAGACAGCTACCTTCTAAGCCTATCCTAATAGCAATACGATGTCATAAGTAACCGATTTGGTGCACTTGTGCACCAAACAGTACACAAGCAGTGTCAACAGCCTCAATGTGTGATACGTATATAAGATTTAAGGTTGCAACAGCAAGTTCAAAGAAGATCTACGGTATATTATCATTTTAGCTAAGAAATATATAATAATGTAACCTAAATAAGCAAGGTTTCCATGTCAAAAACGGATGCCACAATAGTTTATTAATGTCCAGTAGTAGCTTGAGTTCCTGTACTAGAAGGTGTTTCTGTGTGTAATTTGCTGGTGTGATTATTTCAAGGTGTTTCAGGTATCGCCACTATATAAAAATATGCTGAATTGATGATACTGAATGTCCTGTAGGTATCTGTGTGCATTGATATGACAGCAACCCAAGCTCATTCTGAAAACGTAGCCCCGAGGACGTTTTTTGGAGACCGCGATTTACGTGACCGGAGGTACTTATGGCCGCATGATGACTGGGCTGATGACTTGCCTCCGTGTTGAGGGCTTTCCCGCTGCAACCAGTTTGTCCGGTTAGCTCGTCGTGTTACGACCGAGTTCGAGTCCGGGGAAGAGCGGTTCCAGAAATCAAGTAAGACAAAAAACAGAATCCAAAAAATAAAGCGAATGAGTTCGTAACGGGGTGAGAACGTGGCGAAATCTGAATACGCGGTCAAAATTGGACGAGGGCTTTTATTTTTTTGAACGGCTTTTGTAAATCGTCACTTGGGTTTAGGGAAGAAGGAGGAGGAGGGTGGCTGGGTCAGCCGATTGGCCGGCCGCCCTATCAACCAATCGTTCAGTCAGTCGGTCGGTTAGTCGGACAGACGGTCGCTCGACATTGGCCTCCGGCGGATTTTCAAGCGAGAACAGCGCGGGCGCGAATGGCGCGCACTAGCCAGAAGCATTTGAGATGCGAAAAAACACGTACAGCAAAAAAACTGCGCAAAGCAAAAACTGAACAAATACGTACCTGACGTATTTCAAAGTCTCCAGAAACGTCCGCAGGGCTACGTTTCCAGAATGAGCCTGGGTTGTATGATGGCCAGAGTGTTTTCTTGCCTCGGGACCAGAATTCTGCACTAGGCCCCAGCATCCCTGTGACCCTATATACAGGTGTGTTCAAAATATAGTAATAGCAGTGTGTTGTAAATAGTGGGCAAAGCTCAAAATCCTTACACTAACCTTTATTTTAATACACACAACTGCATTGGGAACACTAAACAGGAGGGGGGAAAAAAGGTTAAATACACTACCTGACAAAAGTCTTGTTGTTGGTCCAAGTTATAAGAGCAACCAATGATAACTTCTAGTTGATCAATTGGAAAAGTGGCAGAAGGTAGATTTTACTGATGAATCATTTGTTGGACTGAAACCCAATCATCACAAATACCCACATGAACCCAAAATTCTCGCCAAAATCTGTCAACTTTAGTAAAAGAAAAGTCATGGGTTGGGGTTACATTCAGTATGGGGCCATGCTGGAGATCTGCAGAGTCGATGGCAACATCAGCAGCCATTTGTGCTGCCCATTACATTACAAACCACAGGACAGGGCAAATTCTTCAACAGGATAGCGCTCCTTTAAAAAACTTCAGCCTCCACATCAAAGTTCCTGAAAGCAAAGAAGGTTAAGAACCAGCCAAGTCACCAGACATTAACATTATCAAGCATGTCTGGGGTAAGATGAAGGAGGAAGCACTGAAAATGAATCCAAAAAAGGTTGATGAACACTGGGAGTCCTGCAAGAACGCTTTCTTTGCCGTTCCAGATGAGTAGTATCATAGTCTGCATTTTCTGTAAAAAAACAAATAGTTACTATAGTAACTGAAAAAGGCTTGAAGATTTTGCTTTCCTGTGAATCACTGCACTCATGTTTAGTTGTATAACCATGGTGTCCCATCTGTGTTCCGTGGTACCTTTGAACAGGTAAAGTGCCTCCACAATTCCTCTGCATATCTTGGTTTTGCCACAGAAACAGCATTTTTGATGTCAGCTCACAAGTTTTCTTTTGGGTTAAGTCTAGGGACTGGACTGGCCACTCCATAATCTTAAGTTTGTTGTCGCCACCATGCTTCATTGGATACTCTGAATTTAATTCAGTGCCCAGTGGCCCCCCTACTTTTTCTTGGACAAACCCAACCATTAAAGTCAAGCCTGTGAAGACATGGTGGTGCAAGCGTCATGATATGGGCATGCTTCCCCAGCTAGTTTTAGGCCTATTCATCACATTCCAGGGATCATGGATCAATCTGAATACATCAGAATCCTTAAAGAGATCATTTTGCCCTGTTTTGAAGAAGAAATCTCCTTGAAACAAGTGTTTCACCAAGACAGCTCAGGGAAGAATACATGCAATGTGTTCTTAGAGTTTGACAATTTGTCTAATGCCTCATTTCCACTATGAGGGTACAATTCCTCCCAGTTTGGTAGAAGTCATTCTTAAGTTTATTAATTCAATGTTGATTTCAATGAGTGACTTTCTTTCGATGTCGTCCCACTGGCTTGTTGCTCACGAAAGTGATGATTCTCTGTAAAACATTGGCCTTAAGTAGTGAGTCTAGTTCCACCCTTTTGGTACTGTACTGTTATGCAAGGTATCCCTACAAAAGGGTTCCAAAAATGTGGTATGATCCGATTTCATAGTGGAAATTTACATAAATGCACACAGTATAGTACTTTACCAAACCGTAATTCTCAATTTAAACAGGCCATTAAGAAGGCTGTGCTGTTATGATGTATACCTTTCATAACAACCATTGTGTCAGTCCTCATAGTGCCTAACAATATTGTTTTGGGCCCTTTCCCAAAATTATCAGCTCAGATTTTGAGGTTTTACTTCAGGTCTGAACAAGTCTACTGCTGGTTAACAGACAACTGCGGAGTCTGCACTACACGGGCTAGCCAAAGTCACACCGAGTTTGCATATCAGCCATGAGCATTGTGCAAGTGTTGAACAAGTGTTCTTGCAAACCCTAAGTAAAACACTATGCAGTCTTGTAGACTTCATGAACATGCACAGGTAGTTACCGCAAGTTCATATTACATGTCTTTGGGGTATGTCTCAAGACTCTTTTTGCTTCACTCTTTGAACATTTGGACACCCCGATTCAAGCATCTCTCATTATTACTCCAAGACATCTTTAAACTAAGGGGCAACTAGATGAAAAAGAGCAGTCTACATACAAGCCTTAACACATTTCATCCCCAAAGGGATATGTTCCAATCTGGCCAGGTTTAAACACGCATTATTACGTCTGTACATAACAGCGTGACCAGCCAACAAGACTCGTATCATTCTCTAATTCCCATGCACACAGACGTACTGACATGTTTGGTTTGTTAATCACGTTATTGTGAAGATGAGGGACAGGTGGTTTAGGCAGGGAAAATGTAGTAGCTCTCTTTTCCCCGTCTTCTCCAGCCTCCAGTGATTGAGGTCAGACAGCCGTTTCCTTTCTGGCCAGCTAATGTGATTGCATCTGAGCAATCCTCCTAAACCACATCCTGCTCTGATCTGCATAGTAATTGGCTGTGCTCTCCTTGGACGTGACCTTGGTGAGGTGCTCTGTCACTTTCCCCTACACCGCCAATCATGCAGAGACGCCTGGCACTCTCTCCATCTCACATCACCTCATTTCTGCTCGCATCTTCTTTTTGTTCTCCGCTCCCCCCGCCATATCCCATCCCAGAATGCACCTCAGTTCCAGACCATCAGGCTAACAAATAGGGCCTGGTCAGTAAGGCAAATTCATCAAATCTTTGACTGGAACTAGATTACAATGGCATTGTCGCAGAGATGTTCTTTTTAGGAGTGATAGTATCAATGGCCAACTCCGCTACTGATGTATATTAACATTTGATTCATTCATTTATTTTCTTTTCGAATTAGTCCTTTTATTATTCTGAGGTCGCCACAGCAGAAGGAACCGCCAACTTATCCACATGCTTTTACGCAGCAGATACCCTTCCAGCCGCAACCCATCACCAGGAAACACACACACATACACTACGGTCAATTTTAGCATACCCATTTCACCTATAGCACATGTTTTTGGACTTGTGGGGGAAACCGGAGCACCCGGAGGAAACCCACACCAACACGGGGAGAACATGCAAACTCCACACAGAAATGCCAACTGGCTCAGTCGAGGCTCAAACCAGCGAACTTCTTGCTTTAAGGTGAACATGCTACCCACTGCGCCACCGCATCGCCCTGTATACGTTCTTACGTTCCAAATGTAGTTTGCAAGAAAACCTGATACTCCCATCCATTAAATTGTGTGTTATTAACTAGGGATGGGTCATTCTTGAACGATTTGTTCATTTTGAATGAGAAGATTAGTTAATTTTTCGTGTCCTCTATCAGGTTTTAGTCGTTTGTTCACCAAGTGAAAGACGAAAGCCTAGCCAATCATATGCATTTAGAGCTGGAAAAAGATTTGATCCGTTTATTTCTCGAGTCCTCGGTTGAGTCATGAGTCGTTCATTCAACACTTGAAAGGCAGAAGCCAATCATATGCGTTTAGAGCCGGAAAAAAGATTTGATCCGTTCATTTTTCGAGTTCTCGGTTGAGTCGTTCATTCAACACGTGAAAGGCAGAAGCCAATCATATGCGTTTAGAGCCGGAAAAAAGATTTGATTCATTCCTTTCTCGAGTCCTCGGTCTGAGTCATTCATCACGTGAAAGACAGAAGCCAATCGAATGCATTTAGAGCCGGAAAAGGATTTGATCCATTCATTTCTCAGTCCTCGGTCTGAGTCATTCATCACGTGAAAGACAGAAGCCAATCGAATGCATTTAGAGCCGGAAAGAGATTTGATCCATTCATTTCTCGAGTCCTCGGGTTTGAGTCATGTCTCTTTACATTCTGTCACGTGATGAACGAATGACTCAAGAACCAGAAGACTCGATAGGTGAACTAGTCATGGCTCTTTTCGGCTCTGACTGTGTACATTGGTTAGGAAGATTATATGTGACGTGAAGAGGTGAGCTGAGCATAGAGACAAAAATACCTTCATAGACAAAAGAGCAGGTAAACATTGAATTATTTTCTCCTTATAGTGTTCAAAAAGACTGTTTAGCAGTCTTTTTAACATATGTTCAATATTTTGCGATGATGACACCGCTGAATGCCTTTTCTAACTTCTTACTCTTTTCAACCCACAGCATTACTCAATATGGATGTTGCATCAAAGATTCAAATGTTAACTTATGTCACATGACGCACATTACATTATTGTGGCTTTGAGGCTCTATGGCAGTGGTTCTCAAACTGTGGTACGTGTACCACTAGTGGTACGCGGGCTTCCTTCTAGTGGTACGCGTACGAATGCAATATGGCATGTACATGCTACATATATTTCAAAATTTATCAAAAATGATGTATATAGTATGCCATATATGACATATAGCCTATATTTCTGAGGTAATTTGCCACATTTTTTTAACTGAGCAGAGTTGTAGCTGCTTTACTGGGCCTACTACACTACTGTATTTCAATACTGCTCATTTTGGTGGTACTTGGAGAGACAATTTTTTTCTGAGGTGGTACTTGAAGAAAAAAATTTGAGAACCACTGCTCTATGGGATTCAAATTACTGGCCAGATTTATTTAAAATGACGCTTTATCACAATGTATATTGAATATTAATATATTATAATAATTATGTATTAAATATATTATATATTATTAAATTACATAAAATAATCTGGACCTTTTAGCCGTGGGGGGTGGTTCATTCATACCACCTGAACCCCCTGGCTACGGGCATGCATCTACTGGTTTTAGTCTGGCCTGAAACATTTCTTAATGTCTTTCTAGCCTCATTCTCTTCTGCTACCCTACGCTGTACTTTGCATTAAAGACATAAAAAGATCCAAAAACAAGCACATCTCAGGCGTAGCTGCTGTATCTCTGATCATTGAAAGTCTTTCGCATCCTACAATCTACAGCGCAACGTTGGTCAGTTCTCCCCTGGCATAATTCTTGCAAGTAACTTTCCCCATGTTCTCCTACCAATGGATGCTTTCATGACGGATCTTTAGGAGATACGGCAGTCGTATTTATGTTTTATGAATGTGAGCCTCTAGAATGTCTTCCAATACAGACACCACCTCCCCTCCCTCCCCAAGTCGCACATTTGAAACAAAGACCCCCAGATTCATACGTCCCCAGATGTCACTGACGAGGTACGTGCGGCTTCTTCTTCTTCTTCTTTTTTTTTTTTTTTGCTGATTTGATGTGCATTTCAAACGGGGAACTTCACAATGCCAACGCTGATTTGCAATGGAGATTCTGCTCTTTTTTCATTATTCTCTCCTTTGGAAGCAAAACAGACTGTCAAGTGAGTGACAAGTTTGTTTTCCTGTAAAGATTCCTACAAACTCTCAGCCCGTTATGTTTTGTTCCTTCCGTCAGTTTGACCTAGTTGTAGTCGAACGCGGCGCCTTTATTCCTCGTTCTCCTTCTTACGCCTCGCTGGGTCCCCAGTGCTTACTTCTATTGTTTATCGGAATATAGATGACTGCCAAACAAACAAACAAATGACTCTGTACCAGCGAAAGTGATGAGGAATACATTAAATCAATATCCAAAAGATCTCCGCCAACTACAACCAATTCTTTCTTGGTCTTTGGTCTATCCTCCCTTTGTGTTTTTTAGTTTTAATTGTGTACAAACAACATCCAATTTTACTGCAAACATTATGCGCGGTGCCAGCGGAGAATGTGTTTATTAGGTCCCTGAGAAAGTTGCAGCTGCCAGGGGACGCACACGCCCTGCACGCCCAGCGGATTTAGCTGGAATCTTCTCAACCGTGTTCAAAATGGAGGCATGCTTTGTTATGGGAGAAACTGCATCCCTTGGGCTGTCTCTCAGCGTAAGCCAAGGGCTGTGATGACTTTTCTCACACCAAAGTAGCACCCCCCCCCTCTCTCTCTCCTGTTCTTTATCTCTCTCTCTTCCTCTGTCTCTTCCTCCGTCTATCGCTCACACTCAGAGCAATGGTGGCATAATTGTGCCACAGGGCTTTAGGCGCTGACATATTTGTCACCTGGAGATGTGCCACTGCATTCGCAAAACAAGGCCCTCCTTCCTGTTTGGCTTCTCAGAGATAGAGTCTTCTTCTTCTTGACTCTCTCACTCGCTCGCTTTCCCCTTTCTCTTTTGTCAGAGCTCTGAGGAAAGTTTTCCTCCAACTACTTCCTCACAAGTGTCAGAAGGAGACCTGTTCCTCAGAGACCCAGCAGGTTGCGGGTTACATTTAAAGAGTCTGCATCTGCTATCGCCTCACTGTCTTGGAGAATTTGGTGTTACATGCGTTGTACATTGATTGAAATGATTCAGATGCCTCACAAATATCTCCATTTCAATAAAAGATGGACAACATATTGAACTACTTGGATTTAAAGTTGCCAAGAAACAGAAGTTAAGTTCTTTTTTCCACTATCGTGTCGTACATCCACTTGAAACAGTCCTGAAAAAATCCATCTTAAACCAGCCTAGGCTGGTTGGCTGGTTTCAGCTGGTTGACCAGCCTGGTTTTAGAGGGGTTTTGGCCATTTCCAGCCTGGTCTTAGCAGGTCAGGCTGACAGATTACCAGTTAAAACCAGCTTGACTAGCCTAGCCAGGCTGGGAGCCCAGCCAAAACCAGCTATGTCCAGCTTAAACCAGGCTGGTCAAGCTGGTTTTAGCTGGTTTTCGCTGATCATTTCCCAGTCTGACCAGCTAAGACCAGGCTAGAAATGGCTGGAAACCAGCCTGGAAATGGCCAAAACCCCTCTAAAACCAGGCTGGTCAACCAGCTAAAACCAGCCAAACAGCCTAAGCTGGTTTAAGCTGGATTTTTCAGCTGGGAAATGTAGGGCAGTCCCTGATTACATTTTTTGTGAGCCGATTGAATTGTTAAACGATGAGCATTGCTAAAAAAATGAAGAAAGATTGACGAATGAAAGCAGAAACGAGACACCCACTGATAGCTGCCCTAAAGGAATTCCATGTGACCAGGAAGGGAAGAAAGTCATTCAGGAAAGGGAAGATGATGGTGTTTGATTAAGGTTTATGAGGGGTAATCAGTCAGCTGATAAGCGCGAAAAGGATCAACATCATACCGACCCATAGTGTTCATTTTAAAAATAAAATCCAGCCATACATAGCTCTGGCTACACATTTCACAATCTCCAGAAAGGTACAGTATATAAAGCTATGTTTTTAGAATGAGCCAATGTTGAATCAACGGGAATCTGGACCAGGCGTGTGAGTGAAGTGCATGATGGGATCTATAGTTCATTAAAGTGGCAGATTTGTAGTTTACCAGTGATCTGAAAATGCTATCACTTTTTCACATTAAAGGTGAAAACCCCTTAAAAAATAATAATTAAAAAAAATGTAACACATCCTCATGATCATACAAGAGGCTTTGTTCATTTTGAAGTTAGGACAGCTATCAGGTTTCCCTAAAATAAGAGTTTTTAGGATTTGTTTGGCAAGATATGTAATACCACCTTGCTTTCTGCTGTTAAGCGAAGATAAAAAGATCTGTAATACCGTTTAAACACATATTTTAAACAACAAGTGACGATGCTTTAAATTTAATGGAAAATTTTTATTACAATTATGTGCTTAAAAATTCAAATAAAACGGTTTTTTTTACCGTTCACTTTGCTGTTATTTACAGTCTGTTGACTCTGCAATTCTAGAATGTTCAAAAAGCACCTCGTTCTTCAGCAGAAGCATGTAAAAATGAATGGGGTTTTATCAAAAGAATAAAACTCAAAGTATAAAGTTTACTTATAGCTTTTCATTTTGAACATCAGGTTTCTTATTCGGTCTCAGACTTGTTCGATCACGTATCGCAACCACGTCTAATTTGTTGCTGGTGTGTTTATTTGTAGTTCACCGCCGACAGTTTTGGGTCCAAATGGTTCAGTACATCAGAAAGTGGGTGGCGTTTCAAATTAACAAATTGGAAACTCTTCAGGATTCAACCCACAGATCATCCCACAAAATCCCAGATGTTTAATGCTGGATAGGAAAAAGAGTTGGCCAGGTTTGTCTTATTTTAATGACTTTTTAATTTGTCACGCGTTTCACGTTCCTCCTTTTTAGATATTTTAACTTTCAACGAGCTAAGCATGAAACTTACCTAGCAGGAAAACGATCAAACAGACTGTGATCACACTTTTTTAAGTAATTGAAATACTACCAGCACTTATATAGATATACAGTGCTCAACATACCTGAGAACACCCCCCACAAATCTCTCATTTCAATCTATATTTGCTATAGGAAGCTGTACAATGTTATATTTGTGCATATACATTAGATTAGCCAGTACTGAAGCTAGATCTGGAGCTAATCTAACAAAATAACTTATGATAACGGTCCAAAATTAGCACATCCATACTGTATTTATATGTTTGGAAAAAATATTAAAATTTTTTTAAATTTCTTTAAAGAGCATAATTCAAGAGAAACAAAAAAATTATAACAGTTTGTTGAAATTTTGTAGTTTGTAATTTTTTTTTCTGCATATTTTGCATAAACTTTATTGTATTATCTAAAGATGTTCGGTAACTTATGGACAACCACCAATCATGCACTTCACATTACAGCATCATTAACAATCAAACACACCTCATTTGCCACCAAAAATTGAGCTATACTCATCAAATGATTCCTTATAATTTGCTAAAAGTCAACTTCAGGATGCCCGGGGCCTCCTGGAGGTTCAGGTTCATCTTCTTAGAGACCTGAAATGGAGATTTTCAATGACCTGTTGGATCTCCGTCACAAAATAATGACAAAACTGTAACTGACCGCTCTTTATTTGCCGACAACAATAGCAGATTTGCCTCGCAGTGAGACAGGTAATCTGTTCGGTTTGGTGACCTAATTGCATCCAGTTTTATCCTCCTGTTTGTGCCTCGCGCTTTCACTTCACATGGCTTCATTTCTTCATTCAAATTATTCATCAGGCAAGCATTTGGGTTTATTTCTCTCCAGCTCTTTTGGTTTTTGATACCTTTGGTGTGCTCTGGTGGGATTTCAGCAGAAGAAAAAAGTGGTTCTTTCTTTTCTTTTCTTCCCCCCCCCCCCCCCCCCCCCCCCCTCTCTCCTCCTGCGGTACTTTATTGTTGAAACACCTTAAGTCCCAGGTGTGAGGGGGTGCGAGCAGGACTGACAGACACGCATGGCCTATTTAAATGCTTCAAAAGAGGCGAGCAAGGAGCATCTGTGCGCTACAACCCGCAGGATCATCATACATGTGATTTCTTTTCTCTTTCTTGGCTTTATGAAAGTTTCAGTCGTTACTGAGCCGAATTAAATATGGCAAGTCCTTTGGAGACACCCCGGATACTTTTTTGTTAAGCAATTAGCTTAATGACTATTGACATGCAGGTGTTTAGAAGAAGAAAAAAAAACGAGAGCGAAGGCTGAGATGTTCAATTTTGCTGATTTATTCAGAAATGTTTCGCTTAAACATCTCAAAGCTTCTTGATGCATTAGAAGTCAGCCGACTAATCGGACATAATAAAGCAAAAATAACAGGCATCTTGTATAGTTTAACTGCATTTGTGCAATGAAGGAAACAGTACATGAAAAGGTTTTATAATGTGATTTTTTACATTTGTACAGTACATATGTTAAAGGATCAAAAACAAGACATTCCATTGTACAAAATCAGTTTTATATAAGAGCATGTTAAATGCAAGTACCTATAATGTATCAAATTTTAAAACTTTTCTTTAAAAAAAAAATGTAACAGTGAAATAGAGTTAAAATCAATCCAGGCTCATTCTAAAAACGTAGGCCCGTGGACGTTTCTGGAGACCACAAATTATGTAGCCGGAGGTACGTATAGGTTAATTAATTTTTTTAAACGAATCATACGGGGCGGTATGACGCTGTTCCTTTTCGCACTTACCAGCTGACTGCTTATGGACAGTTGTCAGTTGGCTCACAAAATGAGACACAAACCATGAGAAAACCCATGATTTTATTGTTTACAAAGTTAAAATGCAAAGAAATAAACAGTTATTTAATGCCCTGCTACATTTGTTATTTATAACTTCATATACAAATAACCACAATTTATACAACTGTAAAGATAATCGTGTTTATATGAACACTATAAATGAGGACTTCTCCCACAATCCCCAGGCCTGAATGCAGACTCAGTGCAGCAGGTCTCTTGCCCTGTCTATTTTAGCCATTAGCCCTGTTGGTAATCTGGAGGATTTAGTCGAACACAGAAGCACGGCGATGTGTCTAAATGTGAACAAACTCTTGATAAAAGACAACGTCCACCATTCTCTAATTCTCGTACTGCTTTCCTGACAAAAATGCTTGCTGCACACAAACAGCTTTGCTGTATCGGCCCTGAAAGCATCACTGGGAAAAACATGCAACAAACCCTGTAAATCAGTGGTCCCCAACCACCGGGTCGCGGACCGATACCGGTCCGTGGAACAATTGGTACCTCATAAAATCATAAATTACTTCTGTAGAAAATATTCCCCCCGCGACTTGGTTTCTTCCACTCACCCCCGCCATCTCACGTGAAATGGACTATGCCAAAATCCACCACGGAGCAGGAAGAATGATAGAATATAGCTCATTGGTGGTTGTTGATAGTTATAAAACAGGTATTATAGAGTCCAACTCAGCAAAGCATTTAAGAATTGTGCATATATGTGTGCGTGCATCACTAAATAAGTACCCTAAATCATTGCAATATGTATCTATATGGAGTTTCACATAATCATACTCATTAGGGCTGTAACATGCCAATGCATACATTTAATTCGGCTATACGGTTGTATTATTGTTAATATGTTCGTCAGTTGAAATGTTTGGCACAGATGTTATGCATTTGATGCATATAAACCTTGATTGAAAAATAATCAGACTGCGATAGTGCAACTAGCGCATGCGCACTGAGTTGTTCATGATTAACCTGGATGCACAAGCACAGTAAGTTAGCTGTGTTCACGTGAAGAAACAATTTTCCCACAATTAAAGCTAACAGGTGCTAACATTGTCCTAACTGATGCTCAACACACACATATTTGTTAAAATCTCAAAAAAAAAAAGTACTCGAGGGTTTCGTGAACCTACATAAATTTTCAACGACTCTTAACTAGGTGGACTAAACCGGGTGATATTGCTTTAAGCACTTTATTCAATTCTTTTTTTTTAATCAATATATTTTTTATTTTCACATCAATAATTTACAGAATCATTTCAGTATACATGTAAACATTCTTTTCTAACCACCCTCCACCCTTTTCCCACCCTCAGAACACTTAAATAGACATACTTGTGAGACATCGAGCTGATGTGTAAATTAAGAGGAAATAAACAATAAACAAACAATAATGACTAATACAGGGTTAAAGCAACGAAGTGTCATACTTTTCAATCCGTATTTTCAGTCAGTGTAACATCCAAATTATTCATGTATTCAATAAATTTACCCCAAGTCTTCTCAAACATTGAAGAGTTGTTGTTTTTTTAAAGTTTAAACATTATTTTTTCAACAGGAACATAAGAAGAAAGTTCTCTAAGCCATACAATATGACTTGGTGGTTCTGCTGATTTCCAATGTTTAGCAATACATTTCTTGGCTGCTATCAGAGCCATTTTAATTAAACGTAAATTTTTCCTTCGATCGAACAGAAGAACCAATTCGTCCCCCAGTAACATAAATCTTGGATCAGGTAAATGGTTAATATTGGCGATTTTACTAATAGTTTGTATTATATTTCTCCAATAGGTTTTAAGTTTGGAACATGTCCAAAACATATGAAATAATGTACCAACCTCAATCTTACATCTAGAGCAACATTCTGAATATGAATCACTTATCTTGTGCAATCGTTCGGGTGGATAGACCTTTTTCTTGGAACGCAAAATTACCCATGATGCTTTGCGTGTATGCGCAAGGAGAATGCGAAGAACTTCCGGTCGGCAGCTGATGCGTGTAAACCGTCACATTTGGACAGCTTTGAAACGATAGTTTTAATCTGTTTTACCTGCTTTTATCATCTTTGAACTAATACTGTTGTCCATCAGCAGCATCTCCTGGACTGATCATTTAAAGAAATGCGATCTAATAGGATGGAAAACTGCTGCTGTGAGGCGTTTCCCCCTCGTTGTCAGACGGCATCTTCTGCAGTTTAAATGAAGCCTTGTCATCGCTAAAGTCAACATTTTCTCTTTATTTCAAATACATAACCACCCCAAACAAATGTAGTTCACCAAAATGTTTGACACACACACGTAGCCTGTACTGTGCCACTGACACGCTGATTTAATAACTGTGACAAAGTCATTTCGAAATGAGAGAAAAACACAAACCGTGGTGAAAACAACACACGAAATAAAACAGCAAATCAGCCAGCAGAGTATCAATAACAGACTTTTATTGGTCATTTTTGTAAATTGCACGACTTTCATACCTGTTAAGTTTCATGCCAGTACTCTGGTTTGCTCTCTCTCTCTCTCTGTGTGTGTGTGTGTGTGTGTGTGTGTGTGTGTGTGTGTGTGTGTGTGTGTGTGTGTGTGTGTGTGTGTGTGTGTGTGTAAAGAGCCGCTGAGCTAACAGCTGACAGGCCGGGAACACACACTGTATTTCTGACGGCAGACACAAGAACTAGGAGAACGTTTTTCTCGTATTTCTGACGCGCTTGAACCACATGTGACAGATTATAACGGCTTTAACAGACACATTTCTAAGTTGTGTGTCACAGAAACACTCTGTTATCCATTAAAAACGTTATTGAAACTTATTTTCGGAGCGCAAATTACCAGTTGTACACGCTGTGAACGGAAGTTTTTAGCATTCTACCGGAAGACGCTGGTCGCTATGGCGCCCTCCATGCAGCAGCCATGAAAAAGGTCTATAATATACCCTGTGTAAAATATTAAACTGTATTAATTCTATATCTTATGTTAAGACACTTTAACAGACATGTTCCCAAGTATCTTGATCAAAAATGCATTTTAAATCTTCCTCCCATTTAAGTTTTGAAGATGACACTTCCACTCCATACACTTTATTCAATTCTTTAGGAGGAGTTGGGAAACTGTTAAAAATTGTTTATACTAAAGAATATTTCCTGCATCATACAATTAATATTATTTTGAAACCACCTATGGAAAAAATAATGATTTGTTTTTTATTGTGATCTCGGTTATTCCACAAGAAGAAACGGTGGGGGGGGGAATTGTGAACATAACCCAACATACATGCGCATATGATGTAAAAGAGTCAAACATGTGATGGATGTCGGAGGTGGAGAACGCAGTGACGTGTTCGGTTATTAGTATGCAGTCTGTTCATTGGCACTAGTGTGGTTGGGGTTGGGTTGGCACGGCGACCCGCGGGGGTTTCTGGGAGACTGAAGCCCACAGCGAGGCGGGTGACAACAGCTGTTGTGTGGCAGGGGACGCGTGTAGCGGCGCTCATCAAATCCTGTCACTCACATTTTCCCCTAATTAACGAGCATCTGCTTTCCTGCTTGATTTACACGCTCTTGTGTGACCCCTGACCCCGTGGAGACAAACGGACACAAACAGCGCCAAAACAACTGCACGTCAGAGCGCTTATCAAGACCGCAAACACACACCGTCCAGCGGGAGTTCGGTGTTTCATGGTGTTATACTGTAGCAAAGGTATGATTGATTTTGTGTACAGTAGATGTTTACACATGATGGTTGATAATATAAGATGAATACTTGCTCTCAGATGTTTTTAGGTGGATTTCAAAATATTTACAATGGGACTAAAGTTAAATTTGCGTGAGTGTAGGCTGCGGAATCTGTTATGGTTAAATAACATGGTTACACTTTACAATAAGGTTCCCTTAATGTTAGTTAATATAATTATTTATGTGAATAAATAATGAAAAATACAGTTGAAGTCAGTATTATTAAACTTTTGAAATATTTCCCAAATAATGTTTAACAGAGCAAGGAAATTTTCACAGTATGTCTGATAATATTTTTTCTTCTGGAGAAAGTCTTATTTGTTTTATTTCGGCTAGAACAAAAGCAGTTTTTAATAAAATATATATATATATATATATATATATATTGAGGTCAAAACTATTAGCCCCTTTAAGCTATATATATACAGAACAAACCATCCTTTTACAAAAGCTTGCCTAATTACCCTAACCTGCCTTGTTAACCAAATTAAACCTTTAAATGTCTCTTTAAGCTGTACATAAGTGTCTTGATAAATATCTAGTCAAATATTATTTACTGTCATCATGGCAAAGATAAAATAAATCAGTTATTAGAATTGAGTTAATAAAACTATTATTATTAGCAATGTGTTGAAAAAAATCTCTTCGGTAAACAAAAATTGGGGGAAAAATAAACAGGGGTGCTAATATATCAGGGGGTTAATAATTCTGACGTCAACTGTATATATATATATATATATATATATATATATATATATATATATATACACACACACACACACACACACACACACACACATATATATATATATATATATATATATATATATATATATATATACATACATATATACACACACACACATATACACACACACACACATATACACACACACACACATATACACACACACACACACATATATATATATATATATACATATATATATATATATATATATATATATATATATATATATATATATATATATATACACGTATACATATATATACATATATATATACATCAAAACTATTAGCCCCTTTAAGCTATATATATACAGAACAAACCTGAATATATATATGTATGTATGTATGTATGTATGTATGTATATACATATGTATGTATATATATACTATATATACATATGTATGTGTATATATATATATATATATATATATATATATATATATATATATATGTATATATGTATATATATATATATATATATATATATATATATATATATATATATATATAAATAATTGTTCGTAGTGTATGTGTGTTAATGTGAGTGTATGGATGTTTCCCAGTGATGAGTTTAAGCTGGAATGGCACCCGCTGCGTAAAACATATGCTGGATATGTTGGCGGTTTATTTGCTGTGGCGATTCCTGATTAATAAAGAGACTAAGCTGAAAAGAAAATCAATGAATGATTATGATTAAATTTAATACATGTTGTACATGTATTGTTCTTTGTACAATTGAGCAGTTTTTACTTTAAATAAACTAAAATAAATAAAAAGACGTGTCTATCTGCACCAAACAGCATTTCTTTTATTTGATGGCACAATTGAAAAGATGGATTCGGAAAATCTAGACTCTGTATTTTGAGGTGACTATTACAGATATATTTCAAGTTAATTAAAAAACGTTAAATATAAATATATTTGTATCTATGTACAGCATCAGTGTTTAATAAAAATAAAACAAGTACAACTACGAAGCCATTTTGTTACGTGACTTAAAATAAACGACAACTAAAACAGAATGTATAAAAATAATACTAAAATAAAATAAATGAATGGTAAATGTGCTATTAATTGTCATATTTTCGATGAAACTTTATTAAATATATATATATATAAAAACAATAAAGAAATATACAAAAAATAAGAATACATACATTTAAAACAACAAGAAGATAAAACTAAGTAATTTTTTAATGAAAACAGAATTTTTATTAATAATTATTAATTTAATAGTTGAATAAAATACTGTCTCTCTCCTTCCACAAACTTCATAATATTATATGCAGTATTTCCTCTTTATTTTGTGTGTGTAAATAATTTTTACATGCTCTTGTATACTGCAACATTATTAATATGCAAGCCTGCTGATGTATTAGGACTGACAATAACCAAGACATAAATGTCATGTTTTAAAAAAAAAAAAAAAGCAAAGGTGGCGTTTGAGTTTTATTTTATTTGAAGTGCATAAAAAAAAATAGACCCGAAAGCATTGTTCTTTTTTTTCCATTCGTCAAAATTGTTACACAGCCAAAAAGTGACTTGATTGAAGCTAGGATTCATTAAAACTTAATTAATATGCATCATTATGTAAATGAGGGTGCCGTTAATGAGTTTTTAAAAGAAGCATTCCTTAATTAGTTCACTTTTAATGGCATCATCATTTATCTTCCTCTTCTTTGAAGCGAAAGGATGAGCCAGACCAGACAGTATCAAAATGCTAATCTATATTTTATCATCTGGATATCTCCGATTTTATTTATTCAGATTGTGTACAAGTGGACGTTTTAACTCTTGAAACTTATCTGATGATACATTTTCATATATAGACAAACAGAAAAAAAGACAGACATGTGGATGGATGGATGGATGGATGGATGGATGGATGGATGGATGAATGGATGGATGGATGGATGGATGGATGGATGGATGGATGGATGGATGGATGGATGGATGGATGGATGGATGGATGGATGGATGGATGGATGGATGGATGGATGGATGGATGGATGGATGGATGGATGGATGGAAAATAGATAGAAATAGATGGACGAATGCATGGATGGATGGAGAAATAGATAGACAGACGACAGATGGATTTATGTATGGATAGACGGATGAATGGATGGATGTACAGATGACAAATGGATTTATGGATGGATGGATTTATGGATGGATGGATGGATGGAGAGACAGATAGTTGGTGGTTGAGTTTTAGACAAACAGATGGACGGATGGATGGATGGAACGATAGAAACATGACAGACAGACAGACATAGATCAATAGACAGACACATGGATGAATGGATGGATGGATAGATAGACACTTGACAGACAGATAGAGAGACTGACAGACAAATAGACAGACAGACAGATGAATGGATGGATGGATGGATGAATGGATAGAAATATAGACGGACGGACGGATGCATGGATGGATGGATGGATGGACAGATAGATCGACAGACAGACAACAGATGGATTTGTGTATGGTTGGATGGATAGATGGATGGATGGAGAGACAGATAGATGGTGGTTGAGTTTTAGACAAACAGATGTACTGATGGATGAATGGATGGATGGATGGACGTATGGATGGATAGACACATGAAAGACATAGATAGACAGACAGACAGACAGACAGACAGAGAGAGATCAATAAATAGACACATGGATGGATGGACGGACAAACGGACGGACAGATAGATAGAGGACGGACCGACGGACGGACAGACAGATTGAGGATAGTCAGATGACAAATAGAAATACACACAGACAGACAGACAGACAGACGGACTGACTGACAGACAGACGGACTGACGGATGGACGGACAGATGGCAGATGACAGATAGAAATATAGATAGAAAAATAGAGACAGGCAGGCAGGCAGATAGACGATAGATGTATGGTTGGATGGGCGGGTGGACAGACAGATGGACGGACGGACGGACATACGGATGGATGTATGGATGGATAGACACATGAAAGACATAGATAGACAGACAGACAGACAGACAGAGAGAGATCAATAAATAGACACATGAATGGATGGACGGACAAACGGACGGACAGATAGATAGAGGACGGACCGACGGACGGACAGGCAGATTGAGGATAGACAAATGACAAATAGAAATACAGACAGACGGACGGACGGACGGACGGACAGATGACAGATAGAAATATAGATAGAAAAATAGAGACAGGCAGATAGACGATAGATGTATGGATGTATGGCTGGATGGACAGACAGACGGACGGACGGACGGACGGACAGACAGTTAGATAGATAGATAGATAGATAGATAGATAGATAGATAGATAGATAGATAGATAGATAGATAGATAGATAGATAGATAGATAGATAGATAGATAGATAGATAGATAGATAGATAGATAGATAGATAGATAGATAGATAGATAGATAGATAGATAGATAAACAGATAGAAGAGGTAAACAGATAGAAGAGTGATATTTTAGTAGCTGTGAGTGTTTCTGGGGTGCAGCTAGAGCTCATTAGAGAAACACTGTCGCTAATGAACTTCCAGAAAACAATTAAAAGCACTTGTACATCACTCGCAGCCTCTGAGACGACTGTGAAAAGTCATCAACAGCTTCCTCTACAGAGAGAGTGGAACACACTAAGACTCCCATCATCTCACACATGAGACTCGCAGCTCGTGTCAGGCCCAGGTGAATGTTTATTTATCTGTTTCATCATCTGGATACCTCAGATATTTATTAGCCCATTTCACCTACAATTTTCAACTTCTGATACAGAACTGATAGCAGCAGATAGATTAGTGTCAGACATACACACACACAGAGACACACACGCACACGCACGCACTCCTATGCAGAGGAAACTTGTTCACAAATGTTCATGCATTCCTGACGTACTCAGACTTCTGAAATATTTCAAAAATAAATAAATGAAGTATTTATTATTTCTCTGGCATGTACTGGCCCTTATGTTTGTCATGTTTTAGTGACATTTGCTTAGCTAGTAATGTAAATATAAATAAATAATAAATAATAACAAATGGCTGGACGGACAGACGGACAGACAGACAGGCAGACAGACAGATAGATAGGCAGATGGATGGATGGATGGATGGATGGATGGATGGATGGATCGATGGATAGATAGATAGATAGATAGATAGATAGATAGATAGATAGATAGATAGATAGATAGATAGATAGATAGATAGATAGATAGATAGATGCCTAGTAGCTCGCCATGTACATTGGCGGACTCGCGACTCAGAGTAGTGGGTGGGCGTGTCAATCAATAAAAAATTGGTTGGGTTTAGGGAAGGAGGAGGGTGGGTCAGTCAATTAGTCTGTCAGTCAGTCATTCGACAGCGGCCTTTGGTGGATTTACAAGAGAACAGCAGGCGCGAATAGCGCTCGCGAGATAAATTTGAGATCTCATAAAGTGTACACAGGATTTGCGAAAAACAAAAACTGCATAAAAACGTACCTCCTGGGACATATTTCCCGGTCTCCAAAAATTGATATAGAGGTAGGCTTTCAGAATGAGCCTGGGTTGTTTTTATATGAATGATCCTCATGTTGCATTAAACATAATTGAAAAACAATTGATGTTGAACAAATGATTTATGACCATGGACCACACAAAAGGCATAAGGATCCTTTTTTATTTTTCTGAAATTTAAAGTTAACACCCAAAAAATGCATATGACAATATTTGACTGATATATGACTATTGGAACATCTGAGGGATTTACAAAAAAAGCATTGCTATTGATATCCAAATAATTTCTAAAATTATATCTAAAGTATATATAGCTTGAGAGAGCACCTGCCTTAAATGTCTTTCTACAAATTATATTATTAGCAACGCATATTGCTAATCAAAAAATAAGATTTCATATAATTACAGAAGAAAATTTACAAAAAAAAAGATGATCTTTACTTAATATTCGAATGGTTTAGACATAAAAATCGACAGTTTGTTACGTTTTGGTTTAGTGGCAAATTCGTACAATCTCATTCATACAATTTAGTACGATTTGCTCATCCCCAATGATGGTTGGGTTTAGGGGTGGGGTTTAGTACAAAGCCTCATTTTTAAAATCGTACATTTTAATACGACTGAATTTGTATGAATTCGTCATTTAACTTACAAAAACATAAAATATTTACGTTTCCTTGTGAGATCAGGCTGAAAAATCATTATTTTGACTTAATCTTTAACCAAACTCTGTATTTTTGGCTATTTGCATAAATATACTCTGACAAGTTTAGACTTTTATTGTAAACAAATCCAAGTAAAATACGCTTAAAAGTTTGAGCATTCATTTCTATAAGCTTGAACTAAGCAACTAATATAGAATTTAGGCTTCCATCGTCAAACTTAAATTATAAATATAAATTGAAAAGAGAACTCAAATTTGTTTATTGGTTTCTAAAATGTTTAGTATTTTGTCAGTGTATTAGGTGACTGATTTTAGTCAGTAAACCAGTTCATATGTAAATAATTTTTAAAATAAACTAGAAAAATCCGCATCATATTGGTTTACAAATTGATGTTTTCTAACAGCAAACCTAAATTAAAACCGTTGTGGTGATACAATAAAAGCTGAGCTCTGTTTAGCTCTACATTTCAAGCCTATTTAAGTGATTTCAGTAGATAAGCCAGATTAGATGTGAATTAGTTCAAAATAAACCGTAAAAAAATATATATAAAGAGGCCTGTAATTCTTGATCTCCCAGGTTTTAATATCAAACCTTAATTAAAATAGCAATAATAGATTACACGCTGTTTTATGGTGTACATTTGTGTGGAGTTAATTCATGTAATTATGCATATGGTTAAGTTCATCTGAACACTGTAAAATAATGCTTTCCAGTAAAATTCTGTAATCATCCCCACATTAAAGGAATTATTCTTATTAATTTTATTAATATTATTATTGATTTTATTAATGTTATTATTGTTGTTGCTGTTGTCATCATTATCATTCTTAAGGATTAATAATTACATTACTGTTGTTGTTGCTATCATACTACTATTATTGTTATTATTGTTGTTGTTATTGTTAATAAAGAGTGCTTTCCAATAAGATTGTGTAATAATATCCAACATTAAAGGAATCATTATTATTATTATTATTATTTTCATTATTATTATTGTTATTTTTATGTTGTTGTTGATGTTGTTGTTGTTGTTATCAAATAATGCTTGTTATTGCAATAATTGTGTAATAATTCCTAAAATTAAAGAAATTAGTAGTAGTAGTATGCTATTATTATTATTATTATTATTATTATTATTATTATCATCATTATTATCATTATTATTATTATTAAATAATGCTTTCCAAAAAGATTATGTAATGATTCCCAACATTAAAGAAATTATTATTATTATTATTATTATTATTATTATTATCATGTTGTTGTTGTTGTTGTTGTTACAGTTATTATTATTAAATACTGCTTTTCAATAGGATTATGTAATATTTCATTAAAGGAAACATTAAAGAGATTATTATTGTTGTTGTTGTTATCATCATCTTTATTGTTATAGTTATTAATAATAATAATAATTATTATTATTATTATTATTATGTTGTTGTTGTTGTTATCATCTTTATTAGTATTATTGTTATTGTCATCTTTATTATTATTGTTATAACTATTGTTATTATCATTATGTGGCTGTTGTTATCATCTTTATTAATGTTATTATTGTTGTTATTATTATTGATGTTATGTTGATGGTATTATATTTTTTTATCAATATGTGCACATTTTTGTATTCTTGGAAACTATAGAAATAAAAATGGATATACAGAAAAAAACGCCCAAAACCAAATTATATTATTATTATTATGTTGTCGTTTTTATGATTTTTATTAATATTGTTATTGGTATTATTATTGTTGTAGTTATTATTATGTTGTTGTTATGATTTTTTTTAATTATTATTATTATTATAATCTTTATTCAAACTGTTACAATGATTTTGTTGTCATTTTTATTATTGTTGTTATTAATATTATGTTGTTGTTGTTACTATGATTTTTATTAATATTATTGATATTATTATCTTTATTAATAATAATAATAATTATTATTATTATTATTATTATTTTATTATTGTTTTATTATTATTATTGTTGTTGTTGTGTTTTTTATTATTGTTGTTGTTGTTATTATTATTATTAATCAGATTCCTCCACAAGCATCTTCTGTTATTTACATGTGCAGGGCTGCAGAACCTATTCTCCGCGACACATATAAATTACTGTTTAACGAGAAGCCGTATTCCATAAATTATTCAAAACACCTGGGATTACAATATGAGATCAAATGATGGTGGAAGAGCAGCTCTCTGCTGGGGGCTGCATCCTTTCTGCTTTTCATCTTAAATAAGAGGAGAGCTCCGTCTCACACACACACACGCTCAGGCCAGACCAACCAACGACAGCCACTTTCCACGAGACCACACTTACTTCAGTCCCACCTGCAATTCTTTTGCTTTCACTCTCTCACACCACATTTGGGCTACAGCCGTCAGTAAACAGATATAGAGAAGTTTCTTCAGTTGAGATTTTTTTTTACGTCCCATGGCTTGGCAGACTTTTGATAAGTGCTGAAGTCCTGTGAAACATTTATCAGGTGTTTAGATTGTATGCTTGTGTCTGATCCATTTTCATTTGGAAAAAAAAAAAGATAAATTATACGCATTTGTTATTCGAAAATGCATTTTTAAATACATTTTATACACTCAAAAAATATTTTTGCTGCATGTTCAAACTACTTATTTAAGATAAGCTGAAACAACCCAATTCTGGAGATTTTTTGGGGACAACTTAACTGTTTTAAGTTTAATTTGTTACATTAAATACTTTTTTGTTGTTGTTGCATTTTACAATATACAAAAAAATCTAACCCAAATAAAGTCATTTGCAAAAATTACTATAGTATCAACAGTTCCTATGAAACACTTTTTAATAAGACCTGATAAGACACAATGTGATTTTATATGTGAAAAATAACAATAAGTGCACTGAAAATTTTTTTAGATTTAAAGATGATTCCTTGGGTTTATTAAATTTGTTTAAGTGCAAACAATTTATTTGGGTTGAATTTAAACTAATCAGATTGACCATTACTACATTTAATTAGTTTGTTTCAATTCAACCCATATAAATTGTTTGCAGCAACATTGCAGACATCTTTTTTTTTTCAGTGTAGAATTTTAATTGCAGATTATATTATTATTAGTTCTGTCATTTTTTTTATAAACTCTATCAAGTTTAAGTATATCATTTTACTTTAAAACATATTATTTTAACTATGAATTTTATGATGGATCATTTTCAGTGTATACACTGAAAAAAGGGGGTTCCACACAATTCATTCATGTTGTCCCAACAAACATGTATTAACTTAATAGAATAAATTTAAGTGGATTGAACTTAAAACAATTAGGTCCTGGCTCCTTAGGGAAGGCTCCTTAAGTAATTTGAACATGCAGCAAAAAAAAAAAAAAAATGGTGTCCAACCTTTTAGATGGGGTTTAAATTACTACAGTTGAAGTCAGAATTATTCGCCCCTCTTTGAATTTTTTTTCTTCTTTTCAAAATATTTCCCTAATTATGTTTAACAGAGCAAGGAAATTTATTTTTTCTTAAACCTATTTTTCTTTTTCATTTTTTGATAGTCTACAGAACAAACCATCATTATACAATAACTTGCCTAATAACCCTAACCTGCCTAGTTAACCTAATTACCCTTGTTAAGCCTTTAAATGACACCTTAAGCTGTATAGAAGTGTCTTGAAAAATATCTAGTCAAATATTATTTACTGTCATCATGGCAAAGACAAAATAAATAAGTTATTAGAAATGAGTTATTAAAACTATTTTGTTAAGAAATATGTTGAAAAAAAATTGCTTCATTAAACAGAAATGGGGGAGAGAGGGGGGCTAGTAATTCTGCCTTATATATATATATATATATATATATATATATATATATATATATATATATATATATATATATATATATATATATATATATAGGGAAAAATTATAACTGTTTGTTTACTTTATGAAAACAATATGCTGGTGGGAGAAAAACAATTTAAAAAGTAAGTTTATCTCCTGCCAGAATCTAACAGAAACAACAGCAATTATTTTATTAAATTATTATTATTTCAATAAGAAAATCAAATGAAAATATTGTAAAAACAATCTTTATAACAAACATCAAGCTTTTATAAAAACAGAAAAGATTTAAATAAAGCAACTGTTAATATTATTTAAGTGTTTATTTTGTCCACATTCATACAGAAAACAAGATAAATGTGTACAATAAAACATTTGTATAAAAATTTGCATTTATTGATCATTTTCAAATGTAGAAACACCTTTTTTGTAAACAGAATTAAAATATTAAAATAAATAAAATGACTGAACATTAAAAAAGGCAAACTCATTTACTCACAGTGACATCAAAAACACTATGAACAAAAACAGACATAATAATAAATCAGACCAAGAGAGCATAGCAGTAAAACGTACTAACATTATCATTACACATCAGCATTTGACTTGATATGAACTACAGTTGTAGCTGATAGAGTAACTTCTCACCTGACGGCGGGCCATGTAGAGTTTGATTATGAGAGAGAAAGGCATAAAAATGTGCTTTTTTTTCAAAAGAGGAGGATATATTAACGTGTGTGTGATTGTGTGTGTCTTCAAGTGTACAAAATGAACGGTTCCACAAGATTACCCTCACAACTCAAATGGTGTACTCTAGCGCCCCCCATAGGCCAAAACAGACCCTCCTCAAGATTTCTAGTAGGGAAGTTTCAGAGACTTTGCTCAAATTACACCTTTTGACATCGACGTTCCTGGATTAACATCTTTGGTGAAACATCTTTTCAGTCAACCAATCAAATTTGAAGTATAAGTTTAGAGTTTATGTCAAATACGCCAAATACCGGTACGTTTATGCCATACAATCAGGGAGAGATGCTTCTGTTATTTATCTATATTCCCGTCAGACTTTACGATTAATTTAGGGTAGGGATTCGTTTTTCTAGTCTAAATTTAGAATTAATTTAATATAGTGTATTTTTCGTCAAATTCCACTCACCCAATCATATTTGAGGTTTAAGTTTAGGTTTACGATCAGGGTTTGCAGCATACCTCGCCTTTGATTTACCTCAGGAATAATTTATGTGTACGGTTAGGATTAGGTGTAGGTTAGCTTGTATATAAAATACTATAGTGCTTCAGAGTGTTTTTGAAGAATACTAGAGTGTATTATACATGTAATTGTTTTCACAACACTTTAATGACTGCATGTAAGCTACAGTGAACTAATAAACTGTAAAGCATAGTACTCTATACTTTACTGCAGTAAATTGTGGTGTATTGTAGTTTAATGTATACAGTAAACTTAGTAAAGTACAGTATTGGGTCATTTATTTATATTACTATAGATCAGAGATGCCCAACACTGCAAAAAATGCTTTTCTTACTTAGATTTTTGGTCTTGTTTCTAGTACAAATATCATTATAATATAAAAATCAAGAAGCATTTTCTAGACAAGAAAAACATATAGTCTTGTTTTCAGAAATAATATGCCAAAATTAGGTGAGTTTTTCCTTAAAACAAGCAAAATAATCTGCCAATGGGGTAAGCAAAATATTCTTACGTCAAAAAAAAAAAAACAAGATTAATTTGCTTACCCCATTGGCAGATTATTTTACTTGTTTTAAGGAAAAACTAACTTTGGCATTTTATTTCTCAAAACAAGACAATATGTTTTGCTTGTCTAGAAAATGCTTCTTAATATAAGAAATTTTAGATATTTAGACTAGAAACAAGACCAAAAATCTAAGCAAGAAAAGCATTTTTTGCAGTGAAATAGGGCCTGCAGGCCAAAGTTGGCCCATTGTAACCGTTGATTTGGCCCACCATCCCATCTGAGAGGAGAGAGTGAGAAGGATGGAGATAGTTAGGGAGAATGCCTTTAACAGATCATCATTTCCAATTTGACGTAACCTTTTTTGTTTGTTTTATTGCTGAGTCACAAAAAAAGCAAACTGAAGATATATGCTGTAAATTAATCTGAGTTTTTAAAATGAATACTGTCACTTGATGGATAGAGGACTACGAAGAAGACATCAGTGAGCAAATCAAGGTAAAAACTAGTGTTACTCCATTCTGTTATAAATATTAAAAAACTGTTTTTACTGTAATAACTAATTTAAAAATATACTATATTAGTTAATATAAAGCAATGTTTTCTAGTTATTCTTTAAAAGTTATTAAATAAATAAGGAAATTACACATGGCAACTATATTTACATTCGGCCCACTAGCCTCAATCAAGTGATATTTTTGGCCCTTCATAAGAAAAAGTTTGGCCACCCCTACTCTAGATGCATTACCAGAGCAACTTTAGCATTACAAGTTCCAATTTCCCTTTTTTTGTCATATAGAACATCACAGGAGATTTAAGCAAATTTAAAAAAAATATTAAATATAAAAAAAATAAATATTACATATATTTATGAAATAAACCCTGACCAGCAAATAATTAGACAGATTAATCCATGTGTTTTACTATAGTATGGTTCAAAAACACTTTATAGTGTTCACTATAAATAAAAGTAATCTTTCATTTGTTTCATGTGGGATATTTCAGACAAGAATGTAGTTTAATGATCTAAGCTAGGCCACTTATATTTTTTAAGAAGAGAAAATGGTGGTTTTCTTGAAGATGTTATCACAGTTCTTCTGGATTTAGTCCGTCTCAGCTCTTCCTGTTTCTAAATGTCATCCAGACGAACTGGTCTCATTGCGCATACAAAAATCTAACTTAATCATTACAACTAATGGTATCACTTTATTTTGATGGTCCCTTCGATGCATTGTTGAATTTAAGTTACATTGCATCGACATGCCAACTAATTCTCATTAGATTATGAATAGACTGCTAGGTTGGGGTTAGGGTTAGTGTAAATTGACATGTACTTGCAAAGTTTCTTAGAGTCAGTTAAACGTCTTTTAAAGGAGCCGTATCAGCAGATATTAAGCAGACAGTCTGCTAATACTTAAATGAGAAGTAATTGGCATGTAGTTATGCAATTTAGTCGACAAAATGAGCAATAGAGACCATCAAAATAAAGCCAATTACCATTAAACATAATATTTTAAAAATGTAAACTGACATTTCCTACTGACAAGCTTCACAAATGCGCAGAAATAACTATCTTAAAACCATTATTGTTGACAAAAAAGTAACTGTTGACCTAGGAACGTGTCTAACCCTGCAAAATCAGGTCGTGGAGTTGTACTATCTCCACTCAGAGAGCCACCCGCACAACGTGACGTCCACAGCCGCCTGCTCCAGCTCCCCAATGAGTGCAGAAACGCTGCGTCGTACACCATGTAAAGATGCCCCTCTATTGTATTATTCATCCCGGTGACAAGTTCCTCACTTCCTGCAGGCCAATGCACTCCCCCAATGACACGCCGGGGGACTGAACATGACACTGAGAGTGAATTAGCGGCGTTGCATTAGCCATCTGCATATGGGTAGGGGCCCGCTTCCATGGCCCTCCAAGGACGACACTGACAGTAATGTTAAACTGATTTCCCCTGGGATGAGCTGGAGCGCAGTTTACAGAAAGCCAATGAGAAAGTTGTGGAGACGGGATGCCGCGGAGCTGGGAGAGGATCCTGTTAGCCGTCATTTTGACGTTTTGTTTGTTCCAGGCTAGCAGTCGTCAGCGATTTCTTACTAGAGCAGACAAATATTTTGTTTCTTGAAGATGCTTAAAAACATAAACGTCATGGCTTAGTCACTCATTCTAAACATTGTAGCTCAATCACAGATGGTCCAGAAATGTCCTTCTCAGTTAGCATTGTACGTTTATTTGCTTATGTCTCAGTCATGATGGTATTACTTTAAATTATACATGTTGTTTTAGCTTCATAGTAAAAACTGTAGAGCTTTGGTCATAAAGCTGTGTGTTTAAATATGATTGTCACAAGATATACAGAGTTACTAATTATATACAGTTCAGTAAGTTTATTCATTAAGTATTCAGTAAGTTTATTCATTAACTAATTTCGAGAGGATCACGTGATTATGATTGAACACGGCTGGTTCTGCATTAGCATGCATGATCCACCAATCAGTAACCCACTATAAAGAGCCAGGGTTTTTCACTACAGTCATCTTCGATTTGAAGAACCCCCCCCCCCCCCCCCCCCCCTTCCACCCATACCTCTTCACCTTTTCCTCCATAGGGCGGCACAGTAGCCCAGTGGTTATCACTGTTGCCTCACAGCAAGAACGTCACCGGTTCTAGTCTTTTAACAGGCCGGTGGTCGTTTCCGTGTGTAGTTTGCATGCTCTTCCCGTGTTCGCGTGGGTTTTCAGGTCCTCCGGTATCCTGCCAAATTCCAAAAACATGCACCAGAAGTGAACTGATCAATCTAAATTTTGCACGACAGTCAATCTCTCATCCTGCAGCATATCTCTTCATAGCATTTAATTTTTATGCTGTGTTCACACCAGACATGGAACGCGCAGATAAATCGCGCTATTCATGCGTAAATAGCCGTGTGAACATTTGAGTTTACTCGCTTCATACGCGTCAAACCCTGCTTCGTTCGCGTGTCAAATTCAGATCAGAATAGACACGGATTCGCGTGATGAGCAGGGCTTCTGTCTGCCCAAAGACTCCAGCTTCATAGCTAAATGGCTAACATGGATTTTATGAAGAAAATAACAGTGTTTATGTGCTTTATGAAGACAGAAAAACAGCGTTGATACGTTTAGGGTCGTGTCTGGGTCCACTACATTCTTTCAGAGGTGCATCCAGCTCTGTGAGCTTATAAAATCCTCCAGAAACTTAACCTGGATGACGGAGGCTTTCAGCGGTGCTTCTGACTGAGCCAAGCCGAGATTGATGAACTGTTGTCGGTGAAGGATGGAGGATTTCCCTCTGAACACCTACAACAGGTTCTACGTCACAATCACGCCCCCACAAGAGCAAGCTTCTGATTGGTTAACGCGGCGAGAATGTACGCTGAAGTTCAGATTTTCGAAATCGAGAGAAAAACAGTCTTCGACGCTGTTTTTCAGTTTGCACGTCAAACGCGCAAAACGCTCAATTCGCCCCGCACCATTCACGCGTATCGCGCCACAGGATGTCTATTCGCGCGTTTGCATTGACTTAACATGTAAATCACTCGCGCTTGACGCGCGTTACACGTCTGGTGTGAACGCAGCATTAGTCATCAACTCATCAAGGGGTAGTTGTCGAGATCTACCTGAGCTCAAGGCTCCCCTCTCGCCCTGTAAATGGGAGGTAGCCCAGGGCTCAAGGACCTTTTTGAGCTTCGGGCTCTCTCCCGGGACAGCATGCCAAACTAGCTTATAATCAATCAGCTAAGTGTGAACTCTTGAGCTTACATTTTTAGCATAATTTACGTTAACAAATTATGTAATCTTAGACTCTCAGAAGTGTCCGTCCAAAAGCTGTCAGAAAAGCCATAGCATGATTAAATGATGCTGCAATGATTAGGCAAGTTTTGGGGGGGTTTGTCATCTTCAAATTGCTGTGACATTAGAAAACTGGGTGTCATCTTTGATAGAGCTTTGCGTTTTAATAACCATGTTAAGTTTGTTGTTCGTACATGCTTGTTCCATCTGAAGGCTCCTACACACCGGGACGCTTTTCATTTGCGCTTATCATCAGCGTTTTACGAGACGTTTTTCGCATTCAAACCCAAGCGATTTTCACTGCCGTCAAGCAGAAGTGTACGCAAAATCACTCCTTGACGTTAGATGGCGCTACACCATCCGTTCTTCAAAATCTCAAAACTCAGGGCTTCTGGTAGTAAACAGAACATCAAAGTCAACTAAAGGAGGTCGAGCCTTCTCATTTATGGTTCCTAAACTCTTTAATAGCCTTCCTGACAATATCCGAGGCTCAGACACACTCTGATAGTTCAAAACTAGAATAAACATTTATCTTTTTAGTAAAGCATACACGCAGTGCATCACCTTATCATGTAATGATAAAAAATGGGCATGATGGGACAAAATTAATGGACAAATCAGTGGACTGAACAACTAGTACATTTAGGTAGTTTATTATATTTTAAAAATTCCACATTGGCTTTGTTTCTAAACTAAATGTGGGGTTGCAAAGTCACATTTGGTGCAGGCGGTGTTTATTTAGCATGACATAAAACCAGTAAACATCACAGTCTCTCATATTAGATGAATATAAAAAGAACCAACACTCAATAAATAGTTCAACAGACTGTTTGTCTGAGTATGTGTTCAGCACATTTAGTGGGAGGCTGAGAAGAAAGACAGGTGACTGAAGTGTCTTTTAAAGGAGAATGGTTTATGATTCTTTGTATATTTTCTGGATGGCAGCAACAGTCTCTTGTAAAAGTAAAAAAATAAATCCTAATAGTCAAAATAGACTGTGGCTATCCTCAGTGTAAATTCTGAACAGTAAAAAAAAAGGATTAAGCATTATAGTACAGATGCTAAGATGGCATAAATGATCCATGTATATTTATATTTACAATATTAAACAACCAAGTCCAATGTTGCTCCGCTTTGTGTTTGCACTGTTCCAGAAGTGTTTGAATGTAGTAGAAGTTCCAGAAGATGTTGAAAAAATAGCTAGTTTTATAAATTGAACATTTAATTTTAATTACATTTTATTTAAATATATATATATATATATATATATATATATATATATATATATATATATATATATATATATACACACTGACCGGCCACTTTATTAGGTACACCTTACTAGTTCTAAGTTGGATACCCTTTTGCCTTCAGTATTGCTTTAATCATTCTTGGCAGAGATTCAAAAAGGTACTGGAAAATTCCTCAGAGATTTTGGTTCATATTGACATGATAGCATCACGCAGTTGCTGCAGATTTGTCTGCTGCACATTCATGATGTGAATCTCCCGTTCCACCACATCCCAAAAGAGTGATACAGTGAACTCATTGTCATGTTCAAGAAACAAGTCTGACTTGACTTACGCTTATAATATATATATATATAAACAATGCAAAAAAATATTACATATATATATATATATATATATATATATATATTTTTTTTTTTTTTTTTTTTTTTTTTTTTTTTTTTGCATTGTTTAGTTTAATGCTAAACTTTAGGGATTAACATATTTTAAAAGTTCTTTTCATTACTGAAATAAATAAATAAATAGTTTTATATACTGATATAAGAATATACTAAAAACAATAACATTGTGACATATTAATACAATTTAACCACAGAATAAATTACCCAAAAAAAGAAATGCTTTATTAAAAACATGAATGTAAAGTAATATAAAAATCAACTAACTAATCTTCTCTGCTGTAAAGTATTTTCTGTTCTAAACTTTCACTCTCAATGTCACAGAGATGTGAAAATGATCTTTGCAGAGAGAGACAGAGCAGTTCACACATTAGATTTGCACCTTGTAATTTGCACCTCTAAGCATACCTTTTGCCTAGAAAACTTTCTTAGAGTTTGCACAGTTTCCTTTGTTCAGGACTTCAGTTGTCCTTTCCTGAGGCTGTATACTCATGCGCTGCATCATGATAGGTCCTACATACAGCATGTTGTACATATTTGTACAAAAGCTGAAATACGACCAGGCTCATTCTGAAAATGTACCCCATATACATTTCTGAAGACCACCAAATATGTCCCAGGAGGTACGGTTATTTGCAGTTTTTGTTTTTGCAGACCACCAGAGGCCATTGTTTACACTTTTTGAGAGTTTTAAACTTCTCTCACGATGCCATTCTCGTGTAAATCTACCAGAGGCCTCTGTCGACTGACTGACTGACCCACCCTCCTCCTTCCCTAAACCCAACCAATAGTGTTTTCAAAAGCAACAATTGTCCCGCCCACCTCTTTCCCTAAATCCAACTAACAATGTTTAAAAAAAACAGCGCTTGACCAGCACCCACTCACTTCTCTAGACCCAACCGACAGTGTTTTCAAAAGCAATCCAGAAAAAGAAAAGCTCTTGAGATTTTTACCCCATTTTCAGATTTTACCTCATTCTCACTCTGTTCTTGTTTGTATTTGCTAAAATTTAAATAAAATCTAACAAAAGTATTATTGTCAGGCTATTTATTATTTCATAGGAAGATAACTTCATTTAGTTTTAAATGTTTCAGCGCTCAGATGCTCTATTTAAAAGGAAATGTTTTAGATCAATTGTACTGTGAATAAAATGTAGAGTTAAAGTAAGTTAGAATTATTAGCCCTCCTGGGAATTTTTTTTCTTTCTTTTTCAAAAATTTCCTAAATTATGTTTAACAGAGCAAGAAATTTTTTCCACAGCATTTCCAATCATATTTTTCTTCTAGAGAACGTCTTATTTGTTTTTTTTCAGCAAGAATGAAAGCCGTTTTAAATTATTTGAAACCATTTTCAGGTCAATATTTTTAACCCCCTTAACAATATTTGTTTCGATAGTCTAAAGAACAAACCATTATTATACAATAACTTGCCTAATTACCCAAACCTGCCTAGTTAAACGTTTAAATTGGAATACTAGTATTTTGATTAAAAAAATATATAGTAAAATATTCTGTACTGTCATCATGGTAAAGATAAAAGAAATCAGTTATTAAAGATGAGTTATTAAAACTTATATGTTTAGAAATGTCTTATAAAAGTCTCTCCGTTAAAAATAAATTGGGGGAAAAAAATATACAGAGGGACTAGTATTTTAGGACGGCTAATAATTCTGACTTTGACTGTAAATGTAAATCAAATATAAAATTAAATGGATGATTCCATCAAAGGCGTGTGTGCTTTATTAGAAGAATAAATGCCAATCTAGGCTAGAAGTAATATGCTTTAATATTTATACACTGATTTAACCACATACAATGTTAAGAATTAGCTGAAAGAAATGCCTCTAAAAATAACCCAGCAGACACGCAACGTCATAAGACATTAATATTAGGTTAGATTTAGGTCGCCAGCATCAATGTTATTTTGACGCCCAATAAAAACGTGAAACGGCGTTGACATTTTGTTGATTTAGGTTGTGTTGGAAAGTGACCAAAATCCAACGTCGAGCCAACATCTTAAACTAAAGTCATATTAACAATAAATGCTGACATTTATTCACCAGGTATATGGCAACCAAAATCTAACGTCTGATAGACGTCATAGTGGTAACGTCCACACAACATCAAGCTCTATCATCATTAGACGTTGATATTTGGTTGATTTTCGGTTGTGTTGGAAAGCGACCAAAATCCAACGTTAAGCCAACATCTTAAACCAAAGTCATATTGACGATAGATGCTGACATTTATTCACCAGGTATGGCAACCAAAATCTAACGCCTGATAGACGTCATAGTGGTAATGTCCACATGACATCAAGCTCTATCATCATTAGACGTTGATATTTGGTTGATTTTAGGTTTCATCGAAAAGTAACCAAACTGCAATCTGATGTCAGTCTGATTTTCATTTCCAAACAAAATGCAACATCCCATGATGGTAGGGTACAACGTCAATCTGACGCCATTTTGACGTCCTGCGCCAGCTGGGAAAAGACTTGGGATGTGACTTGGACTGAAACTCTTGAATTAGACTCCACTTTAAAGACTTAAGTCTTGGCTTGGACTCAAAAGACAAAGCTTTAGAAGAGCTCCATGCATGAACTGTGTTCTGACTGACAGGTCCCTACATAGTGTGCATTGCTCTGTACTCCCCTATCTTTCAATGCTCTCTACCTAAGCATGAGAAACCTTTATTTCCTTTTGAAACATTCATTCACTCCCTTCAAAAAACTTGCTAAACCAGTTATAATTAAATCCTAAATATATAACTCAACCAAATACTATACAGTACAAAACACTGCACCAACCACCTCCTAAATGTCACGCTGTAGGCTACAACTTGTATTTATCCATCAAGGTAACAGAACGCTCTTTAATAAAACAACCTTATCTTCCACAGTCTTAAAAATGTCTCAAAATGTGTGTAAAAACAAGGCGCCAACTGCGAAAGGAGGCTAAGAGAGCTGTGTCACGCCGGCAACTGACAAAATAACTGCAGATAATTAGAAGCTTTTGTAGCGCGCCCGTCTTTCAACAAAGACACCTGCATTTCCTGCGAAGGGAGGCGACGCGCGCGGTGATTGTCATTTTTAATCTGGTTCTCCTGCGGGGCTCTCAGAGAGGCTGCGGGAGCCCGGTGGGTGTGTGAGTGCTGGGACGAGAATTCACACAGCGTTCCCCCAACTGTTTCACTCTGACAGGGCCCCCGCTGACGAATTAATCTGCACTCGTGCGCAGTCCGCGACAACATTTGAAAGTCTCGCTGAAAAGAAATCGGGGTGGGGGGAAAAAAGCAGTAGGGTCAGCTGTTAAACTGTAATTTGAATGTCTTTTATTTTAGCATAACAAATTAAATTAGCATGGGACTATCTGATGAAAGCAGCGTATTAGTGATCTTTTCTAGAGGCAAAAGAGGACGGATGTGTGTGAGTGAGTGGATAGCTTGAGCAGCTTTTCCAGAAAATCCACATTCCTGTTAATGTACCATTAATAAACGTGAAAAGAATCTGCCTTTAATTCCTTAACTAATAATATTAATAATAATAATAAAACAAGTGTATACAAACAAACTAGACAATCTGATTAAATAAAATACTCAATATTAATAAAGGATTTGTCATATAAATCAGGGTTAAATGCTGAATATAACCCAATCAGATTTTCCTCCTGGAAATGAATAAAAATGGATAAAACACTTTAAAAATACTTTAAAAAATTATATATATATATATATATATATATATATATATATATATATATATATATATATATATATATATATATATATATATATACACAGTTGAAGTCAGAATTATTAGCCCCCTTCGAATTTTTTTTTCTTTTTTTAAATATTTCCCAAATGATGTTTAACAGAGTTTTCACAGTATGTCTTATAATATTTTTTCTTCTGGAGAAAGTCTTATTTGTTTTATTTCAGCGAGAATAAAAGCAGTTTTTAATTTTTTATGAACCATTTTAGGGACAAAATTATTAGCCCGTATCAGCTATATATTTTCTCGATAATCTACAGAACAAACCACTGTTATACAATAACTTGCCTAATTCCCCTAACCTGCCTAGTGAACTTAATTAACCTAGTTAAGCCTTTAAATGTCACTTTAAGCTGTGTAGAAGTGTCTTAAAAAATATCTAGTCAAATATTATTTACAGTCATCATGGTAAAGATAAAATAAATCAGTTATTAGAAATGAGTTATTAAAATTATTATGTTTAGAAATGTGTTGAAAAAATCTGCTCTCCCTTAAACAGAAATTGGGGAAAAAATAAACAAGCGGTCTAATAATTTAGGGGGGCTAATAATTCTGACTTCAACTGTATATATGAGGGCTGTGAAATGATTTTAAAAAAAATAACGTGATTAATCACACTTTTCTTGTAAATAATCATGATTAATCACGAAACGTAATTAATCATGATTAATCATGAAATGCCATATTTATTATAGAAGTAAAAACACAGGCTGGTAAGTGCCATTTAAATTTCAAATCAATCCATGCCAATTACAAACAAAAATGCTTTCCATGTTGGATTCTAAGTGGAATACAAACGCACGCACGCACACACACACACACACACACACACACACACACACACACACACACACACACACACACAGACACACAGAGACAACATGTGCAGTGCCGGTGAGCGAGAGGGATCCCTTCAGATTCATCAACAAGCACGATCGCCTTCATCAAATTTGCTCAAACTAAGCATTCAGAAGTATGGCTGCATTTAACGAGCAAGGATTCTGACAGAGGGACGTTATGCAGACGCATTACAAAAGAGTGGAAACTCTTTTGAGGGACGCAGCTTAAGGGCAGATAAATGTTTTTGACTGCTTGCGAATTCATCTGGCACTTTCATTCACATAGACACCAATACTCAGCTTTGATGATTAAAGTAACACTGATCAAGAGTCGACCATGTAAACAGCGATTTTTGATTATCTTAAATGACCACGCGAGTCCTGAAATGCAGAGGTTTTCCCTTTCCGTTCCCCATGCGGTATTACATTCCATTAAACATCCTGAATGAAAATTTGCTGAATGAGAGTAAACTGCTGAACTGCAGTTAAAGTCTAAACATTAATAATGAAACACCTGAATTGGAGCAATCATGTCGTTTTATTCCTATGGAAGGCCGAATTAATGTAAAAAATAAATAAAATGAAATCGCTCGCTATTCTGCTGCCCAAGGCAGCCGCCTAGGTCACCTCTATGGACGCGCCGGCCCTGAACACATGACGGCCACAAAAGGAAATAAAAAAACTGCAACTGCGTTATTTGCGTAAAAATAATTTTTACGCGTTAAATCTTTCAAATTAATCACGTCAATTAACGCACTAATTTTGATCGCCCTAATATATATATATATATATATATATATATATATATATATATATATATATATATATATATATATATATATATATATATATACACACACACATACACACACACACACACACACACACACACACACACATATATATATATATATATATATATATATATATATATATATATATATATATATATATATATATATATATATATATATATATAAAAATTTTACCTTAAGTGAAATTCCTAAAATTGCCCCTGGCAGAGAAGTACTACATAGTCGCAAGTTTATTGATGTACAATAACGAATGCCTCAATAAATCCGATCTGCCTGTTTACATGATAGTCGCATTGTCACACATCCGATTTATATCTATGTTATTTGCACATATGAAGAAGGCCTGAGACCAATCTCTGAATATCTGAATGCGTGAGTTACGTTTTTTTGTTTTTTTCTTGTTATCATTGTCGTAGAACAGACCCGATCTGTCTCACATACAAGCAAAAAATCAGAATTGGGTCACATTTAACTGGCATTTAATGTAAACGGGCCTTTGTTCATTCAATTTACCTATATCTCATGTCTTTGGACTATGGGGAAACCGGAGCACCTAGAGGAAACCCACACCAACAAGGGGAGAACATGCAAACTCCACACAGATGTGCCAACTGGCCACCATGCTACCCCAATAATAATATTATTAATTTATTTTTACGATAAAAGTCTGTAACTCACTATTAACAACAACAAAAAAACACTTTTTGAAGCACTTTCTCTTTTGTAAGATAGTTTGCTGAGCCAATCAGAGTTAAATGCTACAACCTAATCAGCTTTTCCTGAAATCGTCATAATCCTGGTAATGAACCATTAATATATAAAAAAAAACATAATGAGCAGTTAATCTTGTTCTTTGTAAAAACTAATATGTTGATGAAGAAAGAGCAGTAATGAGAGGTGAGTTTCCTCAAGGCCTGAAGCGCTCCGTCTGCCCTGGCGAAAGACTATTCTGTAAATTAGCGCAGCTTTGCTCTCTTTCATCTCTGCTCCTGAATGGAGCGCCATGTCTGATCGCCAAGCCAATTTGCCAGCCCATGTGGCACCCAACCCATCAGGCCCAGCCTTTCTGGCAACGCATGCTGAATTATTTCCTCCCTTCCCCCACTTCCAAAAAAAAAAAAAAAAGTGGCGATATGCACGGCTAAATCCGAATGCCCGTCTCTGGCATTGTCGGGATCATTTTGGCTTGATGCCAAACGTATTATATTGATCTCTCTTTTCTGTGCAGTTCAATGGCTCCAACACAATGCAGATTTCCAGCAGAACATATTAGGCAAATAACATGAGCCCAGAGGCCTGCGCTCGGAGACCGATGTCGTTAATATCAATGCCTCAGTCTCGGCCCGCAGCGCAGGAGCAATCAAGAGTCTCAATCCCATCTCCTCTGTCTGCAGAATCTCAACTGCAGATCATGCTGTGTGTGCGCCAGTCGGACGCTCCTTCACCTATACTCTTAAAAACACGAGGCTCCAGATAAGGGTTTTCACAGTGATGTGATCATTTTAGGCTTCAATGGAACCAATTTTGGATCTGATAAGTGAACAGTTCTTTAAGGAACACTCCATTTTTTTTTTGAAGACGAAAAGAGTCTTTAAAAAGCTTGACTTTTTTTTGTAGTTACACAGTGTACCACTAAGCGAAGTTTATTTATAAACTATTTTCGAAAGGATCACGTGCTAATGATTGCTTGCAGCTGGACCCGCATTATCCAATTTACAATGCACCAATCAGACGTCTCCTAAGCCAGGGGTTTCCCAAACTTTTCAGCCAGCGACCCCCAAAATGTCAATGCCAGTGACTCGTGACCCCCAATTTCCTCTCAGGTTGTTATATATACAGTGGTTATAAATGCAATGGCACACACACACTAATAGACACAAGTCTATTCTTGTTTTAATTTTTTCAATGTATATCAGTGCTGTAAATGGACCAGAAAGTTTAACCTGGTGTTATAAAATCAATCTGCTGCTTCTGACGCTATTGCTGTGTCTTTAATATAATGTAATTACCCCATGGGTCACTTTCCAATAGAACTAGTAACTATAAGCTACTATAGTAACTATATAGTAACTATAAAGCATATAGTAACTACAGACGACAATTTTTTTTCTCTTCAGTAGGTTATGGATAACCTATGGTAATTCTTATGTTTAAAAAAAATAGATTTTTTGAAATCACCAGGCGACCCCCCTTGATTGTCCCACGACCCCTCGGGGGGTCCCGACCCCCACTTTGAGAACCACTGTCCTAAGCTACTATAAATACCCTGGGTTACGTATCACAGCCATCTTCGTTTTGAAGAATGCCCCCTTCCACCCCTACTCCTCCTCCTTTCCTAGATGGGTGGCATGGTGGCCCAGTGCCTAGCACTATTGCCTCACAGCAAGAACATCTCCGGTTATAGTCTTTATCAAACCAGCCGACATTTCTGTGCAGTTTGCACGTTCTCCCCATGCTCACGTGGGTTTCCCACGGGTCCCCCGGTTTCTTCCCACCATCCAAAAACATGCAACCTAAGTTTATTGACTAATCTAAATCAACACCATAGACATGCTCCTACCAAGGCGAAGCAGTGGCGCAGTAGGTAGTGCTGTTGCCTCACAGCAAGAAGGTCGCTGGTTCGAACCTCGGCTCAGTTGGCGTTTCTGTGTGGAGTTTGCATGTTCTCCCTGCAGTTCACGTGGGTTTCCTCCGGGTGCTCCGGTTTCTCCGACAGTCCAAAGACATGCTACAGGTGAATTGGGTAGGCTAAATTGTCTGTAGGGTATGAGTGTGACAGGCCCATACGACAGGTCGGCCAGAAAGTGTAAAAAAAGTCATTATCATATGGACAAGTCTAAAAATGGAGGACTTGTTCCAAAAAGAGCAATCATATGGGACTAAGGCCAAAGAAGAAGACATGCACCCACCAAGTACTTCTCTCTTTAAAGAGCAACTACTATCAGTGCTATCACTATGAGAGTGGAGTTTTCAAGATCTACCTGAGCTCAAACTCCCCTCTCGCCTTGCAACAGAATGGAGCCCCGGGTTCGAGGATCGTATGAGCTTAGTGTTTCATCTTTGGTATGAAAAAAATAAATAAAATACAATGTAATAAATTAAATATATATATTCAATTGCGTTTTTTTAGGATAAAAAATGTTGGTTGTGTCAGGAAATATGCTGTTCTACATTGTGTAAGACCAAAATGTAGATCATTTGCACATGGTAAATGTCAAAATGAAGGTGTACGTTTGGTTTTAATGTAACGTACAATAAATAGACTTTTGCATGTCAAATATGTCAGATAGATAGATAGATAGATAGATAGATAGATAGATAGATAGATAGATAGATAGATAGATAGATAGATAGATAGATAGATAGATAGATAGATAGAAACAGTTTGAAGATAGATAGATAGATAGATAGATAGATAGATAGATAGATAGATAGATAGATAGATAGATAGATAGATAGATAGATAGAAACAGTTTGAAGATAGATAGATAGATAGATAGATAGATAGATAGATAGATAGATAGATAGATAGATAGATAGATAGATAGATAGATAGATAGATAGAAACAGTTTGAAGATAGATAGATAGATAGATAGATAGATAGATAGATAGATAGATAGATAGATAGATAGATAGATAGATAGATAGATAGATAGATAGATAGATAGATAGATAGATAGATAGATAGATAGATAGATAGAAACAGTTTGAAGATAGATAGATAGATAGATAGATAGATAGATAGATAGATAGATAGATAGATAGATAGATAGATAGATAGATAGATAGATAGATAGATAGATAGATAGATAGAAACAGTTTGAAGATAGATAGATAGATAGACAGATAGACAGATAGATAGATAGATAGATAGATAGATAGATAGATAGATAGATAGATAGATAGATAGATAGATAGATAGATAGATAGATAGATAGATAGATAAAAACAGTTTGAAGATAGATAGATAAAAACAGTTTGAAGATAGATAGATAGATAGATAGATAGATAGATAGATAGATAGATAGATAGATAGATAGATAGATAGATAGATAGATAGATAGATAGAAACAGTTTGAAGATAGATAGATAGATAGATAGATAGATAGATAGATAGATAGATAGATAGATAGATAGATAGATAGATAGATAGATAGATAGATAGATAAGTTAAAAGTAAACCCTTGTAACACAAAGGACCTGTGGCTGTAAAAACATTTGTTTTACAGGACTCTTTCATGCTGTTTTCTGGCATTCTGATGCTTCAGTTGCCTTTTAATGACTCTTATCGCTTTCTATCCGCGTGCAGGTCCGCTGGGCCTCCTGTTGGCATGGTGCTGTTTGATTCTTTTGGCACGCTCCACTCCTCGGCGCGTTCCAAAGCTAACGTGGCTGGGCACAATACATCCGTTAATGGGCTCGTCTGTGAGATGATCCCCCCGTTTCCTCAGATGGGAATCAGGGTAAACATTTCAATGGGAATCCTCTACAGACTTGGCTTGCCAACCTGGCAGCTAGTTAAACTGGTGTCTCTCACTCGACGCCTGCAAATGGGAAATGACTAAGCGTCGGAGTCTTTTTGACATCTCTAACGAGTGTCATATGGTCTGTGATGAGTTTGCTGCAGGCTAAGAGGCCAGCCGCTCGCTATCATCAAGGATTACGTGAGTCTTTCGTGACATATGTACGTCACAGTCGGTGCTGCTGATTGTATTCCTTGATTTCCAGTTCATTGATTGTAGTGAGATTATTCCAATGAGCTCTTTATTATTATTGCTGGTATTTTCCTATTGCTTTGTGATTTATAATTTATTAGGGTTATAGATGTTAAACGGCCATGAACCCTTTAACATATATAAATATATGTGTGACTGTGTAGGCACTGGGATAGCGAGTTAGGTAGGTCACTCACCTCCTTTTATTGTCCTGAGACAAACACAGCACCCTTGAATTAGTTCGTTTCTAGCTCTGATGATATTGGAGTCAGCAGAGAGGCTTCTCGGAACTGCTGGTTATACATTTCCTCTGAACTTATACAATTGTAAAGTATAACGGTTATAAATGTTAATAAAACCTACATGAGAATAAAACAGAACTGCCTCTTTTCATTTCTCATCAGAATAACATCATTTCAACACCACAGTAAACTCAAGTGACAGAACAGGAAAAATACAACTTATAAACAACAAAACACATAACTTAGCATGTGCAATGTGTAGCACGTATGCTACTGCTAACAAAGAACATCACAACAAAAGTAAACAAACATACCTGAGACAAACACAGCACCATTGAATTAGCTCGTCTGCAGCTCTGATGATATTGGAGTCAGCCGAGAGGCTTCTCGGAACTGCTGGTAATACATTTCCTCTGAACTTATACAATTGTGAAGTATAACGGTTATAAATGTTAATAAAACCTACATGAGAATAAAATAGAACTGCCTCTTTTCATTTCTCATCAGAATCACATCATTTTAACACCACAGTAAACTCAACCCTACTGAAAAATCCAGCTTAAACCAGCCTATGCTGGTTGGCTGGTTTTAGCTGGTTGACCAGCCTGGTTTTGCCATTTCCAGGCTGGTTTCCAGCCATTTCCAGCCTGGTCTTAGCTGGTCAGGCTGAAAAATGACCAGCTTAATCCAGCTTGACCAGCCTGGTTTAAGCTGGACATAGCTGGTTTTGGCTAGGCACCCAGCCTGGCTAGGCTGGTCAAGCTGGTTTTAGCTGGTCACTTTTCAGCCTAACAAGCTAAGACCAGGCTGGAAATGGCTGGAAACCAGCCTGGAAATGGCCAAAACCCCTCTAAAACTAGCCTGGTCAACCAGCTTAAACCAGCCAGCCAGCCTAGGGTGGTTTAAGCTGTTTTTTTCAGTAGGGAAGTGACAAATAATTAGCGTTTTGTGGAAAAGAAACGACAGAACAGGACAAATACAACTCGCAAACAACAAAACACATAACTCAGCATGTGCAATGTGTAGCACGTATGCTACTGCTAACACAGAACATCACAAAAAAAAGTAAACAAACATACCCGAGACAAACACAGCACCATTGAATTAGCTCGTTTTCACTCTGGTGATATTGAAGTCAGCAGAGAGGCTTCTCGGAACTGCTGGTAATACATTTCCTCTGAACTTATACAATTGTGAAGTATAACGGTTATAAATGTTAATAAAACCTACATGAGAATAAAACAGAACTGCCTCTTTTCATTTCTCGTCAGAATAACATCATTTCAACACCACAGAAAACTCAAGTGACAAAATTATTGCATTTTGTGGAAATGGAACGACAGAACAGGAAAAATACAACTCGCAAACAACAAAACGCATAACTCAGCATGTGCAACGTGTAGCACGTTTGCTACTGCTAACTCAGAACATCACAAAAAAAGTAAATAAACATACCTGAGACAAACACAGCACAAATGAATTAGCTCGTCCGCAGCTCTGATGATATTAGTCCTAAAGTGAAATAAACAGTTTCAAAGTTCACAAGTGCCAAAGTAAACTCAATTAATAAGACAATCAATCATCAAAGCAGCTCACCAACAGTGAGGCTTGGCTTCTTCTTCTTGGTGTAAGGGGGAGTTGCGAAGAGAGAGCTTCTCGGATCTGCTGGTGAATTACCGCCCCCTGCTGTGATGGATGCAATTGCAGGTAATGCAAAAACCAATGGTGAGTGTTCCCAATTGAAAGAAGAATTTAACCAATATTTTAACCCCCGTTTTATATATATATATATATATATATATATATATATATATATATATATATATATATATATATATATATATATATATATATCCCAGAGATGGGTTGCGGCTGGAAGGGCATTCGCTGCGTAAAAACTTGCTGGATAAGTTCAATAAAGGGACTAAGCTGACAAGAAAATGAATGAATGAATGAATGAACTTCTATACAGCTTAAAGTGACATTTAAAGGCTTGACTAGGTTAATTAGACAGGTTAGGGTAAATAGGCAAGTTATTGAGTAATGATGGAATATTCTGTAGCTCAAAATATAGCTTAAAGGGCTAATAATTTTGACCTTAAAATGTTTTTTATAAAATTAAAAACTGCTTTTATTTTAGCCAAAATAAAACAAATCAGACTTTCTCTAGAAGAATTATCAGACATACTGTGAAAATTTCCTTGCTCTGTTGAACCATTTGGGAAATATTTTAAAAAGAAAATCAAAGGGGGGTTGTTAATTCTGATTTCAACTATGTTTATTATTTGTAGACAGGATGTCATTTATATAACATTTATAATCGGACATCATATCTGTTTGAATAGTCTGACGAAGTGCAGTAATTAGATCAATGTAAGGCTGCAAGAAAAACTAATCGAAGTGGACCTGTCTTAATTTGGTTCTGGCTGAATTACTTGTTTGTGTGAGTAATCATCTATTTGATTTAACGTGTCTTTTTAATCATTAAGACATCTGTCAGCCGTAAAAATGTCTGTCCCAAAATAAACGAAGTTATCAATTAACCAATCTTCCCAGGAATCAATCACTTCCTCATTAGACCGCGGTGTGCATGTGTAGGTCTTGATGGTCAACACCTCTATGGCTTGGCAGAGGACACACATGCGGGACTTTAATTCTGAATTCATTTGTGCTGCCGCAGAGCCGCTATTCGCTGAGCGGCTGCTAAGGGGACTCCGGGGAGCCCTATCGCAGTTCTATATGCAAATGTCTTTGCAGCTGGGCAGTGGTGCAGTCCTACTGGGAGCCTGTTTATGCAAATCTGATAGAGGCGGGACGCACACCCTTGCCGCAGTCACCGGTGCAATGATTTTAGCTAAACAGTACCCTGCTCGGACAAGACAGTAATGCAAACCAGAACATTGGCGGTCACTGGGAAAATGTGTATTAAAATAAAAAGTTGAAACGCTCCAGACAGGAATAAACTATAAAACAAGGCAAGGAAAATGCATCATAATGTCAAAAATATTAAAACAAGACTCAGCATAGATGTGTGTGTGTGAGCTGTATTATGCCGCAGTCACACTAAATTTTAAGCTTGCTAAATTCTGTCGTACGGTGCTGCGAAAAGGGGCGGGATTAAACAAGATTATTAGACATTTAAAAAAGCGAGCGATTGGTCAATATTTAAAATTTCTTTCCAGAGAGGTCATGTTTGATCCTCGATTAATCTCACGCATCAAGTGATGGGTTTTCGCAGGTCAGAGTTCACCAAGCTTGAACCTTGCAATGCAGTGAACTGCGAGACTTGACGCGCGAGCTTGCAATTGTGGTCTGATGCATTCGCGTGCATATGAATGGAAGTCTAAGGGGTGAAAAGTCCATGTAATCAGCCCATAATGATCCTCTGGCTGTGTGTAATCAATGGAACCTGGAACAGGTGCGTGTGAGCGGTGCATGACTGGATATGTAGTCCTCCAGCCATCTGTAAGGATTAGATCACTGGTGATTGTGAAGAGCATGATTGTGGAGATTGTGACAGTATGAGAGTGTGTGTGAATGCGAGAGTGTATGGGTGTTTCCCAGTACTGGGTTGCAGCTGGAAGGGCATCCATTGCGTAAAACATACAGTATGCTGAAATAGTTGGTGGCTCATTCCACTGTGGCGACCTCTGATAATAAGGGACAAAGCCGAAGGAAAATGAATGAATGAATAATATCCATGTGATCTCTCTTGAGTTTTTCTATGTCTTATTACCAGTGCAAAACAGAATATGGGGACATTTTTGGAGCAATCTGCAAATTTTTGGCATGATTTTTGAGCTATTGTAACTTTTTAACTTTTATTTAAAGCTCTCTCATATAATATATTTACTAAAATACTAAATATTACCTTGCAAACTGTATTGAAAATAAATCATAAACATTAGTTAATAATAATACTAAAATTAATATAATAATTACATAATTAATTTAAGTTTGAATAAGGACTCATTATGTATTGAGTAAAATGTATGTATAATGTGTGGACATACAGTGAAACGAAATGTCTTTTCTCACAGGACCACAGTGTTGCAAAAATAAACATAACCATAAAAATGATCAACACTAGACGTAAGAGGAATTTTTAAAACATTCTGGAGTGGTAGTCTGACAATACATATACTCTACATAAATATTTAACTATACACATAACCTAAAACACACTATACAAGTAATAGCGTTCGTGGGTTTATGGTTCTGGAGTGGCCAAGCCAGTGTCCAGACCTTAATACTATAGAGAATCTGTAGTGAGAGCTGAAATTTTGAGTTGTCAAATAACGGCCTCAAAATCTTAATGACTTGGAGAGGATCTGCCAAGAGGAAAATAGTAATATTATTGTAACTACCTCATCATTCCTTCCTCAAGCTAATGTGTAAATGTTAGATCTATTCAGCAATAACGTTAATTGCATTGGCATATTTATCTGACAGTTTCCCAGCTTGTAGTAGTCGATCAAAAAGCTGTTTATTTTCTTATGACTTTACACTAGCAGTGGAATTTACTGCAATGTGACGGGGCGCCACCTGAAATCTTGCCTAGGGCGCCAAATTGGTTAGGGCCGGGCCTACTCACGGGTAGCTTTTTGGTCCAGGCACAGTTGGGTTTCATCAGGTCTAGTTGTCTGCCATCGACTTGGTGTGTACCGGCCTTTAGCCTACTCTTGATTTAAAACTGTAATGGATGAAAATATTTTTGACGTAAAAAATATGACACACATCAACATTAATGAATCAAATATCTTATTATCTTTGCAATTTGATTGACTGTAGAAAAAAAACAACTCTCTAACATGGAGTGATCACTGAAGTTCTCATTTGCCTCTGAGTAGATGCCTCTCTCTCTCTCTCTCTCTCTCTCTCTCTCTCTCTCTCTCTCTCTGTGATGTGGCCGTGAATGTGTTAAAGCAGTGGGTTGTAAATGAGGACAAAACAAATGATCAGCACGCGCAGTTGGAACGCCACCCAACCGCGCTCCACTCCTGTGAAAAACATCACACAGGAAATCTCTTTTTAAAATAAACAAGCTCTCACAGCAGACAATGGGCAAAATTAATGTGCAAATGTATGCAAGAAATTAAAAGGCAGAATTAGGCAGGCAAATGAGGAAGCTACTCTCTCGAATTGTTGGAATTATGAATAATTGCGGCAAATTCGCTGCTTCTAATATGACTTTTTGGTGTAAACAAAGGCTTAATTGTGGAAATTCATTGGTGAATATGAAAGAAAATTCAAGGCCGTTTACAACTATTGACGACGACATAAAGGTTACAATCAACTGACAGGAAGCCTCTTTGAGGGAACAACAGGAAGATATCAAGCTGTCTTGTCACTTCTTTTCAGGTCAATCTGAGCAGTTTACCTTACCTCGCCACTCTTCTGACTTGTCCAAATACCCACACTTACAGAAAAAAAACAGGGTGACTGGAGTAAGCATTACTGTATGTATTAATATTGTGTTGTCCTTATCATCACAAGCCTACTATAAAGTCCTGAACCATTATTTATTTTCTTTTCAGCTTAGTCCCTTTATTAATCTGGGATCGCCACAGTGGAATGAACCGCCAACTTATTCAGCATAGTTTTTACGCAGAGGATACCCTTCCAGCCACAACCCAACACTGGGAAACATCCATACACACATTCACACATACAGTTGAAGTCAGAATTATTAGCCCCCCTTTGATTTTTTTTTTTTCTTCTGTTTGAAATATTTCCCAAATGATGTTTAACAGAGCAAGGACATTTCCACAGTATGTCTGATAATATTTTTCTTCTGGAGAAAGTCTTATTTGTTTTATTTCGGCTAGAATATAAGCAGCTTTTAATTTTTTTAAACACCATTTTAGGGACATTATTATTAGCCCCTTTAAGCTTTATTTATTTATTTTTTTGACTGTCTACAGAACAAACCATCATTATACAATAACTTGCCTAATTACCCTAACCTGCCTAGTTAACCTAATTAATCTAGTTAAGCCTTTAAATGTCACTTAAAGCTGTATAGAAGTGTCTTGAAAAATATCTAGTCAAATATTATTTACTGTCATCATGGCAAAGAGAAAATAAATCAGTTATTAGAAATGAGTTATTAAAACTATTATGTTTAGAAATGTGTGAAAAAAATAAACAAGTGGTCTAATAATTCAAGGGGGCTACTTATTCTGACTTTAACTGTACCTTATGGATGTCACAATCACTGGATCTCAAACACAAACATTTATGGACTACAAATCCGCCATTCATGGACTACATTTTCATACAAGCACTCCGATCACACACACACGCTTCCTCATTCTGACGGATTACACTCGCACCACCTGAGGATTGTCAAAAACTGATTAAACACACTACCTAAGCAGTACACACACTCATTTCCATTTCAGAGTTTTGTTATCTGTAAAGTGACATTTTAACACGTTTTCCTTAGTCTTGTTTTCCCAAGTTTTGACCTAGCTTAGGGCCTACTCACACTATGCCATCCGTACCGTGCTTAGGCCCGTTTCCCGGATCGTTTGAGAAGTGTGAGTGCGCTCAATCGGGCTCAAGCACGGTTCACTTGGCCGGCCCTGGCCCGGTTGGAAGAGGTGTGCCTGAGCACGATTCACTTGGGCTTTGGCACGGTACGCTTGTGTGTGAGTGCACAACGCGCCAAAGCCCAAAACTGAAAGTGAGACGTGACTTTTAAGGGACTGTTTCATATGGATTTATTAATCATTCTTACTGTTCAGTGATCGCAAACTGCCGTAGTTTATTAAAGACGCAAACTCCTCACAGCACGACAGCTGCACCTTCAGCAGACCTCCTCATTCCTGCAGCACGAAAGCATTATGATTGTTTTTGAGCGCCAAAAGTGGCGGATCTGTTCGGCGAAATATCTAACTGCGTGTCCCCGTATCCCTAAGGACTGTTTGGCGAAATATTTGACTCCATGTCACTGCATAAAAAACGACTGAAACGATATAACTTGAGAAATCTCCACTGTGCTGCTGAGTGAGAGAGCGCTTCTCACTGAACAGCACAGCAGCGATGACGTCAGCGTGCCGAGGCCCATTTGTGGTGTGAGTGCGGGCCGTCGGGGGAGACGGGAGGGGGGACAAGCGTGCTTTGGCCCGGTTCGAGGCAACTGTACCTAGTGTGAGTACGGCCTTAGTTTGTCTTTTTGTCTTAGTCTGCCGCCTGCCTTTCAACCTCTCGCCTGATACTGAGACCACGATTCTGGATTCGCCTTCATACATCTGTTTGCACCGGTGTTGACCATTGCTTGCCTGACTACCGAATAAACCTCCATGTGGGTCCGAACTCAGTTGTCTATGTCACTCCTCGTTTTACAACGGACAATTTAGCTTACTCAATTCACCTATGCCACATGTTTTTGGACTTGTGGGGGAAACCGGAGCACCAGGAGGAAACCCATGCGAATGCGAATAGAAAATGCTAACTCCACACAGAAACACCATCTGACCCAACCGGGGCTCGAACTAGTGACCTTCTTGCTGTGAGGCAACTGTGCTACCCACTGCACTACCGTGCTGCCCCAATAAAGTATTAAATAATACAAAATGGAAAAATAAAGAAAATACATCATAAAAGTAATCAAAGTGGTCAAGTGCAAAGAGCACAAGTGCGTACAGTTACCAGAGTATCATCCATGTGTGTGGACCAGCAGCTTTGATTCCACCATCAGCAGGAGGTTTCATCTCAGCACTGATGCCTTTCAAAGGTAAAGCGCAGGACTGAAGCCTCTCCTCGTGTTTTGATTGACTGCATGAGCTAACAAACTCATAGTTGCAGGAGCGCTTGCCTCAGAACAGATCGGAAGAGTGAACATTAGAGGAGATGGAAAAAAAACCCCGTCTCTCCGTACCTTGGATTGGGAAGAGGTGTCGTGGAATTCCCCGGAGACAGTGAGATGCACGTTTGTTTTGATGTGGTGCTTGACAGACCTTAGAAGTGCTCGCAACACAGCAAACCACAGCAAAGGGAAGCCTGCTTTATATTCATACTGTACTGTGCACCGGTATATTACACTGCTCTGTTGAAAATCCATTCAATTTGTTGTTATTTAATGAGGTCGCAAATTTCGCGAGTATGAATATCGCTTATCCGTATTGTGTAATCTATGTGGGCATCATTGACCGCCAGGTTAAAGGGGTTTGTTTTGATTTTCGAACTAGACAGAACACTTTTCAATTGGTTTTCAAACAGGCTCCTACTGAAAAAAAACAGCTTAAACCAGTCTAGGCTGGTTGGCTGGTTTTAGCTGGTCAGCCAGGCTGGTTTTAGAGGGGTTTTGTTCACTTCCAGGCTGGTTTCCAGCCATTTCCAGCCTGGTCTTAGCTGGTCAGGCTGGGAGATGACCAGCTAAAACCAGCTTGACCAGCCTAGCCAGACTGGGAGCCCAGCCAAAACCAGCTATGTCCAGCTTAAACCAGGCTGGTCATGCTGGTTTTAGCTGGTCAATTTCCAGCCTGACCAGCTAAGACCAGGCTGGAAATGGCTGGAAACCAGCCTGGAAATGGCCAAAACCCCTCTAAAACCAGGCTGGTCAACCAGCTAAAACCAGCCAACCAGCCTAGGCTGGTTTAAGCTGGATTTTTCAGCAGGGGCACTAGACGGATGTGCACAACTGTTATGTTTATATACATTTATTTACATATAAATAATAATAATAATAATTCCTTACATTTATATAGCCCTTTTCTGGGCACTCAAAGTGCTTTACACATACAGTAGGGTGAAATCTCATCCACCAACAGTGTGCAGCATCTACCTGGATGACGTGACGTCAGCCATTTTGAGCCAGACCGCACACCACACACCAGCTTATTGGTGGAGAGGAGACAGAGTGATGAAGCCAATTATGATATGGGGAGGGTTAGGGGGCCATTATGGACAGAGGCCAGTGGCCATATTTGGCCAGGATGCCGGGGTTAAACCCCTGGAATTTTTAGTGACCACAGAGAGTCAGGACCTCGGATTAAAATCTCATCGGAAAGATGGCGCTCACTGAGGAGTATAGAGTCCCTATCACTATACTGGGGCATTAGGACCCACACAGACCGCAGGTTGGGCGCCCTCTGCTGGCCGCACTAACACCACTTCCGGCAGCAACCTAGCTTTCCCATGTGGTCTCCCATCCAGGTACTGACCGGGCGCAGCCCTGCTTAGCTTCAGTGGGCGACTATGCAGAGAGCTAGCTGCCAGCTATTATTGATATACTGTTATTTTAAAGCATTACCCTTATATCTATCATTCCATACACATTCCTATTTACATGTATTAGTTGTTAATAAGGATAATTAAAGCTGCATCCATGGTGTAGTATCAGCAGTTAGATTCTCCAATGCTGCATTATACTGTGTTAATTAAGCAAAAAGTGGTATCTTTCTTTAGGAAATGCACTCCAGGCTGATCCATAACAGTATATGAGCATGGATATTAAATAAACCCAATGGCCATAGTCATTTGGGGATGCCAAGCTGTAAAAGACTGATGTTTTAATATTGACCGCCTTGAAAGGATAGTGAAGAAAGTCACGAGGACATCATATGTCACTTGCATCAAGGTTTGCTTTGTTAATTCTTTGAAAGTCGAGTAACCAAACAGTTTTCCGTATTTTGTGATTCATGTTTTTTTCTTTCCGTTTTTGCTTTTTGTGATTTGCATTATAGGACCTTGATCTTTCTTCCAACAACTTTTAACCTTGAAAATTTTGAAAAAGTGATTTTGTTAACATTTTTAATAGTTTAAAGTGATTTATTGTCTGAGTTGGTGTTGTATATTATGGCAAACTATTCAAAATGTCAATAAAAGTCTCAACTGTAGAGTTGAATTTTTAACATCAAAAGTCGAGAGCACAGATCAAGGTCACCTAATGAAATTCACAACCATAAATACGGAAAACACTTGTGAATCACAAATTACAGAAACGTTAATTAACAGATATTTTTTACAGTGAACATTAAAAAAGGAGAAAAGAAAAAACTGGAAGACTGAAACAACCTGTCATGATTGATTTATACAAGCACTAAAAAAGTTGTATTTTCTCCAAAATAGATATGCAGAATGTATATACAATTGAAGTCAGCATTATTAGTCCCCCTTTGAATTTTTTTCTCTTTTTTTTACAGCCCCTTTAAGCTGTATATTTTTCTTATAGTCTACAGAACAAACCATCGTAATACAGTAACTTGCCTAATTACCCTAACCTGCCTAGTTAACCTAATTAACCTAGTTAAGCCTTTAAATGTCACTTTAAGCTGTATAGAAGTGTCTTGAATATTATTTAGTAATATTATTTACTGTCATAATGGCAAAGATAAAATAAATTAGTTATTAGAAATGAGATATTAAAACTTTTATGTTTAGAAATGTGGTGAAAAAATCTGCGCTCTTTAAAACGAAAAACTGGGAAAAAAATAAACAGGTGGGCTAATGCTGTGTTCCCATAAGACGTGGTACACGCTGATAAATCACGCTACTCGCGCATAAATAAACACGTGAACATTTATTTTTACTCGCCTCATTTGCGCGTCAAATTTACTGAGCAATAGACGCAGGCTTCTGTCTGCCCGTGTCTCTAGCTTCATTGCTAAATGGCTAAGATGGATTTTATTGAGAAAATAACTGTGTTTATATGCTTTTATGGAGGCTGAAAAACAGCGTCGATTTGATTGGAACTGTGTCTGAGTCCACTAGATCCTTTCAGAGGTGCACCCAGCTCTGTGAGCTCATAAACATCTCCAGAAACTTAACCGGGATGATGGAAGCATTCAGTGGTGCTTCTGGCTAAGCTGAGCCCAGTTAGATGAACTGTTGTCTGTGTAGGCAGGAGGATTTCCCTCCGGGACACCAACAACAGGTGCAACATCATAAGCATGCCCCTACAAGAGCAACCTCCTGATTGGTTAACGCGGCACGTTAAGCACGTCAAACGTGCAAAACGCTCAATTCGCGTGTATTATGTCATTTGCGTTGTGACATTCGCGCCATTTGCACGTATCACGCCGCAAGATGTCTATTTGCGTCTTTGTGTTGACTTAACGTGTAAATCACTCGAGTTTGACGCTTTTTCCGCGTCTGAATTCAACTGCATAGTAAATTTTAAAGCCAATATTCACCCAAAAAAGAAAATTCTGGCATCAATTACTCACCCGGTACTTGTTGCAAACCCTTATGAGGAACCATTGACCATGCTGGAACCACTGACTTCTACAATATGGAAGTCAGTGGTCATAGTTTTTCAGGTTTATCACTATATTTCCCTTCAAGTTCGACAAAACAAACTGATTCATGAAGGCTTAGAACCACATGAGGGAGAGTAAATAGCGAGTAAATTTTCATCTTTGGGTGAACTATCCCTTTAATATACATCCACAAACCAATATCATTAATAAACATTGATTTCCCTTTTATGAGATATGACTTGTGGTCTTTTATCTAGAGAACACTCGAGTTTTCAATTGTGGCCTCTTTGAAAAGACAAAACAAACTGACGGACTGTTCGGAGATCATTTATCGGTAATATTCTTCAGAATGCTGGCTATAGAAGATTCAAAGGCCTTATTAGGCAAGACGTTTGAAGGGGCTCTTGCTTACTTTGAAGGGTTATAGGACCGGACATAGTCGAGTGAGACTTGAGGCACCTTAATGCCAGTGAATTCAGAGAGTCACGCGGCTTCCAGGAAAAAGGACGCGCTGCTCATTCTCACCTCTTCATTCCTTCTTCGAAACCGAGTGAAAACTTTGTAAGAGCTAGATGGCAATTAACAGAGTGTTAATGAATTCTGTTTCATTATCCATGAATCAACAGGCTTGTGTTAATTACGAGCAGAACAGGCTCTTCTCTTCCACAGCTCCCCCGAGACATAAAACACACTCTGCTCATACCTGGAGCCACAGGTGGTCCTCAGGCGAAATGATGTCCTCACTCAATTTCACTCGATTTACCTTCATCATGGAACAAGAGCCTTTGAACCTGATTGGAAATGTGTGAGAAAGATGTGTGTCTGGAATACAGAACTGCTGTGCCGTGAACAGACGTACTGCCACTGTTTTCTTTTATTGCAGTACAAAGTGTACATTAGACGAGTCGTGTGCAAATTGTCTTTATGTCCTCCTGGGACCCAGGAATAAACTTTCGTCCACTCTGGAGGACGTTAAAAGCACTGCATGTAAGTTCTTGACTCCTAAAAATACCCTATTTCTTTGCAGACATTCATTCATTCATTTTCTTTTTGGCTTAGTCCTTTTATTAATCTGGGGTCACCACAGTGGAATAAACCGCCAATTTATCCAGTACATGTTTTATGCAGCGGATGCCCTTCCAGCTGCAACCCATCACTGGGAAACAGCCATACACTCTCATTCACACACATACAACACACACAACGGACAATTTTAACTTACATAATTCACCTATACTGTACCATATATCGTTGGACTGTAGGGGAAACCTGAGCACCTGAGCAAATGCCAACTGACCCAACCGAGGCTCGAACCAGCAACCTCCTTGCTGTGAGGAGACAGCACTACCTACTGCGCCACCGCGTCACCTCTTTGCAGACATGCTAAATTATAAAAAAAAATCATATGAAAAGCAATTCTAAAGTCAGTTATTCTTCTTTTTTTTTTTAAATGTGCGTTCCTTGTCAGAATGTCTGTCTGTTTTGGACTCTGTAACTCCGCCCACTGCCAGTTTATCCAATTATATTTCAACACCCAGGGTTGCCTTGGCAGAAAACACAGTTGCTGTGTCTGAAATCACATACCTCCATACTATATAGTACATTAAAAACAGTATGCGAGCCAAAGCCAAGCAGTATGTCCGAATTCTTAGAATTCGAAAAACAGTATGCGAGAAGTATGCGGATGAGCTACTACTGGCGAGATTCTGAAGTGCACATCCGCTATCCCATAATGCTTTGCAAGAGAATTCATGAACGGGAGTGAAGCGATGCAACTGACGCAGGTAAGTCACGTGATAATGACAAAATGGTGGATGTAGTGAGTCCGAGCTCCATTCAAACTGTATAGAACAGGGGTGTCCAAACTCGGTCCTGGAGGGCCGGTGTCCTGCATAGTTTAGCTCCAACTTGCTTCAACACACCTGCCAGGAAGTTTTTAGTATCTAGTAAGAGTTTGATTGGCTGCTTCAGGTGTGTTTGATTAGGGTTAGAGCTAAACTCACCAGGACACCAGCCCTCCAGGACCGAGTTTGGACACCCCTTCTATAGAACGTACTTTTCTCACAGTCGAGAAGTAATTTTAAATTCAAATGCAGTACCCACTGAGAACCACGCGATTTTGGACGCAGTCAACGTATTTCATTTCAATCATGAAGGATGCCTATATGTATGCAGACATGGCCTAAAATGCAACTGGAGACAGCAGTAGAGTTGGTTTTTATTTTGCGAATAATTCAAATATTCCAAACGTAAATGTATCTTCAGGCATGCTCACAATCTGTTGGTGTTGGCAATCTGGCAACCTCCATCGTCATTGGAAGGGTCAAGTAAAAAATATTTTCAATATTTTGAATTTTGAACTGCAATATTTACTTCAACCACTAGATGTCAATCCTAAATGCGAATGTGATCATAGTTTGTAATCATCATTTAAATCTGACCATTTTCGTTGTTGCATAAATGTTTCATTGCCTCATTTTTGTATTGGGTTTATGTGCTCATATTAGTTAAGAAGCTACAAATATTTCTAAAATCACTGTCACTGTTGCAAAGTGGGGGCATCAAGGTGGGGCAGTGGGGAGCACAATCACCTGACAGAAAAAAAGGTCACTGGTTCGAGCCTCGGCTGGGTCAGTTGGCCTTCTCCCTGTGTTCGCGTGGGTTTCCTCCAGGTGCTCCGATTACCCCCACAAGTCCAAAGACATGCGCTATAGGTGAATTGGGTAAGCTAAATTGTGTGTAGTGTATCTGTGTGAATGAGTGTGTATAGATGTTTCCCACTGATGGGTTGCAGCTGGAAAGGCATCCGCTGCGTAAGGCAAGTGCATGATAGGTTGGAGGTTTGTTTTGCTGTGGCGACCTCGGATTAATAAAGGGACAAAGCCGAAAAGAAAGTAAATGAATGTAACTAAGTGGATGCTGACAACAGAAGTGCAGATCCAAGTGCAGTTAATTGAAGACAGGTCGTACAGGCAATGGTCAATGCAGAAGCAAAACAGGAGCATTATAAAAAATACAGGCAAAAGGTCAGGCTAGATAGCAAAGAATCAAAATGGGGAACACGGCGAGAAACAAGACATGAGAAATCAAAACAGGGAAAACCGCTTTGTGATGTTCATGAAGAAACAAGACTCAGCAATGTGAATGTGAAAGTGAGCTGTATACATAGTCCATGTAATCAGTCCATCATGATCTACAGCTGTGTCTGTGCGTGAGGATTATTGTCAGCTGTTGTAGAGGTTGATGAGTGCAAAAGGCTCTGGGAGTTGTAGTTCCCTAGAAAAACCGTAAGTAATCTCCAGCAGGGAAAACACCACAAGACGTCCATGGAAGACGAAGAAATGTTTCAGCATTTACTGCATTTTTAATGATGACAATAGTAATTATATTTATTATTTTGTTATCGGTGATAGTGAAATAGCAGCGTCATGTCAACAACCCATATTGGCTGGGCCATTCTACAGCTTGATTTTCCTTCTCTGAAAGTATTAAAGAGTTTCCTCGGATGTGTTTTGGATCATTGTCTTGCTGAAATGTCCACCCTGGCTTCACCATCATCCTGCTAATGTAGAGGTGAAACAGAAGCAGCTAATATTAATTTACTCTGATGAAGGGCAGAGGATTGCTGAATAACTTCTCAGAGATTTCAGCTGCTGTCTGGGCTTTCACTGCCTTTCTACTCCTCCCTTTCTTCATGTGTTCATTTCATTTTATTACACATGGCTTAATTTGTAAACTAATTAGGTTTGTAGCTTTTCATAAATGTATTTTTGGTTGTTATCAACATCTGGTTAAAATTTTAAGTCAACAGCACCTTTACAAATATGTTTTCCGAGAAAAAAGGTGATGTGTTCAATACTTATTTCCCCCACTGTATATATAAATAGGTAAAAAAAAAAAATCTTTAGATATGGAGCCTACAATTTCTAGACTAATTTCAAATGAATCACCAGTACTTGTACTTTAACTTTAGGCATTCTCGTTAAACAAAGCAGATTAATGAAATCTGGAAAAGCAAGTCATTTAATTAAAGACAACATAACAGAGTAAATACAGCATATTTAAAAGATCATTTTGAAATTCTTTAGACCTAAAGGGTCTGGCTTATTTACATCACACGCCTTTACATCGAAACACTTCATTTTTCCATGTTTCAATGCTAAGAGCTGTAAATGTCATTATCCTTGAATATGAGGCCCACTGCCAACCGATGAAAACCTTCTCTTCTACAGTCTGAATAGTGACCATCATCATTATTCTTCTGTCTACAAGCCTTGTAAAAGACAGCATACCTTAGCATATGCAAATCCTCAACCCTGAGCTTTCTGACTTCTCTATTGGCTATTGAAATACGCTGATGTGAATCTCTAAGCAAATGTAATAAGGAAGGGAAAAAAGGCCTCTAAAAACCTCAATTGTTCTACAAAAGACAAGAGAAACCTCTTAGCTGAAGGTCATTTGATTTGTATGTGGCCATCTGATCTGTCTATTCAAAAAAACGGAGGGTTTGTCAAGGCCAGCTGATCCAAAACATTTCAAAAAGTCACTTTGTTCAACAAAACATTTGCGTCCCGTCGCTATTTTTCAAATGCAAAAATAAGTTGCTAATTTTGTCAGTGCTCTTTCTAGACAGTGCAGGTTTAATTGCTAATTGTTAACTGGGAATGAATGCATTTGCATATTAATTAGGGAGGCCATTTACATTTTTAATTTGCTGCCTTCAAAGGGGGTGAGATAAAAGGTCGCACAATTTTAAATAATTTATGCTCCGCCGCTGAAAAGAATCTGAAAAGAAGTGCTCAGCTGATTTTAACCCCTGAGAGCTTTTACAGAATGAAGCTCTCCAAAAATTGTTTTTACAAATCTAATTAAACGGAAGAAAGCTCTGAGCGGACAGGAGCAGAGAGACGCCAGGCAGTTGCAGTGAGGACTCTGCGCATTTCACATCTCACTTTTATCTGGCCTTCTTTTTCCTCTACTTCAGTGTGATTGGTGAACTACAGGTGACTGTTGGCGTATGTTGCTTTACAACTCACATACATATTAAAGCAAATCTACCTTAGACAGTTTTACATATAGACATTCAATGCAGTGCTATTATTATCAGAGACATGACAAAGATTCTAGATGTTGAATTAACGTCCGTGTGAGATTAAAACTTATGTTTACTTTGATAGCGCATATTATCGATCTTAGTCTTAAGGTCTAAAGTTAATCGACTGAGAAAAAAAAACAACGCAATCTTGCGGAAATTCGTAACTTTTTGATTTTGAGGTCAATTCGTATGAATTCGTATGATCTTATTCGTACAATTTAGTACGATTTGCTTATCCCCCAATGACGGTTGGGGTTAGGGGTGGGGTTGTGTGCCACGCCTCCTTTTTAAAATCTTACAGTTTCGTATGACTGAACTTGTACGAATTCGCCACTAAACTGACAAAACGTAAAATACTTGTTTCCTCATGAGGTCAGGCTGGAAAAAAAAACTATTTTAATAATTTATTAAAATCTAACCATTTGCTTCACCTCTTTGTTGACGTCTCTTCCGGGACAGCATGCCAAACAAGCTTTATAATCAATCATTAGCTAAGTGTGAACTCTTGAACTGCAGTTTGGCACTTTTTTACTTTCGTTCAGGAACATTTTATGCATGCCCCCTTAACAAACGACATATCGGACGATCATATGAACTGCTGGAAGAATGTTGTTTTAATGGAATTTGATACTGCACGCCGTATGAGAGGAAAAAATACTCAGCATTTCGAAATGCAGGTGTCTGTGGTCCTTCACTGACTCGGTATATGTAGAAAATAGTGTCAAACAGTCATGCGTGTATAGACTATCCTGTCGCAAAATCCGGTGCATATCCTACATGATAATAATTGTTTGATTGCGGTGTTTACATGTCTGTACTGCCCTTCAATAATATGGCTAAAATACTCCTCATGTGTTAATTCCATATCTGTTTGGTTTGATTATGACCTTAGCTGGATTAGGGTACTCAAAAATTGCTGTTTACATGGTAAACTCTTAATCAGTGTATTGTCTTAATCCTATTAAAACCGGATTATTGGTGTCCTGATAAATGTACTTAGTCAGACATTAGCCCCTTTCACACATACAGACCTTCCTGTAAATTACAGGCAATTTTACAGAAAGGCCCTTTTTGAAAACACCGGTAAATGCGTTCCGGCTATTTTCCGGAAAGTGAAGTTGTAACATTACCGATTATTAGCCGGAATGCTGCACTGAACACAGAAGGAAGATTGCCGGAAAGAGCACGTGCAGAACGTGTTGACGTGAGATGTCTGCTTTAGCCAACCAGAAGAGTCAGACGAATTCACATCCGCGCGGTTTATGAAAATAAAAGCCTTTGAACATTTTTCCAGACACATTTAGCTGCTGGATGATAGTCAGATAACGTTTATATCTTCCTTCTTAATGCCAACTGTGTAAATAATTACCTATGTTTATGATAAACCGTTGTTTGTTTACCTTCAAGCTCTGCTTCCTTCAGTTGCGTGACGTGTCGCATGTGCTGTGAGCGCCAACACACACACACACGTATCATGTACATTTCAACATGCGAAAGTGCTCCTCTATTGACCTTATTCTAAAATGCGGAAGTGCGCCTGTTTTTGTGATTGTTTTAGAACTTCCAATTCAGTCGCCTATGAGAGAAATGACTAGGAACAATAAATGGCAGAAAACGGTCAAACTACTTGCTCTACAAACAAACGTTTGCATGACTATACAGACCAAGTAGAATAATACAATAAGAAAATATCAGTTTGCAACACCAATAAGCCGTTTTTAATGTCTCAAAAATGAATGAAAGTGAATGAGACCGGAAGTCTCGAGCCAAAAAGATTCAAATGGCTGCGCCCGCTCGTCGGTGAATATGTTTTGATGGAAGTTGTTCACAATACTGATCCATCCACAGAGTTTGTAATGTATTCAAATGTTTATAAATACAAGCGCAGCCGTTTAGAGCTTATTTCTGGTTAATGATGTCAGAATTTACCGGTATTTTGGAATGGATGTGCGAATGCTCTTTTTCGAAAAAATTCCACAACGTCCTCGCCTGTGTGAACAGCACTTTTTTGAACTTACCAGTAAAGTCATTCCAGAAATTTTCCGGATATTTACCGGTATCACTGTGTTAAAGGGGCTATAATGTCATGTATAATGTTTCATTTACTCCTGACATCACACCCTAAATCTGTATTCAGCCAGTCTGCCTTCTTTATTCATGATAACGCATAATCAAGCAATCCCAGAGATAGCAAGGATGACAGTTTGAAATCAAAAGCATCAAAGCCGAACACATCAGAAGAAATGCATACATCACACGACCTTTTTGGCGAAAACGTACGTGAAATGATCACACTTCTGTTCGCAGTGAGAGAGAGATCTTTACTCTGCATGTGCTGAATACATGTCATCACCTTGAACTTCAAACTTTTGGAGTTGCCCTTGTTCTTCCACAGACGGGGCATTTTCATGTTACGTGATTGTGTGTGGGTGGCACGGTGGCTCAGTGGTTAGCATTGTCGCCTCACAGCAACCTTGTGTTGGCGTGAGTTTCCTCCGGGTGCTCCGGTTTCCCCCACAGTCCAACGACATGCGGTACAGGTGAATTGAACAAGCTAAATTGGCCTTTTTTTATGATTGTGTGTGTGAATAAGTGTGTACCCTACTGAAAAAACAGCTTAAACCAGGCTGGTTGGCTGGTTTTAGCTGGTCGACCAGGCTGGTTTTAGAGCGGTTTTGGCCATTTCCAGGCTGGTTTCCAGCCATTTCCAGCCTGGTCTTAGCTAGTCAGGCTGGGAGATGACCAGCTAAAACCAGCTTGACCAGCCTAGCCAGGCTGGGAGCCCAGCCAAAACCAGCTATGTCCAGCTTAAACCAGGCTGGTCAAGCTGGTTTTAGCTGGTCATTTTCCAGCCTGACCAACTAAGACCAGGCTGGAAATGGCTGGAAACCAGCCTGCAAATGGCCAAAACCCCTCTAAAACCAGCCTGGTCGACCAGCTAAAACCAGCCAACCAGCCTAGGCTGGTTTAAGCTGGATTTTTCAGCAGGGTAGGAGTGTTTCCCTGGAAGGGCATCCGCTGCGTAATACATATGTTAGAATAGTTGGCGGTTTATTCCGCTGTGGCGACCTCTGATAAATCAGAGACTTACCGTACGTTCACACCGAAAGCGGCGAGAGCGTCAAAGTTGCCGGAAGTCATTCATTTTCAATGAGAGCCGGCGGCGATACGCGGCGAGGAGCAGCGCGGCGCGTCTTCTCCGGCGTGGGCGTCGAGGAGAGTTCCAATCAAGTCAACTTTATGGTAATGAGCTATGACGCGGTTCGGCGGCAAGCAATCAGAATGAAGACATCCAGCACTTGATAGGAGTTCAGAGAACACAGACCTATGAACTTTGGTTCCGACCATATTTGTTCCGAAGGGTTTGATGATTGTGGTCGCCGGATTTTCAATTATTTATTATGTCTTCTTACAGAAACTTGCATTAAATAAGTTACTGGCGAGTTACTGATGTGCATTAATGTTATATATATATATATTTATCTTTAAAAAGCGGGAATCTCACGCGACGTGACAGTACAAAACAGTATAACGTTAGCTGCTTCAGGATATTTCAGACATATGGACACATATTGGATAAATAGAGCAAAGCCACACCACACGCAACTTGATCTTCCATTATTAAATGAATTTGATAGGCAAGGCAAGGCAAGGCAAGGCAAGTTTATTTATATAGCACATTTCATACACAGTGGCAATTCAAAGTGCTTTACATAAACAGAAATAAAAAAGACAAGTTTAGGAACATAAAATGCAGACAATAAAAATTATTAAAAACAGATAAAAACAAATTAAAATGAGTTAAAATAGGTTATAAAAGAATGAAAAAGAAAACGAAAAACATAATAGTGCGATCTGTCGGACGCAGCACAGTGCTCATTCAGTAAAGGCACAGCTAAACAGATGTATTTTCAGTCTTGATTTGAATGTGCCTAATGTTGGAGCACATCTGATCATTTTTGGAAGCTGATTCCAGCAGTGAGGAGCATAATGGCTGAAGGCAGATTCACCCTGCTTTGACTGAACTCTTGGAACTTCTAGTTTATATGATCCTAAAGATCTGAGTGATCTGTTAGGTTTGTATTCAGTAAGCATATCTGTAATGTATTGAGGTCCTTGGCCATTTAGTGATTTATAGACCAGTAATAATACTTTAAAATCTATTCTGAATGTAACTGGCAGCCAGTGTAGAGACCTGAGGACAGGTGTGATGTGCTCTGATAAGAAGTGCGCAACATTTTCACGTTAGAAACATGTTTTATGCAGGAATCTAACTGATATGCTGCAACGGCTCCTTTAAATACGAGATCAATGTAGCGAGTTTTGACGCTCTCGCCACCGGAGCTGAAAGCAGTCAGCGTTGTCGCCAGGGCGGCTAGAGCGAACTTGGACGCTCTCGCCGCTTTCGGTGTGAGCGTACGGTTTAAGCCGAAGGGAAATGAATGAATGATTGTGTGTTTGCTTCTTGATGTACAGTATAATGTAAACGAGATATGCCGTTTCCATGACAACCTCCAGTGTAATTCACTTGTTTGATCAACTGTATTCAAATGTGCAGGACTTTTGACTAGATATGCGTCTCAAAGTCACTGCTTTTACCACAACTACTTTAAAGTTGGCGTGTCGGTATTATCTGCGACACTAGCCTTGCGCCTTCAGGTCCTTTCATTTGCCCTGTTCGTTCTTCCTGTGTCTGAAGCACATTGTGATTTTTTTGACTCTTTTTCTGTAACACTGATCCTAATTACACACCCCAAACCAAGCGAGAGCGGCTACGTTTAGTGCGGAGCACATCGTCATTGTCTGTTTGGCATTTGGCCTTTGTGCCTATGCACTTAAATTACATCCTGACAGTCCCAGCAAGCATTAGAGGACAGAGAGAGGGAGAGAATGTGTGCAAGAAACTTGTCTGACATCTCTCTACCAGGCGTTTAAAACAAAAAATAAAAAGGGAAGCCGCTGAATCCCACAGAACTTCCTGTTCAGTGATCGTGTGAAGAAAGTTAACATTCCATTGAACGTGGGAAATTAAAGGTCTCTGCAGTCAGACTTATTCTCTCCGGACCTGAAATCAAGTGAACCAACTCCTTTCAGCCACTACTGAATAGAGTGAAGCAGGGGCGCCCCGTGATTGAATAATTGATTTTGTGGAGCGCTCTATGTTTAAGAGGGATAAGACGACATCCTTCGGCTGTAATGATTGTAATTACTGCAATGACTGCTCGTGTCAAATATGACACTGAAAGGACTGTTATTAACCTTTATTATCCAGCCAGAGAAAATTTGAAAAAAAAAAAGGGGCCGACAAGAGGCTTGGGTCTTTTTCCTTTCTGTGGCCCGACGCGTGGATGAACTGATCCGAGATCAGCTCCCTGGCGCTGATGTTCAGCAGCTGGTTAATTGACTGTGTAGTCTGATTCACTGAGCTGTCCGCTGTATTGATTCTTAATGTTCACTCCGCCCTTTAATCAAGTGTAATCGACAGCCGGCCAGGCAGAGTTTCAAGAATGGGTCTATAATGATTAAGGTGTCAATATCTTACGGTGTTTATTTGCATAGCCAACTGGTGGACAGAGGCCTGTTGCACAAAGCCAGCTTGTGCTTTTACCCAGGATTTTGGGTTCAAGAATTAGGTTAGGTTTTGTTTCTGCTGTAACTTTTAGGCTACACAGGTAATATATTCTGGAGATTGCATATATATATATATATATATATATATATATATATATATATATATATATATATATATATATATATATATATATGCACTCATTGGTCACTTTATTAGGTACACCTTACAAGTACCGGATTGGACCCCCTTTTGCCTTCAGAACTGCCTTCATCCTTTGTGGCAAAGATTTAACAAGGTACTGGAAATATTCCTCAGATGTTTTGGTCCATATTGACATGATAGCATCATACAGTTGCTGCAGATCTGTCAGCTGCACATGCATGTTGTGCATCACTCGTTCCACCACATCCCAAAAGTACCCTATTGGATTGAGATCTGGTGACTGGGGAGGCCATTTGAGTACAGTGAACTCATTGTCACGTTCAAGAAACCAGTCTGAGATGATTTGCGACCTTTCTTGTTATCCTGCTGGAAGTAGCCATCAGAATATGGGTACATGGGCCGGCGCGTCCATAGAGGCGACCTAGGCGGCCACCTAGGGCGGCAGTATAGAGAGGGCGGCGTCCGCGACCTCTCCCCTACCACCCACGTCCTCAGTTATGTCCGTGACACCTCCCTCACCACCCGCATCCTCACATATATTCACGCAAAGACGACAGAATAGAGAGGGCAGCGTCAGCGAAACCTCCATCAGAACCCGCGTGTCTTCAGTTATATCCGCGCATAGGGCAGCAGAATAGAGAGCACTGTGTCCACAACACCTCCCTCCCTCAGCACCCGCGCATCCTCAGTTATATCCGCGCATAGGGCGGCAGAAAAGAGGTCCGCGACACCTCACCTCATTTTCATAACCGGTCACTTTCGTTTTCACATTGGGGTTGAGGGCGACATGATCGTCCTCTGCCTAGAGCGGCAGTTTAGCTTGCTCCGGCCCTGGGTACACTGTGGTCATAAAGGGATGGACACTGTCAGCAACAATACTCAGGTAGGCTGTGGTGTTGACACGATGCTCAATTGATACTAATGGGCCCAAAGTGTGCCAAGAAAATGTCCCTCACACCATTACACCACCACCATCACCCTGATCTGTTAATACAAGGCAAGATGGATCCATGCACATTAGTTAAAACAAGTTTCAACTTAATTTTCTAAGTTAAACGTATTTTAACTTGATGAAGTCAGCTTAATTGATGTAAATTGAGATGACTTGTAAAATTAAATTGGTCCAACTTAATACGCCAACTGTTATTGTGGGACGATGTTTATTATTTAAGAGAACTTGACTATCTCCAGGTTGCATTGAATTTTTATTTTCAGATTTTTTCTAGTTTTGTAAAATGATAAAATAATTAATAATCATAATTATCATTTAAAGACATTTCAGCACTAAACTAAGGCATCATTTGAACTCCTGACACATTTTGGGGGAGTGCCACACTTTGGCAGCTGTGCTTATTTGCATATTCAGCCACTAATTAGCCCTTTGAGCTGAGAGTAGAATGGGACCAGAGGGCATTAGGCTGGGCAGTTAAGAGTGGGGGGACCCCCAGCCAAATTCATTGGTGGTCCCTTTGTCGGATGTTAAGGCCCATACCAATAAAAAATACTAATACAAACTAAAAACAATTCTCAAATAAACAGCATAGAACAACCACAACAACATCAAAAATCAAAGTACTTACAATGTTGAATAAGAAGACATTTCTTAAACTATAATTAAATGACTTGATACACCTTCTCTAACAGACTGCGGTATCAAATTCCACTGATGTGACGCTTCAAAAGAAAAACAAGCTTGGCCAAAATACGTTTTTCTACCTTTAGTATCTTTTGTGTGACTTTACTAATGATTAACATTTGTGATCATGAAAAATCCAATCATAAATTTGAATAAAAATGTTAAATTAAGACAAAACATTGTATTTGTTTGCTACATCTTTAAATCTTAATGTCAACATCATTCAGGTGACCAAAAAATAAATAATAATAAAAATCTAAAAAAAAAATTAGCACAGCTGAAAAAAAACACAAACAAAACAGACATAAAGTAGAAACAATGATAAAACTATTATCATTCATTCACTTTCCTTTGGCTTAGTCCCTTTATTCATCAGGGATCACCACAGCGGAATGAACTGCCAACTTACCCTGCGTATGTTTCACTCAGCGGATGCCCTTCCGGCTACAGCTTCCCTTCCCAGTACTGGAAAAGAAAACTATTAACGGCACAAAATTTCACAGAATTCACCTAATCCATTGAGAGATTGCTGTTATACCAAAATGATCGCTTTCTGTCACTTTAACTCAGGGGTCACCAATCCTGGTCCTGGAGGGCCGGTTTCCCTGCAGGGTTTAGCTCCAACTTGCCTCAACACACCTGCCTGGATGTTTCAACTATACCTAGTAAGACATTGATTAGCTTGTTCAGGTGTGTTTGATTAGGGTTGGAGCTAAAATCTGCAGGACACCGGCCCTCCATGAACAAGTTTGGTGACCACTGCTTTAACTATTAAGTAACTTGAAAATTTTTAAAGAAAATATGCCAGATTTCTAGGAAATAAGAAAGCCTCTGAAACTGATTACTATTCTAACATCACTTACGAGAAATGTGTTTTGAAGCTTTTCAATTAGAGACGTGAACAAATAAAGAAACACCTGGAATGTTTTAATAAACGGGAGGAATGGCAACATCTGTTAAAAACTGTGGGGAAAATAAGCTAAAAAAACATTCGCATTTTAATTGGGATTTTCTCATGAATAAAAGGTAAATATCAGTTCAAGCTTTACAAATGGCTTCAGCTATACTTTATGCAGACTGTCAGAAATTAAACAAATAGACTAATTATAGATTAAAAAAAATCTACATTACTAAAATTATCAATATAAAATCAAAACTACTCCAGTCACTGTATGCTTGATAATAAATGCAACATTACTTACATCTCATCTAGTAACTGTTGAACTCTCTAAACCAGTGGTTCTCAAACTGTGGTACGTGTACCACTACTGGTACGCGGGCTTCCTTCTAGTGGTACGCGGAGATATCAAATGTGTCATATGTACATGCTACATTTATTTTAAAATTTATCAAAAGTGATTTATATACGAATATGACATATACTTATTTTTTAATTACATATAGCCAATATATCTAAGGTCCAGGCAACTTTTCCAGATGTTGATGAATTGGCTACTATATGTTAATACTTCACATTTAAGTACAGCACTTTTCTTTTTGATTTTTAAGAATATTAACCTACCATTTTTAACTTTTAAAAAGCACATTTTAATTTAAATGTTGACGTTTTTAGTTTGATTGTTCTTTTTTTTTTTTTTTTTACATATAAGCACAGTACAGTGGTAACGTTCAGACTATTTATAAATGTTTAAAATGGTTGACAATAATAAATATTCTTAATAATGAAAATGAATCTGCCACATTTTAGAACTGTGCAGAGCTGTAGCAGCTTTACTGGGCCTACTACGCTATTGTGTTTCAATACTGCTCATTTTGGTGGTACTTGAAGAGACAATTTTTTTTCTGAGGTGGTACTTGATGAAAAAAGTTTGAGAACCACTGCTCTAAACAGAAACATGGAGGTTTGGTGAACGGTGTTTCTGTGGTGTTTTACAGACCGTATTGTGTCCAAGCCAAGAACTCTAATTACACTTTCTCATCAGAAACACCTGAAGAGCAGACGTCACCGTACTCCGGGTATTCTTATTCAAATGTTTCCTCATCAGCGTCTAACAAAGAACAATTTGCATTGCATTTTTAAATAATATCCAGCACTTAGCAGGTGCTTGTTGTCACTAACAGAAACCTCTTTTAAAACAAACCTCTAGTCGTTTGTTGGTTAGGCTAGTATTGGGAATGGTTGTGCTATAAACATTGTTTCAGTTCAATAAAAGTAACAGAAGGTCTTTTTTTTCTTTTGAGTTTCATGTGAACATAAAAAGGTCGCATTGCCTGAAGACATAAGGGCGTATTTCAACAGACATGACAATGAAAACAACAGCGGCATCTGTTGGTAAGTTTGTGATATTACCGCATACTGACTACTAATCGATGATTTAAGGATTAATTCACTTCCAAAGTGAAATTTTCTGTGTAATTTGACAATTCGCTGAAGAAAAGGATCGATCTTTTTTTGCTGAGAGCCTCATACATCAGCTGGTATCATCCAAAGCTGAATCTGATGTAGGTACAGGCTAAGTTCACAGAAAAATCCTGGGTTTTTTCCCCCTCAAAAAGCCTAAATTTCTTTTCGGATGAAGGAAGAAAGAAATCTTGGATGACACGGGGCCCAGTAAGTTTACATTTCAGCAAAACTAATCAATAACGAAATTGTTTTATCCATCCCAGCAGAAAAAAAACAGCTACTTAGCTGGTTTTAGAGAAGTTTTAGCCACTTCCAGGCTAGTTAGGGTATTATATAAGGCTGAAATAGACTTTATTATAATAAATCATTCACTTGTACTTATCAGGGTATAATAGACCTGCTGGAATTATCACATAAAACCAGCTTAGAAAGGCTGGGAGACCAGCTAAAATCAGCTAGGTCCAGCTAAAACCACCCATTCCAGCTGGTCTCCCTGACTGACCAGCCTGGAAGTGGCTAGAATCAGGCAAGAAGTGATCAACCAGCTAAAACAAGCCAAGTAACTTGTTTAAGCTTTTTTTTTCAGCAGGGATATGACTTAAAGGGACAATTGATCAAAATTATTACAACTAAATAACAATGTTTAGCAATTGGCTATGATGGATAGCAAAATATAGGCTAATATGGCACTGAACTGAACAAAACTTGAATATTTAGCTATCACTGTTAATAAAGAGTCAAAATATTGTCAGTTTGTCAAAATGTTTGCCCTTTTCCTGCCTACTATATGGTGAACGTGAGAGCTTAACATGAAGAAGAAAACACTTACAATGTAGTTGCAATGTCGCCGTAAGTAGTAAGTCATCCGGGGTACTTCTTGCCTACTGATTTTCGAATTCCATGAATTCGGACATACTACTCGGCTCGCATACTGTTTTTAGCGTACTATATAGTATAAAAGGACGCAGCCCAAATGTAGTGTGCAGTGGAAAGGCGGCTTTAGCCACAAAATTGGCAAAACGTAAAATACTTACATTTTCTCGTGAGATCAGGCTGGCTAAATCATATAAATATAATGACTTAGTAGGCAGGAGAAGGTCGAACATTTTGACAAACTGACAATATTTTGACACCTTGATAGCTAAATCTTCAAGTTTTGTTCAATTAAGTGCCATTATCGTAACAAATCGTGGCCTTAGTGAAAACACCGATTTGACTTACCTCATTGTTTTTTTTTCTCCTGCGTTAAAGAAAAAGTCTCTTTTCATTTCTTTTGTGTTCAACATAAGAATAAAAAACAACGCAGATAAGTGAACGTTTTTCATTTTAGACTTAACTTTATTTCTTTAAAGTCTTACAGATACAAACAGCGCATGCACAGCTTGTGATCCAGCTCAGTCACGACTATATATTTATTTTCAGCGAGCTTTAGAAAACCCATGATAACCTGCACTTAACGAGCAACAAAAGTTTGGTCTAAACATGAGAAAATATCTCTATCTAGGCCTTTGTCGGAGCAACTTAATGAAACGAGCCCTTCCTCTACCCATAGTGCTTTGCTCTCATTAAAGCCTGGATGTCTCGGTGAAATGGTACAATGTGTTTTTAACTTCTGAAGGTTTTGATGTGAATGAGACAGACAGACAGCCCTTTCATTTCATGAACATGGCATCGCACTTTGAACGCAGCAATGTTTTAGCGTGAGTACTTCATTAACGTGAAGGTTACGCTTTTATCACCTGCGCCGGAGCCGTCAGTGAAGAGGAGAGCGATGGCAGACAGACGCTCTTTCTGGAGAAGGGGGAAAAACAAAACCGCAAGCAACGGACAAAGCGAAGCGTCGAGTTACTGAGCCTCATAACAACTCGAAATGGAAAGAGCCTGCACATATACATGAGTTAATCCATCTGTTAAGCTATAATAGGCAGTAAAAGTGCCCTTTTCTTTTGGTTAAACACCATATTTGAAGAAAAAGATGTATAATATATATCAGAAGTCACGTTAACACTTTGTAATAACTACACACTATAAATCATTTATTAAGCATTAGCAAGTAGTGAATTCATTATCTGTTAAGCATTAACTCATACATTATTAAACTTTAGTAAGCAGTTTATAACTGCAGCTACAAATGCTGTGTTCCTGACTTATAACCACATTTATAATGTGCTTAATAATTGTTCTTTCATACTTTAATGATTTATTTTTCATTGATAAATTAAGTATCGCATTATTTACAAACCATTCGTATTTAAGAGTAGTTGAAGGCTTTTAGGATCATTCAGAATGAGTTAGTAAATGTTTAATAAACTTTTAAAATCAACGTTTATATGTCTTATTATTCAGGCATATATTAATGGTTACTATGCATGTTAATAAATGCTTTATTAACTCAACTTCTTGCAGTTTTGTGACCTAAAGTGAGGACTATTTATGCTTCGGACATAACCTTGCAGAAAGACACAGTTTAAAAGACTGCTGGCAAAAGTGGGGAATTGTGCGGACATTCAATGGGTTTCATTACCCTTATTCTTCACATACAAGCCGACGCAGCCATAACAGTGTTTTTTTTTGGTTTAAGACTTCTCATCCACTTCCATTGAGTTTTACACGTTAAAAAATGGCTTGTTATGCTGTTGATGTTGCAAACTGATATCTCCTTATATTATTCCACTTTTTATCGTGATAACAATTGTTTGTAGAACTAGACCTTTTTCTGCTGTTTATTATTCCTAGTCATTTCTCCCATAGACGACTGAATTAGAAGTTCTGAAACAGTCGCAAAAACAAGCGCACTTCTGCATTGCAGAACAAGGTCAAAACTGTATGTTCTTTATGGTCCTACTTTTATTTTATTTTTTTAGCTAATTTAGCACTATAAAGCTCCTGGAGGGACACCAACAGCACATTTTTTTAATATCTCCCTTATATGACCACTTAACCTCAGGTTTTAGAGTCTTTATGTTCTGATGAGTTGATTCGGGTGTGTTTGATTAGGAAAAGGTTGAAAATGTAAACTGTTGGTGTGCCTTCAGGAACAGGGTTGGGAAACACTGGCATAGATTAACTTTCAGATAAAAAAAAAATAGAAATATCCATTTATGATACAGAGACATTTCATTCATTCATTTTCTTTTCAGCTCAGTCCCTTTATTAATCCAAGGTCGCCACAGAGGAATGAACCGCCAACTTATTCAGCATGTTTTTTTTAAGCAGCAGATGCCCTTCCAGCCGCATCCCATCTCTGGGAAAGATCCACACACACTCATACACTACAGACAATTTAGCCTACCCAATTCACCTGTACTGCATGTCTTTGGACTGCGGGGAAAACCGGAGCACCCGGAGGAAACCCACGTGAAAGCAGGGAGAACATGCAAACTTCAAAACGCCAATTGACCCAGTGGAGGCTCAGGGACATTTCTGTTCAATTTAAATGCTTAAATACAAAGTGTAATGCCGTTCTGATAAATATATAATTAATAAACTTCTAAATACCCCAAGCATACTTTTTTTTTTTAACTGAAGAGTGGTTTACAGTATCTTTTAATTTGTCAAACACATTGGAACCAAAATAAGATTATTTTCCTGAACAGATTAAAACTGATTATTTAATAAAACCACTGAATTTTAATGGTTTAAGAGAAAACTATTTTACAACCAAATAAAAAAAAAAGAATAAAAAACTTTATTATATGTGCGCCACTTTATTAGGTAAACTGCTCGTTTACGCAAAATTTCTAATCAGCCAATCCCATGGCAGCAACTCGATGGATTTAGGCATGCAGACATGGTCAAGACGATCTCCTGCAGTTCGAACCGAGCATCAGAATGGGGAAGAAAGGTTTTAAGTGACTTTGAACATGGCGTGGTTGTTGGTGCCAGACAGACTGGTCTGAGTATTTCAGAAACTGCTGATCTACAGGGATTTTTTCGCACAACCGACTCTAAGGTTTAACAAGAATAATCCAAAAAAGTGAAAATATCCAGTGAGCAGCAGTTCTGTGGGCACAAATGACTTGTGATGCTGAAGGTCATCGGAGAATGGCCAGACTGGTTCCAGCTGATAGAAAGGCAACAGTAACTCAAATAACCACTTGCTAAAACCGAAGTAGAAGAAGAGCATCTCTGAACACACAACACGTCCAACCTTAAGGCGGATGGGCTACAGCAGCAGAAGAACACACTAGGTGCCACTCCTGTCCGCAAAGAACAGGAAACTGAGGCTACAATTCACACAGGCTCACCAAAATTGGACAATAAAAGGTTGGAGAAACATTGCCTGGTCCTATGAGTCTCGATTTCTGCTGCAACATTCAGGTGGTAGGGTCAGAATTGGGCGCCAACAACATTGAAGCATGGATCCATTCTACCTGGTATCAACGATTCAGGCTGGTGGTGGTGGTGTAATGGTGTGGGGATATTTTCTTGGCACACTTTGGGCCCATTAGAACCAACTGAGCACCAGGTCAACAACACAGCCTACCCGAGAATTGTTGCTGACCATGTCCATCCCTTTATGACCACAGTGTACCATCTTCTGATGGCTACTTCCAGCAGGATAACACGCCATGTCTTAAAGCGTGAATCATCTCAGACTGGATTCTTGAACATGACAATGACTTCACTGTACTCAAATGGCCTACACAGTCACCAGATCTCAATCCAACAGAGCAACTTTGGGATGTGGTGGAATGGGAGATTCGCACCATGGATGTGTATCGCATCATAGCAACTATGTGATGCTATCCTGTCAAAATGGACCAAAATCTCAGGAATTTTCCTGTACCTTATTGAATCTACGCAACAAAGGAATAAGGCAGTTCTGAAGGCAAAAGGGGTTCAACCCGGTACTAGTTAGGTGTACCTAATAAAATGGCCGGTAAGTTTGTGTGTGTATTTTTTATATATATATATATATATATACACACACACACACACACACACAGACATATATATATATATATATATATATATATATATATGCCAATTTTTAGTTTTAAATAAGCATTGTGAAGTAAAGAGTATAACAACCGCACTACTGTTAAAAAGTTACAAAAAAATAAACAGAAGACCGATTTCTCTTTGCAACAATGTAGACTTTTATTTGTGAAAAAGTACAATACCTTGTCTTACAAATAAGCGTATGAAAGAACTGAAAGAACATTGCAAGGCCATAGGAAGCGTTTCACAGAAGTGAATCTGTGCTGACACCACAGCTGGAGCGGCAGCTTTACACCAAACCATACAGTCAACACAGACCATCAGGACAAAACACGGGTGTAAGAAAACTTTGTACAGATTCCAAAAAAAATGAACTAAATCACTCAGCTGTTCCAGTAAAACCATCATTTCTTTTTTTTTCCAAATCCAAAAATTCTCAAAATCAGCTCAATGTTTAACTCCGTCTGCCCTTTTAAATCACGATAAATCAATCAAAACTCCACATTAGGAAACATAATCCCAGCATATAAGAAAACGGAGCTGTTTAAAGCAAATAAAAGTGTGGATCTCGTCGTCTCTTATCTAAATATATACATGAAGACATGATAAAAATGAAACGGCCAGCACTGGTCTCCTCAGAGCACGAATCAAGAGCATGCTGGGGAACACTAGCTATTCCGCTCCTAATAACCCCCATAATTAATGCCCTGCTAAGCAGCGGAGCAGAAACCATAGTGTTTACGCTAATCTCAGACTGATTTGGTTAAATTACAGCTGCATTAGTGAGCTAGAATCATCTGGACGTCGTCTCCTCGTCAGATTAGTGCGGTCATTAGTTGAATGCATCTCCACCTACCGAGCACGCCTCATGCTCATCTAACACCTTCAGCTCTGTACAACATACGCAGGATTGGTCTCTAGTGGACCAACTGAACCCTGGAATATAGGAATTACAAGACTTTTCCTTGATTTACGAACAAGAACTAAAAAATAAAGCGTCAGGTCAAAAGAAAAGGATAGCATGTGCTCACACAAACACATTAAATCACATTGAGGATTTCGTTCTTGTGGGGAGGATGTAATGTGTGTTTTTTTGTTTTAGTTTTTTTGAGCAAGAGAAGGATATGAGAGAGGAAAACAGGGAAGTGTGTGTGTGGAAGAACAGAGCTGCCCTCTTGTGGAGAGCAGTGTTGCACTTGTGCAGGAATCGAGGGGGATTTTCACCTCCTGAGATTGAGACGAGCTGAAGACTGGGCCGCTTCTACCTGCTGAGTCGGAGCTTGATCGAATTCTTGACCACAGGGATGGGGTTGTTTGGGAGGACCGGGACGTCCGATAGATCAGCGTTGGATGTTTTCTGTAGCAAATTAAAAACGTGTATCAGATTAATTTCAATTTTAGAGGATGCACCAAAATGAAAAGTTCTGGGTCGAAATTCTGGATGCGCTTACCAAACCAAAACTGATTTGTAATATTTATTAATTTATTCATTAAATATAATTTTGTATGACTTTTTACATTTAATGTGCACAATGAAATTAAAACTGACCCGCAGAACCACACACAATCTAGACAAACCATATATGGTTACGACGAATGTTATTAACGTCTTCTCGGACATCGTCATCAATATAATTAAATAAATAAATAAATATATAAATAAATAAATAAATAAATATATATATATATATAAATATATATATATAAGTATATTATAAAATATATATATATATATATAAATATATATATATATATATAAATATATATATATATATATATATATAAATATATATATATAAATATATATATATATATATATAAATATATATATATATATATATATATATATATATATATATATATATATATATATATATATATATATATATATATATATATATATATATATATATATATATATATATATATATATAAATATATATATATATATATATATATATATATATATATATATATATATATATATATATAAATATATATATATATATATATATATAAATATATATATATATATATATATATATATATATATATATATATATAAATATATATATATATATATATATATATATATATATATATAGTGAAAAAATATTGTACACAATAAACAATAGTGCTTCACAAATATGGCGAACAAGAAGGGCGAATGGTGATCATTGTTTCTAATCGTCATTCAGTATAATAGGCTGAACAGTTTTCTATCAGTCATCATAGATGGTCAGTCATTATTTACCTGACACAGTCAACATAGCAGATACACGATTGCTGGCCTTGCTGAACGATCTAAATTGGACAGTTCATAATGGATTAATTTATAATGAGGGAAATAATAGCAAGTTAATATAGGCAATATATTAATATTTTACTCAAGCAATTTAATAGTATTTATTAGCTTAATTTTCTGATAACTTTTATTAATGATTGGCCACAATAAATACTATAGTAATTTATACCAAAGTAATATATTGTTTTTAAATACTTTTATAAAGTACTGGTCATTTTTTGTAATTATAGTTGCAAATATATAAACAAATATAACAAAAATAGCATTACAAATTAACTGGTAATATATAACAGTTGCTACAGTTTAGTAAAAGATAGTAGTTTATAATTAAATAATCAGTTAAGATTAAATAATATATACACTATAATATATAATTTTTAAGTTACTATAGTAATTAATTTTAATGTCACACATTATTGTTTGCTTTTTATATTTTACAACAAAGCGGTTTTAACAAAGTATAATAATATTAAGAGGATATTAAGAAATAGTTTATTACATTTAGTCCTGTGAATGTGGACACGTGAATAAAGTCAAGAGTTTAACCAATTATTTTTATTTACATAATTTGAACACAAAAACTGCAGAAACATTAAAATGACTGTTACGATATAATATTGATATAATGACTGAAATGGTAAACCATATTTGTGAAATACATTAGGTGGCGATAAGGCTCCTAAGGAGCTAGTTAAGTTACCATATATGGTTTGACTTGATCGTGTGTGCTAGATGGTGTGTGCCTGAAACGTGTGTGGTTCTGCAGGCCTGCAGCTGGATAATATTGTTAAAACTAGCCATATGATTTTGTTAGCTTATGTTACTACTTTTTTGGTGAACAATTCATCTGTGCATGTCATTAAGAAAAAAAATGATTTGCCCTTCTAATCTTTAGTTGACATCTAAAAATCCACGTCCAACGGTTTGATTTCAGTTCTCAGATTACGTCCGTCTAAGGTAATGGGCGTGGCTAACATACTTAACCACGCCCCTCCAACTGTCAGTTTTTACAACAAACAAAAACGCTGAGCATGTGGTGTCCGTTAGGTTGTAAAAACTCTTATCCGGATCTTTCTGAATAAAGTGCTGATTTTCCCACATCCAATCATGTTGCAGTAGAAAGAACAAGCCACGCCTACTGTTTTCTTATTTAATATTGTGCTTTATCTAGAATCTGCGTCACAATATGAAAAAGCGGTCGCAGCTTCTAGTTCACATGGACTTTAACCAAAGATTCAAGAATACACAAGACATGACAATACTATAGTTTTGAAGGGGGAAAAACGTAATGGTCTCTAAGCTGAATGAAGCCAAGCCTCCTAGTACAGCAATATTTTTGTCCATTTTTGTCTTTCAGTTGATCATTTTCAGCAGCTGGTTTTTGACAATGTCTTTGCTTTTCAATTCTTGGAGGATGAGAGAGCTCCAGGATTTCATCTAAACCACCTTAACTTGTGTTCTAAAGATGAACAAAAGTCTCAGGGGATTGAAACGACATGAGGGTGAGTAATTAAAACACATTTTTTTTGTTTTCGGGTGAACTAACCCTAAGAACAAGCCATTACCTGAGCAAGTGGAACCTTCTCTGCTGTGTCCTCCACCTGAGAATGCCAGGAACTCGTATCATTATTTCCACATATTCACTAATAATCATTAAAACACCCTGCTTTGATGATTGGCTCACCATTAATTCAGTCTCTGTTTTCAGTTCTCCGTCTGAAGGAATCACTTCAACGATCTGCTTAAGATAAAAACAACACAACAATCACGACACGCAGGCTGAAACTCTGAGCGATGAAGATGACAGACAAACTGCCTCTTCAAGTTCAGAGGCCAAGACGGAGAGAAAAATGTCGTTTTGCTAACAAAGAGAAAGAACAATTAGCCATTACCGCTGGAGCCACATGGCCATCAGTTTCACCTGAGGACTTTGCTTCTGGGGCTGACAGCTAGAAGAGCAGGATTTAATTAGATTTTTAAAAAATATTCATAACAACCAACTTAAATATGGATATGTGATGTGTGTGAAAAACACATTTACTGTCTTAAAAAAACAAGATGTACACACAAATGAACATTTGTGTTGAAATGATTGACATTCACTGTGCAAGAAGGCAAGTAATCCCTCTTGAATGTCAATAATTACAACAAAACAGTTAATTAGTTTGTACATCTTGTTTAATTTAAGACACTAAATTTTTTTTTTCCACAAATTAGGTGTGTGTGATATAAAATTGTTCATATAATGGCGAAATAAAATAAAACTTTACTGGTAAGACTATTTTAAGGTGTCCTTGTTGCACATTCTCCATGTACTTAATCCAGTAATTAAAATTAATCATGAATAATAACATCCAACCAACCCTAAACCAAATTCATATTCCAACCCTAAACAAAGTACACTTAATTCATTAACATTACGCAGTAGGTAAATTAATAGTAACAAGGAAACCCTAAAAATTTATACTTATAAAGTACTTTATTCAATTTTTTTATATATAAGAGAAGTTAATCTTACGTCCTCTACTTTGGCTTTCTTGGTCATCTCATTCTCGAGGGCAGAGGCAGGTCTCTTAACAGCAGGTTCAGCAGATAAACATGGACTGGGCAGAGGGTTCTGTTCAGAGGGTTTCTTTTCAGACTGAATAGGTGAAGTAGACTGAGGAGGGGCCGCTTCTTTTCCAGAGGCATTGCTGCTGGAGGTCCCATCAACTGCAATAAACCACAAAAAAAAAATATATATATATATATAGTAGTTTTAGTAATATTAATGATGATAATTAAAAAACATAACAATAAGTGCTGTCAAACTATTACAGACTATAAAAAGTTTGCATCAAAATACAAGTATACCGTACACATTATGTACAGTATGCGTGCAAGTCAGAATTATTAGCCTGTTTATTTTTTTCACCAATTTCTTAACATAATAGTTAATAACTCATTTCTTAAAACTGTTTTATTTTATCTTTGTCATGATGACAGTAAATAATATTTGACTAAATGTTTTTCGAAACACTTCTATACAGCTTAAAGTGACATTTAAAGGCTTAACTAGGTTAATTAGGTTAACTAGGCAGGTTGGGGTAATTAGGCAAGTTATTGTATAACGATGGTTTGTTCTGTAGACCATCGAGAAAAAAAAATTAGCCTAAAGGCGCTAATAATTTTGTCCTTAAAATGGTGTTTAAAAAATTTAAAACTGCTTTTATTCTAGCCGAAATAAAACAAATGAGACTTTCTCCAGAAGAAAAAATATTATCAGACATACTGTGAAAATTTCCTTGCTCTGTTAAACATCGCTTGGGAAATATTTAAACAAATAAAAATTTCAAAGGAGGGCAAATAATTTTGACTTTAACTGTATGTTTTGATTATTTTTTCAACACATTTATAAACATCATAGTTTAATAACTTATTTTACTAGATATTTTTTACAATACTAGTATTCAACTTGTTTGATACTTGAATACTTGTCACAGACTTAAAATAATGAGTTAATGAATTATACTTTTGTTAAATGTTTTACTGAGATGTATTGTTGGTGATTGGATGAGTGTTGGCCTGATTAGAATAGTAAGACCTTTTTAAAATGATTTTAGACCTACAAGATACATTTAGGTATGATAATTTAAGACTTTAAGGTCTAAAATTTAGTTCTTTGAATTTAAGACATTAAGACCCCGCAGACACCCTGACATCATTTTTATATAAATAAACATTGAAATCAGAATTATTAGCCCCCCTTTGAATGTTTTTTTCTTTTTAAAATATTTCTTATCTGATGTTTAACAGAGCGAAGAAATTTTTACAGTATGTCTGATAATATTTTTTCCTCTGGAGAAAGTTTTATTTGTTTTATTTCGACTAGAATAAAAGCAGTTTTTAATTTTTTATGAACCATTTTAAGGACAAAATTATAAGCCCCTTTAAACAATTTTTTTTCCCTACTAAATTAGGGGAAAAAAAAAACGGGGGTCTGGTAATTCAGGGGGGCTAATAATTCTGAATTCAACTGTACATGCATGTGCATACATACACTAGACCAAGGGTGCACAAACTTTTTCATATGAAGAACCAAAAACTAAACATCACTGAAAGCCGTGGGCCGAAGATAAATATACCAAACTATTTTATATTGCAAAGTTGCCATGGGTAATTTCCTAAATATTTAAAAAGAAAAAGAAAACAGCACTTTGAAATATTAACTAAAGCAGTAAAACTTTAGTTGAAACCTATTGCAATAAAAACATCAACAATCACATTTATTTGCTCACCAAGTCTCTGCATTGTCCTCCATCAGTCGGGTGACAGTATGTACATTTTAAACTAAATTACAGCATTTAACATTTCACTTTAGTTAGCTGTTTTTTGTGGTTTAACAATAAAATAAACAACTAAAAGATTACATTAAATTTGAAATGACAATCATCATTCTCCCTCTCTTCTCAGATGGGCCAAATCAAAGGTTACCTTGGGCCAACTTCGGCCCTAGTTTAGACATCACTGCACAAGACAAACGTCATGTAAACATGACCTTTTATTTTGAATGCAGACAGCACTAATGCATCTGTGTGAAAAGAGTGATTATTAAACATTTAAATAAATATATTTAAATATATAGGGTTAAGCCCCAAGTCATACCACTAGCCAGGTGTGTGTTTTCGCCAGTAGCCTCTGTTTTTCCCTGCAGTTCTGAGGTGTTTGTGGCGGTCCCAGTGGATCTACAGCGAGACACAAAGAGAGAGGATTTAAAAAGAAGTTCTGTAAAGGTATTTATTCCTAAAATATATAATTAAGACTGCTTTGACTCTTTACCCCTGAGGGCTGGGGGCTCGGGCTATCTTTGCAGCTGAAGGGCCCGTTGGGGAGGGAACTGACATGCTGTTGTCGCTGTCAAGTGAAAGGTCCAGATTGCTGTCATTCATTGCACGAACACCATCAGATGAATGCTAAAGGGAAAAAAAGGAGATTGACAAAATAAATAAATGTGTTAAAATGGTTTTAAAGTTTAAAAAAAAAATAATAATAAAAAATTGATTTATATAACTGCTGAGCAAGAAATGTAACATTTTAAGGTAACAAACCACCACAAAAACTAATATAAATGTCTATACCTCAATAAAATGACACTTCAGTACAAATTTAATGCTCCATGTAAACTGTACCAAAAAGTCATGGCAGTCAGAGATGACTTATACCATTTCAATATAAATTTAAAATAAAGAAAGTCTGAAAGCGTAAACACAAAAATCAGATCTTTCCAAAAGCTTAGTAAAATAAAGGAATAAATAAACGTACAAACACACAATCCCAGTTTCACTTAATACTAATAAAAAAAACACAATGAGCACTATATGCATCTTAATTTCAACAGAAGCCCTAGTTTGATGAAAACTTAAAGAGACTTTAAGAAGACATTTGAGAACCACTGCTCAACTGCCAAAATTCATGATGGAATTAATCCTAAAATGGTTTATTAAAAATAATCTGAGGCTTCAGGACACAAAACGAATGAAAGAAATATTTTGGTTTAAAAAAATATAAATAATTAAATACAATAATTAATTATTTAATTAATAAATAAAATTAATTAATAAAAATAAATTTAAATAAATAAAATAAAAAATAATTAATAAAAAATTAATTAATATTATATATAAAATAAATTAAATAAAAATTAACTAAATAAAAAATTAATTAATTAATAAAATAAATTATTAAAAATAATTAATAAATAAATTAATAAATAAATAAATTAATTAATTAAACTAAAAATTATTTGGAGAATCTATAAAAAAAATAGAAATGTTTTTCACTTTGGGACACAAAATTAGTGGAAGAAATCTTCTGGCTTAAAAGAATAAAAAAAGAAATAAAAATAAAATACAAAGATTATTTGGGAGGAGGAAATAAATACTTCATGTGTACTCATTATTCGTAAGTCTCAAAAAGATGTTGCTAATACTATTATTTGACATAGAGACTTCTGTTGAAAATCAAAACATCCCCTCAAAAAAAGTTGCCAAATCAAAAGGACAAATGAAGGCTTGCCTTTCTCTTGCTCCTGTGAATGGCGACTTCGGGCAGTAGTTGATGCAGCTGTTTCCTCTTGACATGCATGGCTGTGATTTTCATATCTTGCTCAAACATTTTACTAGTGATCGCTTGACGATAAACTACAGCCAATCAAAAACAAAAGCAAAGTGTAAATCTACTGAACAACAGCACTGTTGACTCTTTCTGCACGTTTTCCTTTAGATATGCTGAGAATCTTACCTGTGTCTGTGAAGGACTGGATGTCAAACGTCAGGTCCACATTAAGATTTTCTGATCCCTCCATTTTTTTGAACACAATACCTATTACCCACATTGTGCTAAACTCCTCTCTGTACACACACACACACACACACACACACACACACACACACACACACACACACACACACACACACACACACACACACACACACACACACAGTAAAGAGCATGTCAAAACTTTCATCTGCCTTTTGACAATCATTGAGTCTTTGTAAAACCCTAATGAAACAAGGACAAGTTTAGTACCGTAAACGTTTTAGCATCGAAAACAATTAAAAACTAAAAATTAAGCAGGTGCTTGCCTATTACTAATTTACTAGGTGTTAATATATATTTGTACATGGCTGTCTAGAATACTCGAATCTGATTGGTCAGTCTTCCATTCCAAGATATGTCATTCTGAGATAACAATCGCTAAATAAAGCAGGCTCATCTGGAAACTTCGAATCCCCTTGACTGTCAATAAATACGTTCAAATCCATTCCGCATTCATATGCATCTGCTTGTCTGTCACTGCATTTTTTTAAATTGTTTGCGTCATCTTGTGACTGAAAAATCAGGTTAGTGTATACTCCATCAGCTGTTTTCATTTTGGTCAGCTTTGCTTTTTTGACTGTTTAGCGCCATCTTGTGACTAAATAATGCGTAGGTTAGTGAATACTCCATCAGCAGTTTTTGTTTCTGTCAGCTTTGCTTTTTTGACTGTTTAGCGCCATCTTGTGACTGAATAATCAGCAGGTTAGTGTATACTCCATCAGCTGTTTTTGTTTCGGTCAGCTTTGCTTTTTTTTTAACTGTTTGGCGCCATCTTGTGACTATATAATACGCAAGTTATGCCGAGTTCAGACTGCATGGTTTTAGCCCTGATTTTGACTCGCCGACAGGTTTTGAGAAATCGCAGACAAATGCCTAAAATCACAGGCAAATCGGTGCTCGTTCAAGCGAGTGACGATCACAGTGTGAACTATCAAAGACGGGAAATAAGAAAATCGACGATGAGTCGCTGACATCAGTGAGATATTTGGCATGCTAAATATCTGGAGCTGTCGGCGATTCACATCATGCAGTGTGAAATGTGTTCTGATTGAAAATAACGTCCTTGATCACCTACAGCCAATGAGAGAGCAGCATTAGTAGTACGGGTACCTGCAGGCATTTTCAGTTTATTTGGACCCAAAAAATGGAGGAAAAACAGTAAACTTGGCAGGAGCACCGTGTGTTTGACGTGTCATCTGGTCAAAAGGTTTAAAAAAAAAAAAAGTTGAGCAATTGCTAATTCTCTTCGAAAGCCAGGTGAGCAACACGCGTTTATAAAGCTAAAGCCTTCTTTTTTTATTATGTTCTTAATAACGAAAGATATATTACATGACCTCGCTGTGTTTCCATGTCACTTCAGGCTCGTGTTTGGTTGTGAGACGTAGTTTGGACAAAGTTTTCTGTGATTCTTCCTATTTTAAAGTCATGCAATGTGAAATCTCCTGTCGCCGTTCCATCCTTCAGTGTAAACCCAGCAGCGACAGAACGCTACCACAGATAGTCATGCAGTATGAAAACATTCGTGACACGACTACTTTGACAATTATGCAGTCTGAACTCGGCATTAGTGTATACTCCATCAGCTGCTTTAGTTTCAGTCAGCTTTGCTGTTTTGATAGTTTGGCGCCATCTTGTGACTGAATAATGCGCAGGTTAGTGTATACTCCGTTAGCTGTTTTCGTTTCGGTCAGCTTCGCTTTTTTGACTGTTTGGCGCCATCTCGTGACTGAATAACGTGCAGGTTAATGAATCCTCCATTAGCTGTTTTCGGTTTGCATTTAAATTAATAAACTATTACGGATTAAAACAATGTTTTTTGCGTACTTTTTATGCTTTGTGGCAAGTAGTCATGTCCAGGGCAAGAGCAAGCTTAACTGTCGCTCTAGGCAAAGAACGATCACGCCACCCTCAAATTGTGGGGGGGGCATATGGGGTGTTGGGTCGTGGACATAACTGGGGCCGCGAGTGTTGAGGGAGGTGTCGCAGACGCCGTGATATAACCGAGGCGACGGGGGCTGAGGGAGGTGTCGCTGACATAACTGAGGACGCGGGTGTTGATGCAGGTGTTGCAGACGCCGCCCTAGGCGATCGCCTAGGTCGCCTCTATGGACGCGCCGACCCTGGTCATTTCATAAGTGTGATAAAGTACATCCAGAATTTTCACTGAATAAAGCTCTCTAGTCTTATACAAATAACAACCTCCTGGACGTACTTTATCCCTTACGTATGGCTGTATATTACTTAATATAGTACCAGGCTGTTGAATGCTTGATGAACTAGATAGATCTAGATATAGGCACCATTAATAAAGAATTAAATCCTTAAAATCAAGTGTCTTACTTGTCATTTCCCTCTTTTGGTCCCGGGAATGACTGTGGATTCACATGAGCGAGTGTAATGAATTCATTCTTCTCCAGGTTTCCCACGAGGATTCGGATCTTTGATTCCACAAGGCCAACCCTGTCAGACAAACACTACATTTAGTCCTAGTCGAGCACATTTTGGGAGACAGATGCAGGGGACACGAACAGAACATCGGGCTGGGCCAAATAAAATAAGCTGTACTCACCACTCTAAATGCTGCTTCTCTGTCTGTGCGCTTGCTAGCAACACTATATAATGCCTTGGGACATAAAAGACAGAACAATGCCATTACATCCTTTAGACTAGAGCTGTTGAATTAAACCCGGCAAAAGCCTACAGGGCCGTCCTGCTGCCCCCATCACACTGACACTGTCCTGTTACACCTTTCTCCACAAACAATCTCTTCAACACAGCTGGGATCTCTCATAATCAAATGCAGCCACGAGCACACTTCATTTCACACACTATAAATGCTTCTCTTTAAGAGCATATTTTTTACAAAATCTGACTAGAAACATAAAGAGAGTACATTTATGGTGGTCAATTATTTTAATCAGACAAAAAAAATATGTATCTTTAATCATTTTAAAGTAAAAAAGAAAACATAATATACAAGTTTATGAATTGTATATATATATATATATATATATATATATATATATATATATATATACACATACATATATATATACATACATATATATATACATACATATATATATATACATACATATATAAATTTTTAAATTACAGAGAGTATGTGAAGTAAAACTTCATAACATTGACCTCCAAGTCACTTGATATGGGTTACTTGTAATTTAAATAGACAACCTAATACAAACTAATGTAGTATAAACTCTTTTTAGGATTATATACTTACAAAAAAAGACCAAAAAAATTAATGAGACTTAATGAGAATTTTTTTTTGTTAAATTTAGCAAAGTACCAAAGCAACGAGTCGCAAATTCTTCATTTGACCACAACTTTAAAAAAGTAGAGCAAACTAAAACATGCAGTTTTCTTTTACGAAGCACCTCAGTTTGGACACTTTGATTGCATATTAGCTAGTCTGGAATGAATACAATGAGAGCAAGTAAACCAATTATACGTAAGCCATTGTTTGAAAGCAGCTGTGTTGTCTTTAAGAGAGAAATAATAGTGATTATAAATGGATTACCACAGTGAACTGCATACAGTCGCTGCATCCTCTTGTGGGTGGGAAGATTTTGTCATAATGTGAAAGGTTTTCCGAAACATTACAATGAGCTACGTTTATTATAAAAGTATAAAAACACAAATTAAATAATACTGACCCACTAAAACGTCAAAGAAATGTCAAGCACAATGGATATTCACTTATAAAAGTGTCCTTCAAAGAATGAAGATAATAAACATTATACTAACAACAACAATGTGTTGAAATGTCTGTTTGTTTAGTCTGAATCCAATATGTTTTGACTGAAATCTTGACTTCAAGTCATAGCGATTAACTTCACACAACATTTAAAAGAAAAAAAGGAATACAAATAGGCTAAATGCTAGACATTGACGGAAATTGAAAACAAAATTAGGAACACTATGAAAACACAGACTAACAAGAAATACATTGTACGAATTGTGAACTAAAACATTTTATTTTTGAATTGTATACAAATTATTATAGCACAAGAAAATCAGTCAAACTTTCTTTCTTTTTTTTTTTTTTAATAGAAAGCCATTTAAATACCTACCTTTGAAAAGTAAATCAAATTAACCATCTCCAAAAAATTATTACTAACATTTCAGGCATGCTCTACAGGACTGATACACATTTTAAATGCTGAAGCGTCATAAAAAAAAGCCATCCATAAGAATAAACTGATGGTAGGCAAAATGCTGCGTTTATTTCAGACTGATGACATGGATTACATAAGGTAGTACTCGTGGATGGGCTAGGAATGCGTGTGGGTGCAGTTTTGTGAAATAAATCTTTATTGAAATGATTAATTCTCACCATGTGTGTCCAACAGGATATGCAGCTTAATACATACTTGTATTTCTGAAAGAAGTTTGGTGCTTCAAATAGTTTGGACCAATCTGCTTTATTCTGCAAAATTTCATCCGTGATTGCGAGACCTGCGAGGAGTTAAAGTGGAAACGTGAATCAAACGGTGAAGAGAAATATCAGTATAAAATGCTAATCCGAAAACAAAATGTGTGTCATTATTCCAAACCTGCACCTTGTTTCAACCAGTCAAACACAAAAGATGAAGTTTGGAGCTTAGAAGTTTATTTAGTACTAAATAAATAAAACAAGCGACACTACAAGTTTTATCAGGGTTATCAAAAGTATAAAGTTTGGTACCAACCGTACTAAAATACTTGAGTAAAATTCTATCAAATTTCCAAATAAATTGTCCATAGTATTTACCTGCTCAACAGGTACGACTGTGATTGGCGGTAAAGGTAAACGCTTCATCATTCTACACCAATTGCAAACTCAGATACACGAACATCACGAAGGATCGTTTCAAAGACGCATCATTCAGCGGATCTGTCCATGAACTGACATATGAGTGAACCACCAACACAAGGGTGTCCAAACTCGGTCCTAGAGGGCAAGTGTCTTGCAAAGTTTAGTTCCAACCCCAATCAGACACACCTGGGCTACCTAATCAACCTCTTATTAGGCTTTCTAGAATCATCCTTGCTGGGGCCTCATGTATCAACGCTGCGTACGCACAAAAACTTTGCGTACGCCAGGTTTCACGCTCAGAATCGCTCACGTTTGGATTTACTAACAATGAACTGAACGTGGGAATGTGCGCAGCTTCACGGCAGCTTTATGGCTGGCGTACGCACATTTTTTGTGCGTGTCTGTTTTATTTCCATTGGCGACTCCTAGAGGCAGTTGTGTTAAATTCCTCTCTACAAAGTGTCTGAGCCTTGCAAGGGCAGCTGTATGAGACGGGTTCATCTAGTAGGTATATAAGGTTTCCATACCATACAGTTGACCAGCTAAACATTAAAGCACAATTTGCAGCGGTCGCCTGTTTTCCCAATGTAATCTGAGCAATCTACTGCACGCACATTGCTATAAAGACACTATCTGAAGATGAATTTGCAGGCGTGAATCAGAAACATTTCCATTTAATAAACGTGCAAATAAAATGCACAAACTTATAAATGATTCCTACTTGTCTTTCTCGTGATAAATAGTGGGCAAAATCTGATATGTAGCGGGGAAAAAAAGAAGAAAGAGTTCATCAGACGCTGAATTCGAGCCGAGTTTATGCTCGAACGTGTCAACACATGATCACATGCGTCTTACGAGCCGCACCACTGAGACTGTTAAGGGTACTGCAATATTTTACAGATATAAACCACACTATTTCTTTTTTTAATGCACTCAGTGCGATATGTTCAGACCCAACTGTGTTAACCGCATCAGCTAAACTCCCACTCTATTTTTTTTTCTTTTGTTGTTAATTCCGGAGAACAAACTTGCAAATAACACCGCTTTTCTCCTGTCTACCTCCGAAAGCAGCACCTCCATTTCACATTCTGTTCAAAGTTTTTCTTTTTGCTTGATTTTGCCATTGCTTTTTCATTGGGTTTTGCCATTAGCATAGTCATTAGCATATTCATCCGGGGGAGGAGGCAGGGAGGGGTTTTGTGCTCGTGCATGTTGCGCTCAGTTTCACGTTCATTTGGATGTACAAAAGAATATGCGTGAGATTCGGCGTACGCAGTGTTTCATACATCTGAATTTTTTTCTGCATACGCACATTTACAGCTTTGTGCGTACGCAATGTTTTAGTAAGATTTCCACGCAAGTCTTCGTACATGAGGCCCCAGGTGTGTTGAGGCAAGTTGGAGCTAAAATCTGCAGGACACCGGCCCTCCAGGACCGAGTTTGGACATCCAACAGATTAACATAGCTTTGAAATGATCCAGTGTTTGTGTATCTGTTGAATGTGATGTTTCAGAGGCCAATCGGTGGTGCTTCAGAATGCACAAAAACGTTAGCGGAAATTTACTTTTTAAAAATCTCAGTACCAATTTGTACAGAAATCGATACTTTTGACAACACTAAATCCTGCCTTAAAGAATTTGTTAACACTAAAATCTAAATTCGATTATAAATCACTGATACTCGTATTGTTCCAAACACCCAACATCTTTTTTAAGATTTTTGATCAATTTTATGATAGATTTTATAGGAAATCCTAGAACTCTCTCATCACAGTAATGGTCCCGAGACATTCAAAGTCCAGAAAAATACTAAGAAACAGTCAAAACAGTCCATGTGTCATCAGTCGATAAATCCGAATATTACAAAAAATACTTGTATTTGCACATAAAACAAAAATACTGACTTTATTAAACAATTTCTTCTCTTCAGTGTCAGTATAGGGAGCTCATTCACAAAAGCGATGTGCACAGCACACCAATTTATACCCTGGATGTTTGTGCGAATAAACTTCACCATTTCAAAGAAAATCAGCCACATCTGAGGTAATATGTCAGCAGTGTGACTGAGAATGAGCTTTGTCATGTTTAAATGTGACATGCAAGGTTTTGACAATATTTTTGGTCTTTTTACTGGACTTGGAGGATAAGAGAGCTCTCGGATTTCATATAAAATATCTTAATTTGTATTCTGAAGATGAATGAAGGCCTCAAAATGTTGGAATGATATCAGGGAGAGTATTTAATACAGTCCAAATGGTGCTACCACTCACTAGGATTTAGACATGATCGTTCTCTAAAGTTTCTCATTTTGTGTTCCACTGGAAGAAGAAAGTCACACAGGCTTGAAACAATATCCGGCTGAGAATTGTTTTAAAGCATGCTCCTTTATTCTACGAGAACATGTTCCAGGGATCTTCAGAAATGCGACTGACCCCGCTTGAACTCTTCCACCATGATGGCCCGAGTGGAGGCTGAAACGTTGTAAGTGGAGTTTTGTTGAGGGTAAGCTGGTGTGATGATTGGCATGAGGTGGTACCGGTCACTGGGGGTTACCTGAGAGGGGGGAACATTTAAATTGATAAATTATTAGCTGCTCAATCATTGCCTGTTTTTGTATACCAAGCCATCAGACACACATCAGTTTATTTCTTATAATTGATACTAGTAGTAGACACAAATTATACACATCACCCTGCAATTGCAGACAATTCCCTTAGGTAATTTCGTCAATTCTCTTGGGTACATTTTTAAATGGTTTAACACTTTAGTCAAGTCACATTTAAGTGAACTGTGCCGTTTATTGGGCTCTCTGACTGAAACATTTAACTATAGCAAAAATACACAAGATTTAATGGGGTAGTTCAATTGCTCATCCTTTAAATCTGAATATATTTTGATGTTGCTAGTACTTTTTTTCCTAATATGGAAGTCAATGGGTACCAGCAACCAGCATTCAAAATATCATTGGTTGTGTTCAACAAAAGAAAGAAACTCGGGTTTAAACACCACAAGGAAAAATGAGGTTGTTTTCAACTAACCCTTAAAGGCATTTTGGAGTCTATATGAAACAGAAGTTGTTGAGACTTATTTCAGTATGTTGATATACTTCCGACTGAAACAGAATATTGAGTAGGGGCGGGGCTTTCTTTTTGCACATCATTGTCTAAAGGCAAGTGAACTAAGAGGGGCGTGGTTTCAAATATAGACATCAACAGAAAAGAACCGCCACTCAAAGCGCAGAGGTCAATGGTCAGACTTTGATTGAAGATTGCCAAAATATTTTTTTCAGTGGATTAACTTGCATAGATTACATGCACACTTAACAAAAAAAAAAAAAAAAAAAAAAAAAAAAACGATGTGCGCTAACAAATTATACATTGACAATTTCGACTTTTAAATGTCTTTTCAAAGACCGTACACTCAAAGTCAAGTGCTATTTTGGGGTTTCCGCCTGGATTTAAAAGCTTAATTAAAAAAATTAAAAGCTTCCCAAATAGACAAGCAGAGGTGTAAATGCAAAAGTTTGGTATCATTTTAAAGAAAACCCTCTGAATTTCCAAAAACACTGTTGAAAGTGATTAAAATAATTGTAAATGGTGTCTGTGATATAATAAACCCCTTCCAAAAAAAGAGGCGCTTTTCTTTGTAAACTCAAATTTGAAAGTGTACTTTTTTGGTTCTGTGTGGTCTAGGTTGCTGTAATTAATTTTGTTGGTTCCTACACATATCAGTAATCGTAGATAAAAAGAAAAAATGTCTCTACCATAATGTATGCAAAAGTTATTCAATTCCAACTGATGAGAGAACAGAACCACTTATAGGGCATTGGGCCAGTCTGGACCTTTAAAATTTAAATAATATGGAGGTAAATGACTTCACCATTCCGGTTTAGGAGGTTAAGTTACCATTATGAATGAAATTTCAGACTTAAACAGAACTAAACCATAAGGATTTTTACTTGCCCCATTAAAAAAAATCTAATCACTTGAATAATACTTATTAATAATAATACTGTCACAACCAGCTCACCATACATTCCCATTTCTTTTTTCAAAATAATCTTTCTTTGACAAGCTTTAAATATTATAATAAGCTAAATGTACTGTCTGACCAGGTCAGAGTCCTCACCACATATGGTCTATAAATACATGGAGAACTTACAAATGTTATTGTGAGAAAGATAATTAAACCGTATTGGTAAATAGAGTTTTGTTTTTTTAAGATGGATGGTGACTGTATGAGTGTTGGTCCTATTGGGTAGCTTTACATGGACATAGGAAAATTAAGACCCATTTAAAACAATTTAAAACCCCATAATTCAGTGAAATTAAGACTATATATATATATATATATATTTTATTTTTATTTTTTTTAATTAAGACATTAAGACTTTAAGACACCAGACACCCTGTCTTTAAAGCCAAATTAAACCAAATACATTCATAAAAACACTGAATACATATAAAAACTCATTTTCATCAGCTGCAGTCTTGTAATGAAAAAGAAGATGGAGACAAATGAATGAAATGTTAAATAAAAGTACCCTGGGGTCCCAGACAGGGAGGTTAAGGTTACAGTCTTCAGGCTGTTTCAGAAGGACTGGGTTTGGCCATTCCCTAAAAATATGAGCCAAAAGGAAGACAAATTAGAACATAAAAAAAAGACTAATTTGTGTCACAAAAACTTTAAGAACTCACCACTTTGAGAAAACCAAAAAGAACTTATGGACCAGTGTGGCTGCCACAGCATTGGGGTACAGCTGGCAGGTTCTTGCCACTAGCATGGCCCACGATACACCCCCGAGAAAACCCAGGATATTGGAGTAGATATTGTGACCTGCAAGATGTAACAATAACGTCATTTATTTTATCTCAGCTTGTAAACCAGAATTATCTCAGAAAACTTGTTTAAAATGTTCACATCCAGACTTAGGTCAAAATGAAGTATTTCTAAAGGCCAGATGGCAAACAAGAATGTGTTGTTTTTCACTAAATAGTGCGCATGAGTGCACTGGTTGCTAAGCAGCAAATGCATGCCGAACGAATTCTCCTGAGGCACAATGCTGAAGAGCTGCTTTTCTTTGACTGCACTAAAGCCCACGCACACAGCAGGTCATTCAAAGTCATTGTGAAGTTTGTTTTGACATCAGACCAATTGAGGAGCATTTCAAAACCAAACTGTGCTGACAGACAAGACGTCTACTCACGTTTGGCCCACAGTTTGATGGCTCTAAGAGTCAGTCGGAAATTCTCTATGTTGGGCACCAGGTGAAGAATCTCATCAGTGACTCTGCAACCTGTATGTCAGTACAGTGAGAAATCAAAATATTAGAAAGAATATTACAAACATGTAAAGAAGATTTAGGGTTAGGCTGACAGTATCAATTTTAATACATCATGCAGTTGAACTAATATCAATACTTGCATACCAAGATCTTTTAGTCTGTATCTTCTGTTTATGGGTGAACTAGTGTGCATAACATTTAACAAATAATTGATTATATTAATAATTATAATATTGAAATTATTATAATATTGAAGGACAACTCTATTTAGTATACTTGTGCCTGCTGCTTTCATTAAAACTACTAAAAATGAAGCGTCTCGACTCAAGATGTGGTTGTTTTATTGGCTTTTTTTATTTGTTTTACAATCATTAACAGAATTGAACGCATTGAATTATATTTAACAGCTCTTACAAAATGACTTCATATTACTTAATACAATTTTATATAATTAATTATAAAATAAAAGTCATCTTTCAACAGTGTTCAGCAGGATAATACTTAAGCAATTTGTGCCTATAAAATAGGCCAAAAGTATTAAATAGCTTGTTATTTTTGATCTATTGTTTAATACACGAATATGCTTGGTCAGGGTCTTTGTGGGTTTTGGTTATCTGAATGCTGAAGCCAACTGGAATCACATGGCAATGTAATGTGGAACTGTAATTCAGTCTAGATCTCCCTGGAAGCACTTTGGAAATGCGTTTCTTAAAAAAAAGCAACACACCTAACAGCGTTTGTCATTTAAGCAGAACCATACATTCAACAGTCTTGTGGTATTGTTTAAATTTCAGTAGAAACTATTAAATCTGAATAAATTAAAAGTAGAAACGAGCGAAATGTTTATATTGTGTGCAATTAAAATGTTTGTGCATAACACTTTTTAATAATAGTGACTGAATTTGAGCATTTCAATTTACTATCAATATTACAGCAATGCAACACCTGGGGCCTGTTTCAGAAAGGAGGTTAAGTGAAAACTCAGAGTATTTTAACCCTGAAATGAGAGAAACTCTGGGTTTTCCGTTTCAAAATGGCAGGTTTGTTAAACTCGAGAAAGCAGGGTAAGTCAAGCCTGTTTCTGAAAGAGAGGTAACTTTAACTCAGAGTCCGTTACTGTGGTAACTTACTCTGTGAATCTAATCTGGTCAGAAGCAGGTTTTATTCTCTAAACTCTGAGTTTCTGTCGGCCTCCTCCCCTTTTTTAAAGATGAAGCGGTATTTCTCGCCTTAGCCTTACGTTTCCACCCACCTATTTTTATGCTTATTTTGGATACGTGCATAGAAACGATTGATAAAGGTCATGATGCACATAACTTTTTAAAATATGCATAAAAAACGCGCATAACTGAGTAGGATAAACTTTTATTCGATAGAAAATGTGCGCATAAACTACAATGGAAACACTTTTACTGAACAAATTACAGTATGTACATTAAAAAAAAGATCATGATCATATGATAATAAATGTGTGTAAATGAACAAACCAGCAGGCTGAGCACACTGTAACACGTCTTAAATATTGTTTTAGTCATTCTAAAATGCCTTAACTGTTTCAGTATTAGTGTATATTATTAATTACCTCCGAACGTCTGGTGCGTGTCAAGAGTCTCCGCGTCTCATAGCAGACGCCCCCACGTGTTCATTGTGTTTCAGCATTGTCTTCTGACATCGAGGCGCAAGTACATTAATTAGGCTAAATAAAGAATTAATTGACGCAGCGTATTCTACCACAGTAAATTCTGTTTTTACTGTTGATATTTGGTGCCAGTTTAATCAGGAAGTGACGATTTTTTTTATCTTTGACTCGGATGGAATTTTATTCGCATCTTTTATGCAATATTCCAGTTTTGCACATACATTTAAGTAATATATTTGGATGGAAAAATAGCTATGGCCTACATTTTAGTCACACACAGAAGAACTGTACGAGAATGGCTTATCCTTTTTTAATAAATAATTAAATTAAATTCACCTTCGATATGCACTGTAACTAGATTAATGGGATTATTATTCTTTCTAAAAATTATTTTTAGTACCTCTATCACTTGATCAATAAAAAAGGCAGACACACAAGTGCACTGTTAAATCATTTAAAACTAATAAATGTATAAAAAAAAAGTTTAGAAAAAAATATATAAACGTCACAAATTACATTACTTATTTTATTATACTTAAATATTTAAATACTTAAAAAGTGAAATTAGGCATTAACTTGAGCAGTTGTTTTCCCATGCTAACTGTCTCTTCTTCACTGATGGTTGCTTCTTTTCAAATATATACGCTCATATTTGCTATAACTTTGCATGAGAACATCAAGTTCAGCTGGAGAAAGAAATGGTGATCTCTTTTATAAGATGTTGCCATAGTCACTCGTAATGTCTGCGCTCCATTGATAATGCCTTTTTAAAGTCACGGTGTGCGCGCTTAACTCTGAGTTGGTCTACTCGAAGTTGATTGACCCAACTCAGATCAGCTGTTCTGAAACTGAAAACTCAGAGTTTTTAATCTCTCGGTAAATCAACTCAGAGTTCAAGTTTAAACTCTGAGTTGTTTGAACCTCCTTACTGAAACAGGCCCCTGATGAAGTCGTCTATACAGTACACAGAATTACTTGATACAGGTTTCCATATGACAACTTATTGACGTACACTAAACCCAATACATCTCCAAACAAATCAATATTCAATCTGAATTAAATCGCTCATGAAATCTGTCAATACCCAGCCCTAATGAGAAGCATCGGCCCATTACCGTTTAAACTCCGGATACAGCGAATGTCAAGGTTCTTCAGTAAGCCATCATCTCGCAAATCCAAGTTCTCTGGAATGGTTTGTAGTGCCAGTCTGGCAAACAGTATGTCAATCTGAGACACACAGATCACCAAATTAGAAATATATACAAAGGAAACACTTTTAATTTGACTTTAATTATCCCTTATGCATGGATGTTGAAAATACCTCAATTCCATCAAAAGCCAGCTTTATCACAGGCACAAAAGCTTCTTCCACTGCCTAGCAGGAAAAAAACAAAGTAACTGGTAAGCCTCACAGATACAAGAACATATTATTTATTTACATTTTCTTTAAATACAGCATACCCTCAGATCTTTGACTTCCTCCTGTTCTTTTAACTTCTCATAAAATGATGAGAAGAAGTCGGTTCTTTCCACATGGCGGGGTGCGACACAGAGAGCATCAATATCAGCACCTAGAATAAAGTTGGAGAACTAGATATTAATACAGACAAGGAGATTGTGACGTAAACACAAGGACATATAATGGAATATAATATAAATAAATAAATAAAAATAAAAACTTACCCTTGGTATGAACTCCAAGCCTGTAGGATCCAAACGTGAAGATCTTTCCACCAACACTGTCAATCACTGAAGCTGGAATATTCTTTAAACATGAAGAAATGGTACAGTTATTGTTCGTGCTTATTCAATAATTCAAAGTTTTCATTAATAAAAGTGCAATGAGATACCTTCGCTTCACTGACTTCCCGGATCCAAAACTTAACCAATGTATTTAACTTCCCGAGCACCAGGATTCTGTGAATACACAGACACACACACAAACTCCTTAGACAACAATCTGGTGAAGCCTAAATCATTAACAGGGGTCCGTTCTTCGTACGTGGATTACTCAGTTAGCTGGATTTGGATAATGACGATGACACGATCCAGGATCGTTTCGTTCTTCAAAGCTGATCTGAGAGTTATTAAGTTATAGTTATTAATAAAATAAATAAAGTTATATATATATTAATAAGACTTATGCAATCTGCACCCTCGAAATGAAAGTACAAAGACTGCCACCTTGTGGTGCAAAGAGAAAACTTATTGATATGAACTTTTTAGATCGCTTTAGTACAAATTGTGTATGATAATAGAAATGCAGAATATGTGACTTTTTAAAAAAAGAAATAATACATTAATGCAGACATAAAGATCTTTTGGCAGTTAATATGCCAGTGGTTATGCTTCACAAAAGTTGCAGACGCCTTTACCAATATCAAAATGCTTTTGTAAACATCCAGTTATTCCATACAGCGATAAAAAAAAAAGGCTACTAAAGAAAATCTTTTTTAACTGTAGAACTAAATACATTGATATGCACTGAAATACATAATAAATACTCTTGACACATGAAAGAGTAAAGCCTGCAGCTCACAACAAATGTGGAAGGTTATTGCGTGTCATATTTAACAAGCCGTTTACTGCGAATTTGATGTAATTTTGCTCACATGGATAATTGAATATTAATCAGATGATGTCATTACGCTGCTGTGCTGTCAGCCAATCGTTGCATTGCTGATCATGATTTCGAGGATCGATAGATCTGTCCTTCATAACACACGCAGCGATCTCAGATCAGTTCATCCAGACATTCTAATCTGATTCGCGAACTTGTTTAAAGAACCAAATTAGCGAGAGATCACTTATCGAGATGAAAAGATCCAGGATCTGCCAAATCATTTTAGATCATTTAAGTGAGGTACGAAGAACGAACCCCAGGAGCGATTTACCGACCAGCCTGTGATTATCAGGTGCTGTTCAGATTAGGGTTGTAACGGTATGAATTTTTCACGATATGATAATCGTCTAAAACAATACCACGGTTTGACGGTTTCGCGGTATACGGTATGTTACAAATGTTACAAAATAATAGAACAGTGAAGCAAATTTGACTTTTTCCAAATAATATATTTTTAGTTACTATAAACAACACCACTTACAATGAACAAATAAAAATAAGAAAATAATAAATAATGTGTCAAAGTCCAAATAAAGTCCAAATAAACATGGTGCAAATCCTCAGTAAAAAATAGATATAAATATTTACTATACTATGAATAGTTACATAACGAAACTAGATTCAATATGGAACATCCTTAGGTTTTATGTGCCAGCATGGATATGGTTGTCTATCGATATGGATTTGGATATGGTTGTCTGAAATGCAGACAAACAGCTGCATCTTCATTTGCGTCTTTTGAAAACAGCAAGAGCAGCAGTTCGTCTTTGCTGTGTCACTGTTTTGTCATGTTTCTGTGCTGCTGTGCATGCAAAAGTACTTAGTATGAGAATTATTTCATGCAAAACTTTTTTTTTTTTTGCGTTTTATTTAGCCGCGCATAAATGTATGCCTATCTCTCATTCCGTGTTGTTCAAAAAGCTTGGTCCACAAACAAAAGCGAAACCTATGCTTATTGGTTGTGATATAGCGAGTTTGAACCAATCTGGGCATGGAGGAGGGACAATGCATCAATGTATCATGTCTGGTTTGTCCGGAGACACAGTGACGAGCGTTTCTTTGTCAAATCAGCGTTGTCAAATGTTGATGACGTAACCACACTGATTCCGGAGCCTCTGAAAGTCTGCGAATGTTATGTGATGCAGCACTGGAAAGCTGAGATTCTCTTCTTTATGCCAATCTTTGAATTGTATGAATCGGATCAGCGGATCAAAAGTTATTAAACATTTAAGAGCAATACTTATTTTTAGCCGCGGGCGGCTGTCTCGGTCTTTAAGGGTTAAAACCGTTGATATGCAATTGTTCATGGTATGATAATCGTGCACGTTCAAATCGTGGTAAACCGTCATACCGGTATATTGTTACAACCCTAGTTCAGATCCTAAGTAATTGGTTCGTATGTGTTTGATTAGGATTGGAGCTGAACTCTGTAGGTAGGTAGATCTCCGGGAACGTGGTTGAGCACCCGTCCTTTAGCTGTTCAAGTGGAGCAACCACAGACAGTTGATTTGTTGAAGTGCATCTTATTTACCTGCGCTGCAGCTCCAGCTCCTCCTCAAAGACGCCGAAAGGTCGGAGAGTCTCTGTCAGCTTCCGCGTGAGAACCAGATCAGCCTCTTTAGGCGGTGCCAAGCTGATAGGAGATGTGATCCCATAATGTTTTGGGGTCGGCTGGGCAGTTTGCACCTGGCTGGTAATTGGACTGCAGATAAATGAACAACAACAAAAAAAAGTCAGACTTGCTATAAACATTCTGTAGTACTGAAACTATTTTTTTTTTGATTGATTTACTACCGAGCGTTGCGCGTGCTACTTATGCGCCCTTGTTTAACCGCCTGCTGCACCTTGCGTTTTACATCAGTCGTGTCTTTTTCATTCTCCAATCGAATTAAAGCTGAGGTTTTTGTTGACAATACCACCTAAAGAATAGCAATGCGCTAGCAAAGTAAACATTGGCTGTTTCTCAATATGCGTTCTTCAGCAATCTTGCGTCCCCGTGTTCTTGTGTAAGTTCAGTTCCAATACTCAAGACCGCAAATACAGAGGACGCGTGAAACTTCCTGGATGTGTTCTTGATATCAATGACACACCAATGCAGACGTGAGCACCGATCTCGCTCTAGAAGTCATTACGACTGGAGTTGGGAAGCGCAGCATTATATTTAGATTTATTATTAAAGTTCAGAGGTATAATTTATTTGCCTCAGGAGCTTCCCTAAATGAAACGGTGAATATAAACATCACCATGGACATCTTGATAAAGGCATAAACACATTAAGGGTGTTTGTTTGCTGAAATTTGTATTAAAATATGTTTTATTTATATTGTGCAACGTATATTTGTAGCCTTTATTGATAGTGTATATTTTGAAAAGGGGAAAGACAATAAATCGTTGTATGAATGCTGTAATGTTTAAATAATTTACCATTAAAAACGCGTGAAGGTCACGTGACCATCAGGAAGAGCGCAGCATCTCATTTCTCACAGGACGCGTTCTCTGTTCTCCTGCTTTCCAGAGTTCGTTCTTCCGAGGAGACCTGGCAGGACCGGTCTCCACAAGAACGCAAGTACGTTCTCAGCGTTCTTGAAATTGAAAAACAGCCTATCAGTTTATGACGTCATGTCTCTCCGCTCGCGTTTATCCCCCAAGGTCTCGCGCAATTAGCGAGCGCAAACGCAATGTCAAGATAAATATAAATCATGTAACGCTAGAGCTCCATGCGTTCAAATCTGTGCCGCTAGACAACGTTACACCTGAATGCTCCGGTGAAGGGTATTAGTATAAAAGGTGACTGACCCACATCAACATATGCACTACATATCTGAACTAAGTACACAAACCTCTGAATGCTTCAGATTTAAAGTCTATATAAATAAGCCGGAGCGCTTACTCTGAGCTAAGCCTCTCCATCTGACGGTTTTTGCTTCATTCATGTTATTAGCAATGCTTCATGACATGTTTGCTGTCAAAACGAATGCATCAAAAACTAGTCCAACGACTACACAGCTGCGTCGAATGTTTTGATTAGGGTGTCGTGTTTGCGACCGATTCGTGACATAAGGCCCAGGACCTCGCGTTTGCTTTTCAACACACTGTCTTTGAGCTCCGTCGACATACTTACAAAGGCATTGTGGAAATGTCCGGCTTAAGAGAAGCTGAGAAGCAGGTTACACTCCGCCATTGTCTTCCAGCCTGTCATGAACTGTTATTAAGGCATTTAAGTTGTTTCTTTTGTTTGAACTAACATGGCGCTCCGGCAACAGCAACTGCCAATTGGTACGGGAAGTGACGCCATGACGCATGCCTCGCTGACGCTGTCCGACATGCGTCATGTGTTTTTTAACCTGTTCTCTCTCTCTCTCTCTCTCTCTCTCTCTCTCTCTAATCAATTCAATTCAATAGTTGCTGTATTGGCATTGCAAATGTATTGCCAAAGCATTTATAGAGTTTACATAAAAAAGTAACATACATATATAATTAAAACAGTGCACACAATATATAGTAGTAGTAGTAGTAAAAAATGTATAAATTAAAAGAAAATGAATAAATATAGTGTATAGATACAAGTACAGCTTGCTTGCTTTTATACAATATTTTAAATATATTGCTAAGAAATTTAAAAAAATTAAATTGTTATTAATAATATATAATAAGTAATATTTAATATATTAATATATAATTAATATATAATTAAATGTATGCAATTATATATATATATATATATATATATATATATATATATATATATATATATATATATATATATTTTATATATATATTTTTTTTGATAGAGCAAATAAAAATCTTTTCTGTCTGAGCCGTTTCACAGAATCCTTAGCCTTTAGTCCTTTATAATTCTAAACTTTAATTTATAATGGTCTTAAAAATGTCTTAAAAAGTCTTAAATTTAACTTTCAGAAACCCTGAGATTCTTCAAATAAATTATTGACTTCTGCTGTCTTCATTAGCTTCAAAAACACAGATTTACCATTTAAAATGGCATCTTTGGATATCTTTTCTGCTGGAGATACTGTTGTCCTTAAAAACTAAAAACTAAACGTAAATAAAAAAAAATCGTACTCATACCTTGGGATAGTTTTAGCAGAAAATTTTGACGGTTTTAAAACCTTGACTTTTCCAAACCACAGTATTTAAACACGGTTATCGTCCCATGCCTAATATACACCCTATGTATTTTGTTTTTATTTATTTTGCTGTTATTTTCTTATCACTCAATCTTCTTTTCTAGATTTTTAATGCAATATCTACATTCAATTCATTCCAAACTAAAAAATAGTAAATAAACAATTTTGTTTTTAAAACTAAATCTTCATCTGGTTTAATAGCTCTATTGATATATGATTGGGGGATGGGGGACACCACCTATTTGTTAGACCCTCACCATACAAAACATTATAGAAAAGTATGTTGAAACTTCTAGGTATTTATTGGGAGCTCTTAAATTTCCTAAGGGCCTGCTTATTGTTTAAGGCTACGTCTACACTAATCCAGATTGCCTAATAAGTCAATTCTGTCATTACTGTCACTTAGGTACACCTTACTCGTACTGGGTTGTATCCCCTTTTGCCTTCAGAACTGCCTTAATTCTTCATGGCATACATACAACAAGGTACTGTAAATATTCCTCAGAGATTTAGCTCCATATTGGCATGATAGCATCACACAGTTGCTGCAGATTTGTCGGCTGCACATCCATGATGTAAATCTCCCGTTCCACACATCCCAAAGGTGCTCTGAGATCTGGCGACTGTGGAGGCCCATTGAGTACAGTGAACTCATTGTCACGTTCAAGAGACCAGTCTGAGAGGATTCACGCATTATGACATGGCCCGTTATGCTGCTGGAAGTAGCCATCAGAAGATGGGCACACTGGTGACTCTGTTATCCGAATGTTGCAGCAGAAATCGAGACTCATCAGACCAGGTAATGTCCAATCATCTATCGTCCAGTTTTGGTGAGCCTGTGCAAATTGTAGCCTCAGTTTCCTGTTCTTAGCTGACAGGAGTGGCACCGTTTTGATGTTCTGCTGCTGTATCTCATCTGCCTCAAGGTTGGACGTGTTGTGCATTTAGAGATTCTCTTCTGCATACCTCTATTGTATTTCAACAAGTCATTTGTGCCCACAGAACTGCCGCCCACTGGTATTTATCTCTTTTTCTGACCATTCTCTGTAAACCCTAGAGATGGTTGTGCATGAAAATCCCAGTAGATCAGCAGTTTCTGAAATACTTAGAGCAGCCCGTCTGGCACCAACAACCATGCCACGTTAAAAGTCACTTAAATCACCTTTGTTTCCCATTCTGATGCTCGCTTTGAACTGCAGCAGATCGTCTTGACCATGTCATTAGGTCATGGCCATGTTTGCGTTAAAGAGCAGTTGGACAGGTGTACCTAATAAAGTGGCCGCCAAGTGTACTTTTCTTTGAAATTTTACGTATCTTTGAAACGTTGTGGCAAAATGTTGCAACTGTTGTCTACTTCCGCAGCTGGACAACAGCTCCCAGTAAACATTCCATGTCCTTTGACGAGAGGCAATATGGAGCATGTACAAAAACTGACAATAATCTTTGATAACAAAGCAGTCAAAACGAACAGCATCCAAAGCATCTGCTTCACAATGTCATCCACCATGTTAGCTGAATTGGTCACATGACTAAAATGCATCATCGAAAGCCGTTCATTTTCACAGTCCACACCACAACACAAAAACAGCATTTTAATATTGATCCAATGCATTTTTCACAAAGATCCATTTTTGGTTCCTAAAAACAACATCTCAGGGTGGATGGAAGGCCAAAACTGGGAGAAGAAAATATATGTTTTTTAAAACAAAAAGAAAGAACTTCCCACAAGACATTATAAATTGAATGGCATCTTCGCTTACGTTAGTCTGTTTTTCCTTATCCCGAGCTCTCCATAATCCTGGACCAGGCCGTTTCTTGAGCAGATGCTTGGCAATTTTTTCCCCTTCGCTTTTGTCAATTGGTTAAGTTTGTTCCTCGCCATTGTTGCCACTGGTTTGGGACTGATTTGCTCTTCAGTGTTTGAACGTTCAGCAGTGAAAATTAAACCACACTAAACTAAACTACTGAAAGGGTCATGAAACACCAAAACACATTTTTTGAGCTGTTGACAGTCGTATATGTGTCCCACACTGCTAAAAACACTATTAGGTCACCTAAATTTCACTAAAAAGTGTAAATTGGTTGTTTTTGCGTTATTTCAAGCAAATTCGTACTTCCGGTTTGAAACTAATTTTTGAAGCTGCATCACGACCATGACATAATAGCGTGTATTCCAGTGTTGCTATTATAGTTTGCTGCAGTTAAGTTTTGTTTTCATTTTCTCTCTGTGAGAGCTCAGTCTCACGTGTGGATTAACAGTGTACGCGACGCTCGACAACAATAACTTACGTGTCTAAGGAGGAACATTGTTTACCTAACAGCTGTTCTAATCTGCAAACGCTGAGATCCCGATGCGCTTGTAGTCTTCTCTTAATAAAGACGCGGCTCTAGTTGCTGGTGATTGTCCTGTCTCGACAGATTTGGTAAGTGAGCGACCAGTGCTCTTTGTTTATTCAGTTTGTTCGTATCGAACTAAGTTAACAATTGCACCAAGTGTAAACATGTTAGCACCACAACCAAACTTTAACCTCGTGTAGGATTTTCACCGCATTTAGTGACCGGAATAACACACGCAACAAACTTTCTGACGCTACCTGCCGAGTGCATCTAAGTTTCCAGGAAATGCGGAAATTTTCTCTCATTTGCCGTGTGGTATCAAACATTGCATGAAAAATTCACGCTTAGAGCAGTTCCTCCAATCAAATATCTCGTTTGTCGCGAGGGGCATGAATGAATTCCCTGAATGAAAGAGCCAAACTGCAGTTTAAGTCCACCATTTAATAATTTGGCAAATAATTCGACTACAGATGTCCATGTAAACACAGTCACTTTGTCCCCTGTGTGTGTGTGTGTGTGTTTTGACTCTGAAAGTCAACGCGCCCAGATAGACCATCCCACACCATGGCTGTTTCTCAATATGTGTTCTTCAGCGGTCTTGCGTCCTCGTGTTCTCGTGCAACGTCATCATCAGCTGCCTAAGTTCAGTTCCAATACCCAAGACCGCAAGTACGGAGGACGCGTGAAACTTCCCGGATGTGTTCTTGATATCGAGGACGCACTGATGCAGACTTGAGCAGCGAACTCGCTCTGGAAGTCCCAGAAGTCATTGCGACTGGAGGTGGGAAGCGCAGAACTTTATTTAGATTTATTATTAAAGTTCAGAGATATCACTTATTTACATCAGGAGTTTCCCTAAATGAAACGGTAAAAGTAAACAAAACCATGAACATCTTAATAAAGGAATAAACACAAGGGTTTTTTGTTTGCTGAAATTCGTATGAAAATCTGTTTTATTTATATTGTGCAGAGTATATTTATAATGTTTTTATGCAAAGTATATATTTTGAAGAGGGGGACAACAATAAATCGTTGTATGAATGCTGTAATGTTTAAATAATTTACTATTTAAAACACGTGAAGGTCATGTGACCATCAGGAAGAACGCAGCATCCCATTTCTCAAAGGACGCGTTCTCTGTACTCGTGGTCTCCTGAGTTCGTTCTTCCGAGGACACCTGGCAAGACCGGTCTCCACAAGAACGCAAGTCCGTTCTCTGCGTTCTTGGAATTGAGAAACAGCCGATGTCTCTTTTCTTCCTCCGACACTCCGCCCTAAACAAAGCTGGACACGCCCACTTTTCTGACTTTTTCCAAAGTAGAGGTGTGAAAACACCCTGCTGAAATGAGGGGGTTTCATGGCCCTTGAACAGTTCTAACACAATCTACATTGTAAAAGTGCTATAGAAATAAAAATCATTTAAATCGAATTGACATGACCTAAATCTGCCGCTGATGAGGAGGGGATTCTTCAATGTAAAAAAAATTCCAGACCCAGCAACATACACTTTCAAAGGCACACTATTGTAAGTTTATTCTTAATCACTGCAGTAGATTAAACTAATCATCTGGGTTGCTCCTGAAGAGGTGTTCAGCCTGAAATGGAGTAAAGAGACACTAAGTAAGTTCAAATGTTTGTGTTGTGGTTAAATAAAACACAATATATGAATATTATTTTACCAAAAAGTCCACAGGGTCATCAGGCTTGACCTTGCAGCAGTCCACCAGTCCTTGTACGACAGTGGGCATGACATACTTCATCAGGTAGTGTCTCATGGGGACAGATCTTGCCTCTAATAGCTCATGTTCCTGCTTCTCCACCTCAGCCGTATTCCTGTTCTGAAAATAGAGAGCAACAAAACAAAGTTGTTCCAAAGGAAAGAGAACTGTTATTCGTCATACACAAGCAGAGCCTAAATTTAACACTCGCTAAGAGACAAATACGAGTTGAATTGTTCATTTTGTCAAAACTCTCCAGTCGGCTGGCAACTTTTGATTCCGACAGCATCTAATTACTCGATTTGATTTATGTATTTAACATGAAAAGTGTGTTGTTGTAGGAATATATAAATATGCAATCTGACAGGAATGGGTGAGCATGTGAGCAGTTTAGGATAGCAGTGATTTGAAAAAATACTACAGTAATTTATAGTAATAGTTTAATATCTGGTACACTGAAAAAAGTAATAGGGTATATGCCGAGGCATGCTAAAAGGACTTTTAATTTGCCAGTAACCTGGGTTAAGCGCTTCCGGCGAACTGTATGCCAGTGCAAAAACCGGCGCGTTTAAGGTCAGTTTTCTTTAAAAATTAGCGATCTCCACTGGCTGAGTGATATCCGATATAAAGTGGGTCTCAGAATGTACAAGAAACACTGCATTAAATTACATATCCCCCCGCAACGTCTTTATAATATGAGCATTTATTATACCCCAGTATATTGAATGGAGCTATTGCGCTAGCCTGCCAACTCTGACGGGCGCGTGAGAGTAAACGGCTTTTTGTCTCGTTTTACTCTTGAGCAACTAAATGAATGCCAAAGTTTATTTAACTGAATGTATTTTAATGACATTACAACATTGATGCTGTAAAAAAACGTATAAAATGGAAAAAAGTTCACAATAACAGGTCACTGGAAGTTTATCAGTATGGGAAAAACACTAGCTCGGCATATACCCTATTAGTAACTTAAAGCGAGTAAACCAATTGCCTTTAAAGAAACAAACTGACTTAACAAAAATAATGTAAGTAAACCCATTGTAACTAGGAACTGTTAAGTTGACTATTTTTTATAATTAAGCAAATTGGATGTTTTTTTTTTTTTAAATATAAGTAAACTAATCACTTTTTTTTCCAATATGCATTTATTATACTTAATTTTTTCCCCAGCTTTTCTGTACCTAGCAAAATGACATTAACAAAAATAAATCCGCTCTTCCAGACTCCAGTGTGTCTTCTAAATTTAATACAGGCTAGAATTGTAGATTTTTTTAGACTTAATGAAGCACCAAATATGTAATATTGTGATAAATACAGTAATTATTTGAAAACAGATGTGCTAAAATAGTCTGACACTGTAAAATTGGATCCGTTGACTTTAAAAAAAAAAGTACTCAACTTAACAGTTCCAAGTTTCAATGGGTTTATTTTCTTTTTGTAAAGTCAACTTGTTGTGTTTAAGGCAATTGGTTTACTCGTTTTAATTAACTAATCACGTTTTACAGTGTATTTCGGAGTTACAGTATGATATTAATTCTAATTGGCAGGGATGGCAGAATCCCATCTGTCTTTAACATGAATGCATTTCCATTTTAAAAAGCATCGATTTTTTATTTCCCAGTACTGGGTTGCAGCTGGAAAGACATCTGCTGCGTAAAACATACGCTGGAATAGTTGGTGGTTGATTCATCTGTGGCAAGCCTTGATAAATAAGTGACTACGCCAAAGGAAAATGAATGAATGAATTAAGCAATGGTTTTTGTTAGTTACGTTCCTTTAAAATACAACACGCATTGTGAAATAAACACTAGAGATTTGGGGTTAGGAATTGGGGTAGGCCAGGGCAATATTACAGCCTTATATCATTATAAGCCATGACAGAAACCATGCCACAGCCATATCACCCTTCATCCCAGGACCTGAAGCTAAGCAGGGCTGAGACTTTTCAGTACCTGGATAGGAGACCACATGGGAAAACCAGGTTGTTGTTGGAAGTGGTGTAGTGAGGCCAGTAGAGGGTGCTTGTGGTCTGTGTGAGTCCTAATGAGTCCTAAAGTGAAGGGGAAACTATACTGTCAGTGGGAGCCATCTTTTGGATGAGATGTTAAACCGAGGTCCTGACTCTCTGTGGTCATTAAAAATCCCATGGCACCTATTGTAAAAAGTAGGGGTGTAACTCGGGTGTCCTGGTCCCATCGGCCCCTACTGATTATGGCCTCCCAATCATTCCCATCCACCAAACTGGCTGTATCATTGTCTCTCCCCTTCCCCTATAGCTGATGTGTGGTGTCGCACTGGCACCGTTGTCCTGTGGCTGCCATCACATCATCCAAGTGGATGCAGCACACTAGTGGTGGTGTACTTATTTACTATAAACATACGTCAACATCTTGCCTGGCCTATTTTTTAAAGTGTTTTGCTGGCTCCTGATGTTTTGTGCTTGATAAACATTCATTTCCTTCCATTTGAATGAACTGAAAATACTTGCTATGCTGTGCTTGCCACACGCAAGTGTAAACGCGACATAATTGTCACTCACCACAAAGAGATTCACTCATACAAATATGTCTGATAATCTAACAATCCATATCGTTTGCAAATATTTAAGAAATGTAGTGAAACTACAGCTAGGCTCTTGTGTTCCTTTTTAGCTTGAATTGTTTACTTGCTGCATCATTTCACAACGTCACAGACGTGCTCTGATTTGTTGCTAAATAACCAGTCAGAGCACTCTCTTCAGCCGAAGCCAATTCTACACTCTGAATGAGCTCTGGCCAGTGAGCTCTGATGTTAACCTAATGAGAACCAATGTGTGGAACACACCAAACCAACTATCGTCTAACCGACGAACCAACAAAACCCAATGGCTGTCGGCTTGGTGTGTCCCTGCCCTTAGGCTGTATAGTGTGGACAGGGATTGTTTTTCTGAAACACAATTAAAGCGCTAGTCTGCACAAGGAGTATTTTCATTCTAAAATGTCGTTAATGCACTAGTGTAAACAGCATCTCAGTTTTAGGTCCCGTACACCGCATGGCAAGTAAAGCACGTGTTAGTATGAGCAAAAATATACCCATTCCTCCAAAAGACTGGCAAATTTATCATTTTCCATGGTCTCCCTGAGTTTGTTCTCAGCTTCCCCCTGCTTCAGCTGCTGGTGTCGTTCATGTTCTTTCCTCTTCTTCTCCTCCTCCATTTCTTCTGGGCTCAGACCGTAGTTCATTGGCCGTCCGACTGTCTTAATGATCTTCTCCACCACAGCCACATTCTCACAGTCTAGAAATGACCACATGAAAAAAAAAATACAGCTCTTAAAATGATACGTTCGATTATTTTATCAAAAAGTGAAAACTGTGCTATCATTAATCATTCACATATTGTTTTAAACCAGCGCAATCTCATGGCATTTCGTAACTTTTTTATTTAGTGGCTAATTCGTATTAATTCGTACGATCTAATTCGTACAATTTAGTACAATTTGCTCATCACCCAATGACGTTTGGGGTTAGGGGTGGGGTTGGGTGCCACGCCTCCTTTTTAAAATCGTACATTTTTCGTACGAATTAGCCACTAAACTGACAAAACGTAAAACGTTAAGTTTCCTTGTGAGATCAGTCTGTTTTAAACAAATTGCCCACTACTTTCCCTCTTCTGTGAAACATAATCAATAGGTTGAGAAATGTTTAGGCCCAAGAAATCAGTGGCAACAGAAATCTGCTTTTTTTTTTTTGTCCGTCATTGAGTATGTTTGTTTACTTATGTAAATGTTAGCATATTTACCTTATTCAGATTTTATATAAATTTCATTAATATTATTGACTAATATGCAAATGTGAGACTTTTATATGATTTATATGAGTACAGTGCTTTGTTGATCAAAAAATGTAATTTGCACTGTAAAAATGAATTTGTGTGTGGTGTTTTTAGTTACTAAAATTAATTATTATTATTAGTATTATTATTATTATGGTTAAACCTAGGATTCAGGAGGAACCATACAGTTTTTGTCCAGGCTGTGGTACACTGGACCAGCTCTATAACCTGACGGGAGCTGCTTTGACACAATCTACATTGTAGAAGTGCTATAGAAATAAACATGAATTGAAATCAGTTGAAATCTTCATATTCTGTCTGGGCCTGAAAATGTTTTCTTCTTTTTTCTTCAAAATATTAACATTCAGGGTCAACAGTAGGATAGAAGATCATATACTGTAATGGTACGTTACTGTAATGGTATGTTATATGATTAGTTCATCAATAAATGAAAATTGTGTGATAAATTATTCTCCCTCATGTCATTCCAAACCTCTTTCAAAGTCCTTCATTCGTCTTCTGAATGCAAATTATTTTGAAACTGACACTGAGGAGACGAAACCATTAAATAAAGTTGTTATGTTTGTTTTATATGCGCACAAAGGCTTTCTCTATAATTCTTTATAATATTATGATTGAATCCCTGAAGATGGAATATTTTGACAATGTTTTTGCTTTCTTTTCTGAACTTTAAACGTCTCAGGATCATTGCTGTCTAAGGAGGATGAGGGAGCTCTTTGATTTCATCTAAAATATCTTCATTTGTCCTCTGAAGGAGAACGAAGCTCTCAGGAGATTGAAACAGCATTAGGGTATGTAGTTATTAACAGAACTTTTATGGTGAGCTATCTCTTTAACAGTTTGATTGAGTGCTATCTTGTTAAGTGAATGTAAAAGTGAGAGTTTGAGTTCTAACCAATGTGTTCAGGGTGGATTTCTAGTTCATCGAAATAGTCGAGCACAGACTCGTCTTCTGCCAAAGTCTGCCTGAATTTTGCAAGACTGTCGGTAAACTCCTCTTGTGTGTAGTGTTTCATCTCTGCAACATTCTGTTGAAGGCTCCGAACACGTGCTTTCAGAAAATCATCAGTGGCGTCCAATGAGAAGACGAACTCTGTGGGGAAAAGGGCAGTGGTTGTGATCAACTTTACTTCAATAACATACAAATGCTTTCTGTCAAGAAGTGTTTTTTTTTAAGTCTTAAAGGATTAGTTCACCCAAAACATTAAAATTTTATTATTAATTACTCAGCCTCAAGTCGATTAAATCCCGAGACCTTCGTTCATCCTCCGAACACAAATGAAGATATTTTAAATGAAATCCTGGAGCTCTCTCATCCTCCACAGATAGCTAGGTTCTGAGATGTTTAAATTCCAGGAAAGGAACCAAAAACATTGTCAAAACATACAATGTGACTTCAGTGGCTCATTAGAAGCTCTATGTGAGGATAAAGCGTGCTTTTCACGCATAAATAGACTCGTGAACTTTTGGGTTCAATTGCTTCATTCGCATGTCAAATCCGCTTCATTCACGCATCGAATTCATTTCACGACAGACACAGATTCGCGTCATGGGCAGGGCTTCTTCAGTCTGCCAGGTGACTCTAGCTTCATTGCTAAATGGCTAACATGAATTTTATTGAGAGAATAGCTGTGTTTATGTGCTCTAGGAGCACTGAAAAACAGCATTGATACGTCTGGAGCCGTGTCCATTAAATCCATTCAGAGGTGCACCGAGGTCTATGAGCTAAATAAACTCCTCCAGAAACTATACCTGGATGATGGAAGCTTTCAGCGGTGCTTCCAACCGAACCAAGCCCAGTTTTATGAACTGTTGTCAGTGTCGGCAGGAGGATTTTCCCCCAGGACACCAACAACAGGCACTACATCATAATCACACCCCTACAAAAGCAAGCTCCTGATTGGTTAACGCGGCGTGAATGTCCGCTAAAGTTCAGATTTTTGAACTCGATCGATTTGCGCAAAACACGCGATACACCCGTTAAGCTTGTCAATTGGGCAAATCACTCAACTCATTGACTAAACATGTAAATCACTCGTGCTTGAAGCTTCTTCCGCATCTGGTGTGCACGCAGCATAAGAACACTCAGGTTGTGCATTTACTTAAAGCAATGCAATGCTTGCGTGTTGATTTATATATGCAAAATAAGTACTATTTACAGTTTTTTTGGCACACAAAAGTGTTCTTATAGATTCGTATGATTACAGACGAACCACTGTTTTGACCATGTTTTTGTTTCCTTTTCTAGACTTTGTACTTTTCGGAACCATTGCTCTCTGTGAAGAATGAGAGAGCTCCAGGATTTCATCTAAAATATCATAATTTGTGTTCTGAGGATGAACAAAGACCTCAGGCATTAAATTCACATGAGTGTGAGTAATTAATAAGAGATTTCTCATTTTTGGGCACAACATTGCTTACAATTAAATATTAAAATATTTCATGCATTTTGGACAGTCTTATTTATGAGTTTTGGGGGCTTGAAAAAAATGTAAAACAATCTTTCGAAAATTATACTATTATTTTTTCCATGTGAAATACAAAAGATAACATTACAAAATAAACATAGTAAGTGTACTTATGCACACACACTATAATTTGTTATTATACTCCAGGGGCGTCCAAACTTGGTCCTTGAAGGCTGCTGTCCTGCAGTTTAGCTCCAACATCTTTCAACACACCTGACTGGAGGTTTCTAGTATACCTAGAAAGGGCTTGATCAGCTAGTTCAGGTTTGTCTTATTGGGGTTGGAACTAAAATATTCAGGATTTCGGCCCTCCAGGGTCGAGTTTGGACACCCCTGTTAAACTCAATAGAACTCCATATAAAAGCCAGAAACGTTTTTGCACAGGTTTATCTAAAGCAGTCCAATATCATTATTGATACATATCCTTGTAAACATTTCTCGACAGCACAAACTACATCCCAGGAGCTACGTTTTTTTGTTTGTTTGTTTGTTTGTTTGTTTGTTTTTTTGTTTGTTTTTTGTTTGTTTGTTTGTTTGTTTGTTTGTTTGTTTGTTTTTTCCACCAGAGGCTGCCGTGCTTTTTCAGATCTCAAATTTCTCTCGCAAATACCATTCTGACCTGCTGTTCTCACTTACGTCCACCAGAGGCCGTTGCCAACTGACTGATCAACCCACCAACCCCTTTCCCTAAACCCAAACCACAGAAAAGCCCTCGTGGTGGCCTGATTTTTACTATGTTTTCAGATCTTACCACATTCTTACCCTGTTATTTACTTGTTTATTTAATTTTTTTGCCTTTGATTGCCAGACTTGAACCCTGTTATCACAATCAACTCCTCTCAAGTCCGCCAACGTATGTGGTGAGCTACTGGGCAAACTGGTAACAATGGATAAGCCGTTCACACAGAGGTAAGCAGTCAGCTGGTAGCATGAAAAGTAACAGGAGCCATCGGTGGTGTCATACCGGCCCGTAGCGTTCGTTTTAAAGATGAAACGCAGCTCTGGCAACATAATTCAGGATCTCCAGAAATGTATACAGGGGTACGTTTTCACAATAAGCCTGTGTTGATCTAAAGGGTATGTGCTGCCAACTAATGATCAACAGGGAAAACCACCAACAATCAATGCATGATTATATGGTGTCAAGGCTTTGTAATTAATAAATGTCGTTATAATAGAAGTCAATGGGGCAAAAACACTTACTAACACCAATTTGTACAAAACATGAGGGTTATGGCTGTATCGTGTAAATCAAACAACGGAAATGTGTACATGTACATTCTGAGATGACAAACCTGGAATCATCACTTTGTTATATTTGGGTTCTGTAGCTCTGCCATCTTCCACTTCCATGTTTTCATCTAAAAAAATAAATAAAAAATTTGAAGTAAATGTTAAACATTTATATTTCCATTTTAAAGTTTGCTGTTGGAAAGGAGTATATCTGACCTTGGAAAAGCTCATTAGCCTGTGAATAAGTCTTTGGGTATCCATCAAGAACAAACCCTTGATTTCTGCAGGGCATTGAGTTTAGCTTCTCCATTATGATATGAATGATTTGCTGGTTGTCCAACTGGCCTGTGAGAAAACATAATACCTACTGGATTAAAGGGATAGTTCACACACAAATGACAGCAAGAAGGTCGCTGGTTCGAGCCTCAGCTGAGTCAGTTGGCGTTTCTGTGTGGAGTTTGCATGTTCTCCCCGTGTTCGCATGGGTTTCCTCCGGGTGCTTCAGTGTTCCCCACAAGTCCAAAGACATGCGGTATAGGTGAATTGGGTAGGCTAATTGTCCGTAGTGTATGAGTGTGAATGAGAGTATATGAGTGTTTCCCAGTGATGGTTGAGGCTGGAAGGGCATCCGCTGCTTAAAACATATGCTGGATAAGTTGGCGGTTCATTCGGCTGTGGCAACCCCTGATTAATAAAGGGTCTAAGCCAAAAAAAAAATGAATGAATATATGAATGGTGACCGAATGTTCAATTTTGGGTGAACTGTCCATTTTAGTAACATGTTAGTAGCATTTTTTTTTAAGTAGCATTAATCTTACTCTTATTTTAGACATACGATAATATACGGTAAGTTTTTATTGAATGCATACCCCCATTTTGAAGCATGCTGTTCTTTATAGCTTTAAGTTTCTCTTCAGCAGCAGAGAGCAATTCCTCATTCTCAGCTGTCTTCTCATTTCTCTCAAGCAGTTCCTCCTGAAAAACACACATTGGAAAGTCAGCTTCAAATACATTCACCGGTGCATTGTTTGGGTGCAGAATTAAAATGTTCATACTGAAATGATCAATTGTTCAACTCAATTGTTTTTGTCTCATGTGCTAAATATGTATCTCACTCACCAACCGTCTGATTTTCTCACTGACGGCTTCATCAACAGTAACATGGTGAAGTTTGTAGTATTTGCACAACTCTTCTGCAACTGTGCTTTTGCCAACAGCAGGGGGCCCAAGAAGACAGATTTTTATGGGCTGTAGGAAAGTAAATGCAAAATTTGAGTCTGTAACAACATTACTTGGTTTCATATATTAATATAATATAAAATATATATAAATAATTATATATAATTATATATAATTATATATATATATATATATATATATATATATATATATATATATATATATATATATATATATATATATATATATATATATAGACCAGTGGTCACCAAACTTGTTCCTGGAGGGCCGGTGTCCTGCAGATTTTAGCACCAACCCTAATCAAACACCGCTGAACAAGCTAATCAAGCTGTTATAGGTATACTTGAAACACCCAGGCAGGTGTGTTGAGGCAAGTTGGAGCTAAACCCTGCAGGGACACCAGCCCTCCAGGACCAGGATTGGTGACCCCTGTTATAGACTATATATATATATAATGAACAAAAACAAATATGTAACCTTGGTCATTAAGGTCAAATTATTAAAATTGAGATTTAACTGAAAGCTGAGTGAATAAGCTTTCCATAAATGAATAAGTTGTTGAGAATCTGAGGGTTCAAAACTAATTTTAATAAATTCTGAGAAAAATTGAGTATAAAGGGGACCTATTATGCCTCTTTTTACAAGATGTAAAATAAGAGCTTGATGTCTCTAGAGTGTGTATGTGGATTTTCAGCTCGAAATACCCCACAAATAATGTTTTATAACTCTTTAAAACTGCCCCTTTTAGGCTTTGTTCCAAATTGTGCCATTTTGATGACTGCCGCTTTAAATTCAAACGAGCTCTTTTCAAAAGGGGGGGCCGAGCTACAAATACCAGATTCAAAACAGGACTAACGCTATCTCTGCGAAAAACTGAAAGTTCTAAGGAGACTACAGTGTTCATGTGTGCTTCCTAAAACTCCAAAATTTACATCAATAAATTTACATTAATTTCCTCTTAGTTACTGGCATTTGGCAGATACAGTGTGAAAACTCTAATAGCAGACGTCTGCTTCTCACTCAGGGCTGTCTATGCTATGGAAGGAGAGATCGTCACTAATGGGTGGGGCTTTCTACCCAGGGAAAATGTCAATCAAAGTGTTTCTGCAGACTGTTTTTATCAAGTGTGATTATAAAAAAAAGAATTAATTAATTTGGACCATTATGGCTGGCTGTATTCACACACTGTTGCCACACAACTGTGTTTAAACCAACCCAAGCTCATTATTGACACATACCCCTGCATACATTTCTGGACAGAGCTAAATACGTCCTAGGAGGTAAGGTTTTTTTTTTTTTTTTGCAGTTTCAGTTTTCGCGAATCCACCAGAGGCTGCTGTGTTCACTTTTTCAGATCTCAAAAATTCTCACGAGTGCCATTCTCGCCTCCTCTTTTAGCGTAAATCCACCAGAGGCCACTGTCGACTGACTGACTTACTGCCTGACCGACAGACCGATAACCCGACCCACCCTTTTCCCTAAACCCAACCAATAGTGTTTTCAAAAACATCGACTGACTGGACTACACCCTTCCCTAAAACAAATCGACAGTGTTTTCAAAAGCAATCCAATAAAAGAAAAGCCCTCACGGCTGCATAATTTGTACCATATTTTCACCACATTCTCACCTTTTTATTTACTTGTTTATTTAATTTTTTTGTTTTTATTTTGTTTTACCTGCTTTCTGGAAGCATTCTTTGCTGTACTCGAAGCCCGTCGTCATGGTCAACTCCTCTCTATGCCTCAAGTCCGCCAATGTACGCGGTAAAGCCACTAGACAAACTGATTACAGCAGAAAAGCCGTCTATACGGAGGTAAACGGTCAGCTGGTAGTGTGAAAAGAAACAGAAGCCATCTGCAGCATCATACCGCCCCGTATCATTCGTTTTAAAGACGAAATGCTGCCATATGTTGCTCTGGCTACATAATTTGTGATCTTCAGAAATATATACAAGGGTACATTTTCACAATGAGTCTGTGTTGGTTTAAACCTCTTATAAAGGTAATTGGTGCACAATAGGTTGCCTTTAAAGTCTAAATGTATATACATATTACTAATCAAAATTGAGTTTTAATATCTCCACAGTAGAAAACGTACAAAATATCTTCATGAAACATGATATTTATTTAATATTCTAATAATTTTTTGGATTAAGAGAAAAAATCTATCATTTGGACACATTGCATTATTGGCTATAGGCAAAAAGGCTTTAAAAAATCTGATCAAACCCTACCAACAGTTGCCTTGTCTGTTTGAATTCCTCCACCACACGAACAATGTTATCAACTATTCCAGATTCAAAATCCAAGCTGATGTTTAACCTTTCCTTTATGAAAACGGACTCAATCCGAAGATTGACACTGAGGTAAAGCAACTCGGTTTCCTGTGAAAATACACAGTATATATCAAAATTCACATTTTATTTCCTGACAAGGCAGAAATGAGTGTTTGTCTTAAACACCCTACCGTAATATTGCCACTGGCATCCTCCTTCAGGACTTTTTCTGTTTGTCCAGATCCTACTGCAGAGGCAATTGCCTAAGGGAACAGACAGCAGAATGGTCACTAAGTGTTTTTTCATTGCAAAGCCAACCTAAGGGCCATATTTACTAGCAGCTTTCACTAGCACACACCATTTGCTTTCACAAAAGAAATACTACTGCCAGGATTTACTGAAGACACACAAAATAGTAGTAAACCAGAGTTTGGAAGGCCAGAAGATGACATTTACCTAGCCAACATATTTGGGTGTTTAACAGATGTCTAATAGGCATACAAATACAGATGTCTTAACTAAAACAAGGCTAATGAAAATCTAATAGATATTTAACAACAGTCAAAAAAATTGACTACTTATCAAATGTGATGAATGAATTACATGAACGACTACATGTGAAGCCTTTCTAATCTGCCTGTTTGATGACTTGACAATTGTTAGACGTCTGTTAGATGTCTGTTCAATGAACCCCCAATTTATCCAGCATATGTTTTATGCAGCGGGTACCCTTCCAGCTGCAACCCACCACCGGGAAAAGGTTTTTCATCTATCTCTAAATATAATGAATCTGTCAATATTATGTGAATTATGTCAATATTAGTTTAAATTTTTCAGCTTTTTTTCAACGTGTTTTGTTTTGTGTTCAACAAAAGAAACATTTTGGTTGAATTTTCATTTTTGGGTGAACTATCCCTTTATGTAAAGATCATTTTTGTAAATCTCCTAGGCCCGGTTTTTCAAAAGTAATCCACTAGGATTTTGGATAAAGGATTGGATCAAATCTTGATAATGGGTTTTTCAAAAGAAAAAACGGATTACATATTTAGATTAGATCACGTAATCCAATCTTGGTTTTGATGCGGATCAAACCTTAAGTTTGGGTTTTTCAAACCTTTTTTGTAGGATTTGGATCCACTTTGATCCCAAAAATCTAGATTGATCCCATCTGTACCCGGTTTTTCAAAAGGTTTAATCCGGAGAAAATTGATCCAGATTTAGCAATCCCTTTTTTGCGATCCGTGATCACATAATCCAGCTTACTTTTTGAGCCAGTTTTTTAAAGCGACATAGGATTGGATCAATCTGATCCAGAGAGGAACTATTCAGGATCACTAAATCCGGATAACCAGTGCTCAAACAGGATTTAATCTGTCTATTTGACGACTAGTATAGTTAAAATTTAATAGTCGTCTATAGGCAAAAAGTAGACTAGTCATCAAGTAAACAGAAATGAATGACTACACATATAAAGTCTGTCTAATCTGTCTACTTGATGACTAGTCTAGTTAAAATCTAATAGACGTCTAAGAATAAGCCAAAAGTAGACTAGTCATCAAGTAAACAGAAATGAATGAGTACACATATAAAGTCTGTCTAATCTGTCTACTTGATGACTAGTCTAGTTAAAATCTAATAGACGTCTAAGAATAAGCCAAAAGTAGACTAGTCATCAAGTAAACAGAAATGAATGAGTACACATATAAAGTCTGTCTAATCTGTCTACTTGATGACTAGTCTAGTTAAAATCTAATAGACGCCTAAGAATAAGTCAAAACCTAGACTAGTCATCAAGTAAACATGAATGAGTACACATGTAAAGTCTGTCTAATCTGTCTATTTGACGACTAGTCTAGTTAACATTTAATAGACGTCTATACGCAAAAAGTAGACTAGTCATCAAGTAAACAGAAATGAATGACTACGCATATAAAGTCTGTCTAATCTGTCTATCTGACGACTAGTCTAGTTAAAATTTAATAGACGTCTATACGCAAAAAGTAGACTAGTCATCAAGTAAACAGAAATGAATGACTACGCATATAAAGTCTGTCTAATCTGTCTACTTGATGACTAGTCTAGTTAAAATTTAATAGACGTCTAAGAACATGTCAAAACTAGACTAGTCATCAAGTAAACAGAAATGAATGAGCACACATGTAAAGTCTGTCTAATCTGTCTATCTGACGACTAGTCTAGTTTTGGGCTGTTCCTAGATGTCAATTAGATTTTCACTGACAGCCCAAGTTTAGCCTTGTTTTAGCCATGCTATCTACATTTAGATGTCTATTAGATGTCAATTAAACACAAAATTGTTTGCTGGGTTTCTAGAACTTTAAGAGGACAACATAAAAGCAAACTCTGCCACTTATTGTCCTGTCAAACGAACCAGAAATCAATGTAAAGCTTTTTTATTAAGCTTTCAGATGAAAAAAAGACACTTATGACTGTTTTTGGTCACAAATGTCAAAAGGCTGTGTGTGTGTGTGTGTGTCTTAATTTATGTATTGTCTGTAATTTGCACTCGAATCTGCTCTTTTACATGATTGCAGCCTCAAACTAATTTGTTTGGTAATTCAGGCCCAGAATTGTGTGCAAGCATTACAGTACATCTGAACTCTATAAATCACACAGATATAAGAAAAAAAACTGAGTGTCTGCAATGATTTAATACTTTCACAATGTCTTCAAAAGTGCTCTTGGAGTCATCCACGGCGATGAAATAGTGCGTTTTCGGTTTGTGATCGATGATCTTCTGCACCACTCTGAAAATGACAAATGACGACAAAATATGGCTTGAGAACGAAGCTTAAAGTTAAACAAATCACCATGAGATGAGAGAAAATGTCAAAACGGCTATTTCTCAAACCTTGCAAGGTCATGGACGTGAACGGCAGGAATGTTGTTTGTCCCAGGTCCAAATATAGGGACGCTGCTCAGCTTTCCAAGCCAAGCGGTCTGTGGGAAAGTCAAGTTAGATAGCAAAACGTGAGGTAAGGTGTCCCTTATTACACATGTTCCACATACAGCTAATGTCACAATTATTAGCCCCCTGAATTAATAATCCCCCTGTTTATTTCCAACCCCCCCCCCCCCCCAATTTCTGTTAAAAAGAGAGCTGATTTTCAACACATTTCTAACCATAATAGTTTTAATAACTCATTTCTAATACCCGATTTATTTAATCTCTGCCATGATGACAGAACAGAATATTTTACTATATTTTTCAAGACACTTCTATACATTTTAAAGTGATATTTAAAGGCTTAACTTGGTTAATTAGGTTAACTAGGCAGGTTAGGGTAATTAGGCAAATTATTGTATACCGATGGTTTGTTCTGTAGACTATAAAAAAAAAAAAACTGCTTAAACGGGCTGATAATATTGACCTTAAAATGGATTTTTAAAAAATTAAAAATTGCTTTTATTCAAGCCGAAATAAAACAAATGAGACTTTTTTCCAGAAGAAAAAATATTATTAGACATACTGTGAAAATTTCCTTGCTCTATTAAACATAATTTAGGAAATATTTCAAGAGTTCACACTTAGCTGATGATCCATCAAAGCTTGTTTGGCATGCTGTCCCGGGAGAGAGCCCCGAGCTCAAGGGATCCTCGAGCCCGGGGCTTCCCCCCGTTCGCAGAGCTAGAGGGGAGCCTGAGCTCGGTGGATCTCAGAACTCCCCGACTGCGATAGCTAAGGGAACACCTGAGAAGGGGGCGTGTGCTTGATTCTTAAGCATGATGTATATCTTTAGACGGTGAGAGGAAACCGGAGAACCCGAGAGAACCCACGCGGAACTAGGCGAAACTAGGCCGGTGGTGTTCTTGCTGTGAGGCTCTCAGTGCTAACCACTGGGCCACCGTGCCGCCCGATCAATGGACAAGGAGGAGAATTGGGGAGGAAGGGGGGTTTCTTCCAAACGAAGATAAAGTGAACTGAAAACTGTGGTTCTTCATAGTAGCTTAGGGCTCATATGATTGGAAGATAATGATTAGCTAATACGAGACCGGCCGTGATAAATCATAAGCACGTGATCCTCTCGAAATTAGTTTATCAACAAACTTCACTTAAAAAAGAAAAAAAATAATCACAGGGGGTCCTGATAATGAGAGTGACTATAACTGTATATACATTTCTAGAGATCGGGAATTATGTAGCCAGAGGAACGTATGGCTGCATTTCATTTTTTAAACAAATTCTACGTGGTGGTATGATGCCGTTCTTTTTTTCGCTTAGTTCAACCATGTACGTCGGTGGACTTGAAAATATGTGCTTTTTAAAATACTACTGGTTGGGTTTAAAGAAAGGGGGAGGGGTGGGTCAGTCGATCGGTCAGTCAGTCATTCAATCAGTCAAACAGTCAGTCGACAGCGGCCTCTGGTGGATTTACAAGAGAAGAGCAAGCACGAATGGCACCCGCGAGAGAAACTTGAGATCTCAAAAAGCGTACACAGTGGCCTCTAATGGGTTCGTGAAAACAAAAACTGCAAAAATAAAAAAAAAGGTAAAAACGTTCTGGGACGTATTTTGCAATCTTCAGAAATGTATATAGAGGTACGTTTTCAGAATGAGCCTGGGTTAAATAAATAAATGGCATTTTTATTTTGGGGATTGCGGGCTGAAAAATATGGGAAACCTGCACTAAGGTTATGTCCATACTACTGTGACGGTTGGGTTTATGGTAAGGGGAGGTGAGGGCGATCATACACTACGTACTGGACCTGTACAGTACATCATCAAGCTGCAGCAAAGACTGTCTCAGAATAAGTTGTCTGTTTGTACGGCAGTAAAGAAGGGTGAATTCAGGCCAATTGGAACTCTTTTTGCCATTGAGATGACCAAGAAAAAGTGTCCCAATCAACCTACATGTAACCAAGTAATATTACACACTACACTGTAAAAGAAATATCCATAAATTAACAGTTTTCCATATTTTGTGATTCATGTTTTTATTTATGCTTTTGAATCACATTATGACACCTTGACCATCTGACAACTTTTAAACATTAGTTGGAAAAAGCGACTTTTATGAACATTTTTTATAGTTTAAAGTGTTATATTGTCTGGGTTGGTATTGTATATTATGCTGCAAAAACTTTGTGATAAGCTTCCAGTACATTTTTTTTTGGCCTTTTTGCCTTTATTAAATAGGACAGTATTTAGACAGGAAGCGAAGTTGGAGAGAGAGGGGGGTGGGGGGGGGATGGGGGGGGCGGTTTAGGGTAGGAAATGTCCTCGAGCCAGGATTCGAACGCGGGACACCCTGATGTGCTACTGCACCATGTGAAGTTTATTCATAAACTAATTTCGAGCGGATCACGTGCGAATGATTTATCACAGCCTGTCTCGAATTTGCTAATCAGTATCTTCCAATCATTCAAGCCCTAAGCTATTATAAATAACCACAGTTTTCAGTTCACTTTATCTTCGTTTGGAAGAACACCCCCTCCTCCCCTTTTCTCCTCCTTTACCTCTGACCGGGTGACACGGCGGCCCAGTGGTTAGTACTGCGAGCCCCACAGCAAGAGCACTGCCAGCCCTGGTTCCTCAGGACCGGTGGGTGTTTCTGTGAGGAGTTTGTTTGTTTTCCCCGTGTCCGCGTGGGTTTTCCCCGGGTTCTCCGGTTTCCTCCCACCATCCAAAGACATTCAACATACATAACAACCAAGCATTTATCTAACCCTCGTGTTCCCTTAGCTACCGCAGCAGGGGAGTTCTAAGATCCACCGAGCTCAGGCTCCCCTCTCGCTCTGCCAAACGGGAGGAAGCCCCGGACTCGAGGAGTCCTTGAGCTCGGGGCTCTCTCCCGGGACAGCATGCCAAACAAGCTTTTATAAATCATCAGCTAAGTGTGAACTCATGAAATGTTGACGCGCTAGCCACTAGGCTATTGTGCCAACTCTTCCAGTACATTTTCTGTTATTTTACAGATTAAATTCTCTCTATATTATTTCTTGTACATAGTTTCAAACTACTAAAATGTCAATAAAAGTCACTGTGTTAAACTGTGGAGTTGAGTTTTCAACATTAAAAGTGGATAAAAAGAGATCAACGTCCCATAATGCAATTCACAACCATAGATAAACGGAAAACACAAAATACAGAAACTGTTAATTACCAGATACTTTTTACACTGTAAGAAGAACACCTTAACATAAAGTGTATCCAAATGTAGTAATGGATTAATAGTGACAATCATGCTGTTCTCAATATAGTTAAATCAATACTTGGAAGAAGAAGTGAAACATGTTCTCGCCCATGCCATACTGCAGTCCTGATGTTACAATATATGTTCCCAGGATTGACTTTTTCTGAAAGAAAAAAAAAACATCAGGTTTGTCTAATATGCTAAGGTATGTTATTAATGTAAAGAAATGTGGTTTTGATTCGAGGCTGATCATTACAGTTTTCCCCAGTTTAAGCACGAGCCTCTCTGTGCTGGTGTGTTCCTTAAAGTTTGGATGTGGTCTTCTTTTTTTGTAGTCCTCTTCAGTCAAAGGAATGTCAGGATCATCCTTAAGATGAAACCAGAAAAAGAACACTGGTTAAAAAAAATGCTGGGTTCCACACAATTATGTTGTCCCAACACAAAGGGCCCTATCATACACCCGGCGCAATGTGGCGCAAGACGCGGCGCAATAGTCTTTTGCTAGTTTCAGCTTGGCGCAAGAGTCGTTTTGAGGCGTTGCGCTACGCTGTTTAAATAGCAAATGCTTTAGCGCTCATTTGTGCGCCCAAGGCGTTCTGGTCTAAAAAGGAAGGCGTTCTGAGGCGGACCACTGGCGCGTTGCTATTTTGAGAAACTAAAATGGATTTTTCATTAGACCAAAACTAACCCGGTCTAAACTCCTGCGCAGAGTTGTGCCTCGCTTACACACTGTTTAATACGCACAAGAGAGCAATAGGCAAATATCTTTACATATGAAAACATTTAAATATTAAGGATATATAGGATATAATAAGAATAGATATAGGATATAAATATAAAGGATTAAAATATTACAAAACATATTATTTTCTAGCCTACATAAATATGAAAAATCACTGCTTTTATGTCTTCTCCATCTCGGGAGGCTTTTTCAGTTCATTCATAACAATTTGCTTTTGTATAATGTTATTATTATTAGCAGTATTATTTATTATATTCATATTTATATTTGTTTTATTAAAAACAAGCTTAGATTTGTCCACCTGCAGGTTTTAGACCATATGGGGCACAGCATGTGTTTTAGGATATAACTCAGGTTTTTGAACACACTTCGTTATTATTGTTTATTTATTCGTTTGCTGGAAATTAGAACTGAATTTAGGAATAGTTTTGAAATGAATATATGGCCTTAACAAACAAAATTAATTATTTATAGACTAATTGATGTCTGTGCATAAAAGTTTCCATATCCAAGAGCGAAAGTGAAAGTAGATCCATTATCTCTCATTCTCACGCAGTAGATGCTCTGTTTAACAGTTTTCTGTTAAAAAACTGTGAACTGTTAGCTGTTTGCTTGTGAAATGTTCATTTTTTCCACTTAGACTTACTTTGCGTCCTGTAAATAGCGAATGCGCTCTTGGCACGACGCAGCTAGCTCTTAAAGGGAATGGGAGATGAGACTCTAATTGGTTTATTTTCAAAACACACCTATAACTCATTAAGAAAATAAACTCAACCCTTTTAGACCATGTGCCGCGGTGCAAAGCAGATTTTCCTGTCCTTAAATTAGCAAAAATGCGTTCTGACACGCCCTGAAAGCATTTGCGCCCTGCGTTTTGCGCTCTGCGCATGGACCGTCAAAATAGAGCCCAAAAAGTTAACTTAATTGTTTTTACAAATTTAAGTAGATTGAAAATAAAGTGGTTAAGTTGTTCCAAAAAACCTAATGAATTCTGTTGTTTTAATTTATTTTGAATAAGTAGTTTGAACAAGCAGCAAGTCATTTTTTGAGTGAAACAAACGCCTTATGTCCGATTATAGTCACTGTAATGGAAGTAAAATCTCATTTTAATGATATTTTATAAGTTTAAAGTAAGATCAGAGTTGCAATAAGAATTATTAAACCCCCTGAATTATTAGCTCCCCTGTTTATTTTTTCCCCCAATTTCAGTTACACAATTAATTTTCAGTAACACATTTCTGAACATAACGGGCCCTTTCAAACACCCGGCACAGTGAAGCGTAAGGCACAACCCAATTGTTGTTTGCTAGTTTCAGCTCGACGCTGTTTAAATAGCAAATGCAAATGTGAAATATTTAAAAACAGCACTCACAGGATCAGGTGGTTTGGTCATCGCCCATGTCAGGATCGGTGACAGCAGGATGAATATTTTGGGGGACTCGAAATGTCCGATTTCAGAATGCAGAGCTAGAGATTTAACGTATGAATAGTTAAAATGTACAGTAAACAACTATAAATAAATAAATGCATTAGGATTTAATTAAATACACAGTATGTTATTTATGACACTAGAGGGCACATATTCACAATAAACAAAGGTGTAGTTTGATGACTGAGTGTAGATTTATGGGAGTTGGGGCCTTCATAGTCTTGTGTTGCCAGATCTCAGACTGGGTGCAGCTGCAAGCTAAACTGCATGCAATGTTTTTAATGTCCTAACCCTCACAATGACATCACCAGCTCCATTAAGTGCTTTGTGGCAGACATTGCATGTTGCAGTTTCAGCTTGCATATGTGTAACGGAGGCCAGCTAGTAAGTGCTGTGCAGGTAAACCTCACTCCTCTGACCTCTAAAGGTGCTCAAGCGATAGATGCTACAGGTCATGGTGTTTAGCTTCCTTGTAAGAGCAACCGACTCGCATGCGGAAGGTCGCCGGTTCGATACCAGCTCGGAGCGGGTTGGGTGGCGTAGGACCGACGGGGCTACATTGGTGCCGTGACCCGGATGGGAGTGAGGTTTAGGGGGGTGAGTGTAACGGAGGCCAGCTAGTAAGTGCTGCGTAGGTAAAACTCACTCCTCTGACCTCTAAAGGTGCTCAAGCGATAGATGCTACAGGTCATGGTGTTTAGCCTCCTTGTAAGAGCAACCGACTCGCATGCGGAAGGTTGCCGGTTCGATACCAGCTCGGAGCAAGTCGGGTGGTGTAGGACCGGCGGGGTTACATATGCAAGTCTGCATCCAGATATTATTGGAGATAGCTTAGATAAATATTGCAACATAGACTCATCCTAAAAACGTAGCCCTATATAAATCTCTGAAGATCGCGAATTATGTAGCCAGAAATACGTATGGCTGCATTTTGGAATGACGCCGTTCCTTTTCGTGTTTACTAGCTGACCGTTTACCTCCATATGGACAACTTTCCCGCTGTTGCCAGTTTGTCCAGTAGCTGGACTTGAGATACAGACAGGAAATGACCACAATGATGAGCATCGAGTCTGGCTAAGAACGGTTCCAGAAAGCGTTCCAAAATAAACAAGTAAATATCAGGGTGAGAATGTGGTAAAATCTGCAAATGTGGTAAAAATCTGACGATTGGATTGCTTTTTAAAACACTGTCGGTCAGTTGTTCAGTCAGTCATTCAGTCGACAGTAGCCGCTAGTGGATTTACGAAAAAAGAGCAGGCGTGAATGTCACTTGTGAGAGAAATTCTAAAAAGCGTACACAGCGCCTCTAGTGGATTCTCTTGGGATGTATTTGGCGCTCTCCAGAAATGTAGTTGAAGTCAGAATTATTAGCCCCCTTTTGATTTTAATTTTTTCTATTTTATTTAATTTTTTCTTTTTAAAATATTTCCCAAATTATGGAACAAAGCAAGGAAATGTTCACAGTATGTCTGATAATATTTTTTCTCCTGGAGAAAGTCTTATTTGTTTTATTTCGGCTAGAATAAAAACAGTTTTGAATTTTTTAAAAAACATTTTAAGGTCAAAATTATTAGCCGTTTTAAGCTATATTTTTTTTGGATAGTCTACAGAACAAACCATTGTTATACAATAACTTGCCTAATTACCCTAACCTGCCTAGTTAGCCTAATTAACCTAGTTAAGCCTTTAAATGTCACTTTAAGCTGTATAGAAGTGTCTTAAACATCTAGTCAAATATTATTTACTGTTATCATGGCAAAGATAAAATAAATCAGTTATAAGAAATTAGTTTTTAAAAATATTCTGTTCAGAAATGTGTTGAAGAAATCTTCTCTCCATTAAACAGAAATTAGGGGAAAAAATAAACAGGGGGGCTAATCATTTTGACTTCAACTGTATATAGCGGTATGTTTTCAGAAAGATCCTGGTTTGAAATAGTATGAAAATATGAAGCATCGTCACCTGAAATGGCCCATGTTGCCTCATCTATGAGATCAGTGTGTTCGGTGATGTTATACACAATAACATCACAGCGCATAAGACACTGCAGGAGCTCATCTCGGCTCAGAGACTGAAAAATGATGAAACAAGATGAGATGTGAGTACAACTAGTGCTCAAAATGCTCTCTGGGTATCAGTTAATTAAGTTGTAAAATAAAATACAGTTTGGCCGTCACATAAAATATCAAATCAACTGACATTTTAAGGTAATAAAACAATAATTTTCATCGTCAAGTTCCGATTTTCTCTTACACTCACTGGCCACTTTATTAGGTACACCTGTCCAACTGCTTGTTAACGCAAGTTTCTAATCAGCCAATCACATAACATGGCAGCAGTTCAAAGCATTTAGGCATGTAGACATGGTCAGGATCTGCTGCAGTTCAAACTGAGCATCAGAATGGGGAAGAAAGGTGATTTAAGTGACTTTGAACGTGGCATGGTTGTTGGTGCCAGACGGGCTGGTCTGAGTATTTCAGAAACTGCTGATCTACTGGGATTTTCACTCACAACCAGCTCTATGGTTTATAGGATGGCGGAAGGGCTACAACAGCAATAGACTAGACCAGGTGCCACCCATGTCAGCTAGGAACAGGAAACTAAGGCAACAGTTTGCACAGGCTCACCAAAACTTAACAATAGAAGATTGGAAAAACGTTGCCTGGTCTGATGAGTCTGAGATTTCTGTTGCGACATTTGGATGGTCGGGTCAGAATTTGGCATAAACAACAGGTAAGCATGGACTCATCCTGCCTTGTATCAACAATTCAGGCTGGTGGTGGTGGTGTGATGGTGTGGGGATATTTTATTGGCACACTTTGGGTCCATTAGTACCAATTGAGCACCGTGTCAACACCACAGCCTACCTGAGTATTGTTGCTGACCATGTCCATCCCTTTAAGACCACAGTGTGCTCATCTTCTGATGGCTACTTCCAGCAGGATAACGTGCCAAAAAAGCATGAATCATCTCAGACTGTTTTTTTGTTTGAGTCAAATGGCCTCCGCAGTCACCAGATCTCAATCCAATAGAGCACTTTTGGGATGTTCGAACTGGAACTTCACATCATGTGCAGCCGATTAAATACGCAGCAACTGTGTGATGGTATCATGTTAATATGGACCAAAATCACTGAGGAATATTTCCAGTACCTTTTTGAATCTATGCCACAAAGGATTAAGGCAGTTCTGAAGCCAAAAGGGGGTCCAATCCGGTACTAGTAAGGTGTACCTAATAAAGTGGCCAGTGAATGCAGTTTACTTGTACTAAAATCCTGAAAAGTAATAAACTATATTTAAAGACACATTAACTAATATCATCTGAAAATATAAAAATATTCATATTTGTCTATATCTGATTCTAAAATTAGTAGGTAACGAGTAAAAAAAAAAGAAAAACTACATTTCTATAATTGAGATAATTATAAAATATATCAAACTAGAGCAACTTGCTTGCGTAACTTATAAAATTAGGTTAGAAAATGATTTAATGAGTTACAATGACCTAAAACATTAGCTGTCAGGAATAATTTATCATGTTTTTTTTTACATTGCAAGGCCAAATAACACCGTAAAAGAAACACTAACCCAGTATTGCTCCGATGCAAAACTTTCTTGTTTAGCATCTTTATTCGCGACTGTTCCGACTATCTGAAAACATGGTTCATCTGAAGACGCGTCGTGTTTGTCCTCTTCCTCTCCTTCGCTGAGAGACGCGCCGACAACGCACGAGGACAAGAACTAAACAAAACAACGTTATTCCACAGCCTTTATGATATTAATACAATTCACGTAACCGAATCAGTCACTCCTTTACCTGGGCGATATTTTTGGAAGAATACGAGTCGATGTTGTTGAGAAAGACTCGTGTGGCGCGGCTCTTACTGTTGGCCATGTTTGTCGTTTGGTTGCTATGGAGATCGTTCATTCACTCACAGCACTAAAACACGAAGCAACCACTTTTAAATAAATTTAAACTTATTCTATCTATCTATCTATCTATCTATCTATCTATCTATCTATCTATCTATCTATCTATCTATCTATCTATCTATCTATCTATCTATCTTCAAACTGTTTTTATCTATCTATCTATCTATCTATCTATCTATCTATCTATCTATCTATCTATCTATCTATCTATCTATCTATCTATCTATCTATCTATCTATCTATCTATCTATCTTCAAACTGTTTTAATCTATCTATCTATCTATCTATCTATCTATCTATCTATCTATCTATCTATCTATCTATCTATCTATCTATCTATCTATCTATCTATCTATCTATCTATCTATCTATCTATCTATCTATCTATCTATCTATCTATCTTCAAACAGTTTTTATCTATCTATCTATCTTCCACCCATTTAATCATCTAACCATCTATCCATCCATCCACCCACTTACCCATCCATCCAACCACTCACCCACCCACAGATCCACCCATCTATCTATAGTATCTGTCTCGGCAATCGTTAGAAGGAACAACATAGAATCCTCAACCTTTTTGCAAGGTTGGCACTATGTTGTAAGGTTGCTACATTGAGTTGTGTGTTTGTTGGGATGATCCTTTAACAAAGTTTCAGTGAAGTGATTTGTCATTTCCAGGCCTGGATTAAGAATTCAGAGGCCCCTATAGTTGAGTTTAAAAATATTAATAATATAATATTTTTTTAATAAAATGAATCTATCAATCTTTACAAAAATTTTTACTTATTTTTAAAGCACACTTTGATAAAAAAAAAAATAAATAAAATTAGTGAAAATTTATGGTTTTTAGTATACTTGTTCACTGAAGCAGTACTAATATATATATATATATATATATATATATATATATATATATATATATATATTAAAGAGTATTCATTGTAAATACAAATGAGTTATGTGGATGTCGTTAAAATTTAACACCAGGTGGAAAATAATTGATTATGGAATATTTAAAATAACTATTTAGATGCAGTTTATACACATGAAATAGGTTTAACCTAATTAAATACCCACGAGCCACTTGTGACACTTTTTTAAAGAAAAATATTTCCTTTTATTAAAAATATATGTATTTCCAATGTGATAATAATGTAGAAAAAAAAGCAGTTTCATTCGAACCGGTTGATGATCCATCGCGTCAAAACATGTTGCCAAGCATTTTACAAGCTACGCTACTCACGCGGTTGTCAATCGCTCTCTCTCTTTAGTTATGTTGTCTCTGTCAGTCAAACAGTGATGGGTGGAAATCGCTCAAATAGCTTATTCCAACGAGGTGCGCTATTTGCACTTAGCCTAAATAGACACTCCAAAGTCAGCATTTTCCCCCCTAGCAGGGGCCACAAGTGCGCACAGGCCCCATAATTCCCATTGGTTATTCCAGCCTTGGTCATTTTCTATTTTAATATCAATAACTCATTTAATTTGGAGAGGTTCAGTCCCATCTAAAAAAAACATTTACAACAGAAAAAAAAGACACACATCAAGCACAACTTATAGCCTCCACCAGCAACATGATATAAAACAATATTTTATTAAAATAGAATTAAACAAGTACATTCATTTTGTCTGATGGCCAAAAATTCATTCATTTTCCTTTGGCTTAGTCCCTTTATTCATCAGGGGTCCCCACAGTGGAATGAACCGCCAACTTAACCAGCGTGTTGTACACCCATTCACACGGGGCGTCAGTGTCAACACTTCCCATTTATTTTGAATGGGTGATGTCAGGCATTGCTGAACTGTCGGCGCGGCTTCAGAGGCGTTGCTGGCTGCAGAAGTTAGGACTTGCTTAACTTTTCAAGCGCCGACGGAAGCGTCAGCCAATCAAACAGCTGTATGCAAATACACCAGCTCAGACAGTGGTCTATTTCTGACTAATTTCATTGGCTGATGGTGCTATGACGATCGCATCAGCCCCAATTTCAGACACGCCCTCTGTCAAGCGTTGACGCTGAAGCCCCGTGTGAATGGGGCGTTACAAAGTGGATGCCTTTTCAGCTGCAACCCAGTACTGGGAATGATGGCCAAAATATTTAAAGCAATAGCAGTTATTTCACACATACTAGGTGAACTCAGCATGGTAGCCTTGTGACATGGTAAACACTCATTTGTGATCAAATATGTTAATTAATTTTAATCACCAGTGACTTGAGAATATTTTTTAAGAGATGCCTTGTGTTGAAAATATTTTTCATGAATTTATCCATCGAGTAAACATCTTGATATTTCATCGCACACTGTCAAGTGCCTCGTTTATTTAATCTGTTTATTAAGAATAAAGATTTTAAATCATTCAAGTCATTAATCACCATCTTTGACAATCACCCCAGGTAATTGGCACAAAATATCCCTTTTTGAAGATCAACATCTCCTGTTCCTCATTTATAAACCCCAAAACATCAACTACTCCAGTAAAAAGAGTCAAATCACCAAGAAACGAAATGAAACGCGTTCATAGTACACTCTCAGAAATAAAGGTATGAGCTGTCACTGGGGTGGTACCTTTTCAAAAGGTACACAGTTGTACTTAAAGGGTCCATATTGGTACTTCAAAAGTATATATTAGTACCAACAAATTTTAAGAGCAACAATTTTGTACTATTTAGCTACTAATATGTACCTTTGAGGTATTAATATGAACCATTTAGATACAAATTTGTACCTTTTAAAAAGGGACCACCCCAGTGACAGCCCACTTACCTTTATTTCTGAGAGTGTACAGTAGTTTTGCAGTGAAATTAACAGATACCTGTGTCAACCTGACACTTTCAGAAAAAAGTGTGATGACAAAGTAAACATAAACATGAGGTATCGAAGTACGAATCACCCTGCAATCACATTAAAATTATCAAACTGTGCGTATTCAAAAGATAAAGTTCCTAGTGCAGCCCAACCACTCTTGGGCTCCAGAACAGCAGCATTTTTCCACAACGGAAAGCCGTTCAGTGACCCTGTGGCAAAATATCCCTGTAGACCAAAAGATGAGCATTTAAGAACAAAGACTTCTATGAAAAAAAAAAAATTTCTATAAAAAGGCTACTGTCTTCTACTATTTATGTGTAGAAATTACCTTGACGCTAAGAGTTAAGGTGTACCATACTCCTGCCTTTGTTCCTGACAGCCCTTCAGCAAGAACTCTTTTCCCACCTGTGAAACGCAAAAAAAGTTTAGTCACGATATAATGAAAAGAGTTTATTTAGGTACATACCAAACTAAATTAAATGCACAAGTCATATTAGAATGAGGGATTAAAGGACTTTATACTTTGCCGTACGCCTTTAAGGTCCCGTGAAGTGCTTTAACATGTAAATTTTTATGGGTGGGACATAGTGTAGCTCCTCCCCCTTTTAGAAAATGGCCAATAGCGTTTTATTTTATCACAGCTCTGCCAGTGAGAGTAATTGAGCTTAAGCAAAGGAGAATCATTTTGAAGGGGCGGAGCATGTCAGATACTAGAGAGCATTTGATTGGTCAAGTTTTTATAAGAAACTGAAGTCTGAGTTGAATAAAACTGTTGATTCATTTAAGCAGAAGTGAGAAGCTACAAGCTTCACATGTTTATATCAGTTTTGTATTTAAATTTTGTGACTGTTCTGGAGCGCACTAACTCTCAACTAGATATCCTAAAAACTAACAATACGGACGCTAACAACTGAAAAACTTTAAGGCTCGTGTACAATGGAACGATCTTGCCATGCTGAGCCTCGCCATATCATGAGACCTTTTTAGAATTGTGAAGACAATTTTCTATGATGCTATGCACACTGGTGTCGCCATTCGGTGTCTGTTTAGCAACGTATACACAACTATGTAAAGACGACAGTGCAGCCTGTCCGGTGCGTGACCTGCTTTAGTTTTGACACACTTTTCCATACTCATACTCAAGCGATGTTCACCAGCGATGAGCAGAGTGACCGTGCAAAATCACACATTAGATGGTGCTTCATGAAAAGCAGAATCCCCCAGTACACAAGGTGGCGCTGCACAACTTTTAGCTTCTTCTAACAAGCAAGTGTCAGAAGAAGAGGAGAGCGTTTACATGCTTGTTAAGTCCATTCATACTAGTGGTGGGCAAAGTGAGGCTTCATAAAACACTGAAACAGTCGAAGCAAACGTGTCGAAGCCGCGAAACGTTTCAAAACCCATCTCTACATTTGTAATGTATTGCACTGGAATAGCTTCTAACACAGATTCACAGAACACAGATTCGCCAGGTCTCGAAACGCTTCTGAAATTATGGATGCTTTGAATCACTTAAGTCACATGACCAGGTGTTTCGAAACACTTTAGTCACGTGACCAGGGTGTTTTAGATCATGCTTCGGTGCAGTGTTTTGAAACACTTGCGCTTTAGGATCTCGACACTGTGTCGAAACGTCAGTTTCACGTCAGCCATCCCTAATTCCAACAGTATTTGCTAACTGGTAGTAGCTGTTTTGTTTGGATCATCTTGCTTTGTGTCCTTCATCCTGCCCTGATGCATCTACTTCATCATTAGGAAGGTGTGTCGGCTAAACTGTTTTGTGCTCGACAACCACCACAAGCTATGTTTTACTGTAACTTCAGCAGCTCCAGGCATGTAAACAAAAGTATAAATCTGACTTGTCAACCAGTTTGTTCGTTTTTTTTTTTTTGTATGGCACTTATACACCTGACATTTTTAGTGTTATGCTGTGCTCACACCAGATGCAAAACACATCAATAAATAGAGCTATTCATGCGTGAATATTTTGAGTTTACTCGCTTCATTCGCTCATCAAATTCACTTCACATTAAAGGCGGATTCGTGTCATGTGTGGGGCTTTTGTTTGCCCGTTGACTGTTGACTCGTTGCTAAATGGCTGACATGGATTTTATTGAGACAGTAGCTGTGCATTAAGGGCTTTAGGAAGGCTGAAAAACAGTGTAGATTCGTTCAGCGTAGATCCTGATTTCTGAGGTGCATCCAGCTCTGTGAGTTCATCAACTCTGAAACTATACCTGGAGGATGGAGGATGGAGGCTTTCAGCGGTGCCCCCGACTAAACAGAGCCCAGTTTGATGAACTGTTGTCTGATGTCAGCAAGAGGATTTCCCCTCAGGACACTACATCATAATCACACCCCTACAAGAGCAAGCTCATGACGTAAGAAAACGCAAGTATTTTACGTTTTGGCAGTTTAGTGGCTAATTCCTACAAATTTGTACGTATTCGAGTTCAGTCGTAAGAAATTGTTTGATTTTGAAAAGGAGGTGTGGCACCTAACCCCACCCCTAAACCCAACCGTCATTGGGGGATGAGCAAATCGTATTAAAATGTACGAATTAGATCGTACGAATTCATATGAATTAACCACTAAATGAAAAAGTTACGAATTGCCATGGGATTGTGTTGGAATATTCGCTAAAGTTCAGATTGATTTGAGCGTTAAAGAGCCCATATTATACATGAAATAGGGTCATATCTTGGTTGTAAGGGTCTCCAACAACAGTCTAATATGCATGCAGGGTCAAAAAACACTTTCGTGGTCTTTTAATCTGCATTTATTTTTACCTAATTATCCCAGCGACTCCCGTATGAATCGTCCAGTGATTCATTTGTTCCCAAACCCCTCCTTAGCGCGAAGCTAATCTGCACTGATTGGACCGATGACAGCCTGTTGCGATTGGTCGACTGCCTTCAGTGAATGACAGAGTGAAAAGCTAATCAGCAATATAGAAGTAGTCACAGTTCATACACGCTCGATAGTGTAAGGCGTGGATTTTTGCTGCCAGTGGGTCAATGTAAATACAGACGATGGACTTGAAAATACTGACGACTAACTATTTTATTGAGCAAAAACTCCGAAAACAGTTGAGGAGATCTCCTAGCTTGTCTCACTCTGCTCTTTTCATAGACATACACACACACACATATTGCCCTCGTCTACGAAGCTCCATAAACAAAGCAGCACGCGTCGCGTTTTTAACGTGGCTTTGCACGCGATATAAGAATAAAGCGAGTTAACCTCATGGGGGGATGGGGTTTCTGTGTCAGAGGGTGGGGCTGCAGGTTTCAAATCTCCCGGGTTTGCGCGTGCACGTGAATAACTTGGTTTTGTTCGTACGTCATGGTGAAACACCTAATGACTCGTTATCAAAGCAACTCGTTTGAAGCACTATGAGTCGACTCTTTTATAGATGAATCAACCGTTTTAAACACTGTACACTAACAGATTTAAGCCTTAGCTGGATATTTCACTTCACTTAGAGCTGTTACACACTACATGGAAGAGCATTTTCAAAAACCCATAATATGGGCCCTTTAAGCGCATCATGCGCGTCAAACACGAAAAACGTTCAACTTGCGCTGCTTCATTCACGTGAATCGCGCTGCAGGATGTCTATTCGCCTCTTGGTCTGACAAGATAGTCAATACAAGTCACTTTTTCAAACTTTCTAACACCAAAAGTTGTTCAAAGATCAAAATATGGAAAACTGTTTATTTACAGATATTTTTTGCATGTTTCTGTATATCCATGTGTTGTGAGAATCCATATATGCACGTGTTGTCAATCATGAATATGTGAGCTCAGTTTGTTAGTGTTTTTATATATGAATGTTTTAGTTACTTCACTCCAAAACTAAAATCCTGTCATCATATTGTTGCCCCTCTGTTCTTTCGAATGTATAAAAAAATTGTTTTGAAAATTTCATCTTCAGCACATTAAATGAAGATTAAGATCGATAAAACTTTGATATTTTTAAAACAACCGAATGAACGGAGCGGCGTAATCCAAGTGTTCTGCATAGAGACATCTGTTCATTATATAAAGCCATCATCATGTCTCTTGGAAAGATTTGGATTAATCGCCTTGTTTTGTTTGGATTTATTTCTTGATCTCTTTGCAAATGCATTTAGCTGTCAGAGCTTGAATGAAGACGAATGAAATTCTTATGGCTTTGGAAATGCACAAGGGCAAGTAAATGATGGCAAAAAGTTATTATTTTTGGGATAACCTAACCCACTTTAAATCCTGCTAAAAACCATCCCCTTAGATGCAGCTTAAAATTCGTGACAGCTTTTCTTCAAATTTAAGACATGTATTTGCAATTCTTGTGTTTTGCTGTGAAAACACACAGAAATCTTATGAAACGTCTGTTTTTGTTAAATCACAAGAACCGACAGACTCGCAAAATCATTGAGGGACTGAAAAGCAATATAGTAAAGCGTTATTATACACGATCACTAACTCACGACACTTCAGCTTAGTAAGAGGTCGCCACAGCGGAAGGAACCAGCAATTACTTTACGATCCCCTTCCTGTAGGAACCCAGCACTGGGAAACTAAATGGATAAAGTTAGTATTTTTGGGGTAATCTAACCCTTTAACTTCAAATCCAGCTAAAAACCAGTCCCTCGAGATGCAGCGTAAAATTTGTGACAGCCGTTCTCCAATTTTAAGGCATTATTTGCATCAATTCTTGTGTCTTGCTGTGAAAATACACAAAAACCAATGAAATGTTCTTGTTTTTTTAAAACCACAAGAACCAACGAACTAGCAAAATCCTTGAGCGACTGAAAAACTATAATACAACTTAAATATGTACGGTCACTAACTCGCGACACTTCAGCTTAGTTAGGGGTTGTTACAGCGGAAGGAACCACCAATTACTTTACGATGCCCTTCCTGTCAGAAACGAGAAATGGAAAACTAAATATAAAAACTTAGTATTTTTGAGAACTAACCCTTTAACTTCAAATCCCACTAAAGTGGAAGGAACCACCAATTACTTTATGATACCCTTCCTTTCAGAACCCAGAACTGGGAAACTAAATGTAAAAAGTTTATATTTTTGGGGTAACCTAACCCTTTAACTTCAAATCTTGCTAAAAACCAGTCCCTTGAGATGCTGACTAAAATTTGTGACAGCCATTCTCCAAATTTCAGGTATTATTTGCATCAATTCTTATGTTTTGCTCTGACAATACACAAAAATAGTATGAAATTGGCACTGGAAACTAAATATACACGGTTTATTTTTAAGTGGAAAAAATGTTATAATCGTTACCTATGTCATTTGTCACTCTATAGGTCCCATTTGCATAAATCCAGTAAAAGACCCCCTTTGCTTGTCGGACTGATTCTCCGCCTTGATCGACCCTGGCCGCCAGGAACACTCCTCCAGTCTTGGGGGTTTCAATAAAGACATCACATGACACATTTACGTCTGACCTAGTTAGACAAGTAAGAAAATTTGGTAAAATGATTAGAATTCAAATACAAATGCATTACTGATAATTTTGCCTTTACATCTGTCCATCTATTTGTCATGACGTATATAATCTAAATCATTGTTCACGTAAAAACTTTACGTACTGCCTGAGAAAGCTCGACTGACCCAAATAAGCACATATAAAATGTTCTCCTATATTTCAGTGGCATATCAAAATTATTAAAGAGTCAACAAACATACGAGCCATAGTCCCCTATGATGCTGATGGTTTGATCTGCTGGAGCGGCAACAATAATACAGCGGGGGGAATAGGTTTTGAACATGTCACCTTTTTTCTCAGGAAACATATTTCTAAAGGTGCTGTTGACTTGAAATTTTCACCTAATGTAAATGACAACCAAAGAAATACATACAAAAAAGAAAAGATGTAACAAACTTGATGGTTCTGTGGGTTTTGTCTATACAAACCAACCTTTATTTTGTACTTTCTATTGGATTCAGGTCAGGTGATTGGCTGGGCCATTCCACAGCTTGATTTTCTTTCTCTGAATTCATTTGAGAGTTTTATTGGCTGTGTTTTGGATCATTGTCTTGCTGAAATGCCCACTCTGATTTCATCTTCATCATCCTGCTAATGTAGATGTTGGACTTTAGCAGCTAATATTTATTTACAATGAGGGCAGAGGGTTGCTGATTAACTACTGAGAGATTTAAGCTGCTGTCTGGGCTTACACTGCCGTTCTACACCTCCCTTTTTTCATGTGTTCAATACTTTATTTCATTTTGTTACACAAAACTTCATTTGTAAACTAATTTGTTTTGTTTTCTTTGCATGTATGCATTTCTTTGGTTGTTACCAAACATCTGGTGAACATTTCAAGTCAACAGCACCTTAAGAAATGTATTTCTGGAAAGAAAGGCGACGTTTTATTTGCCAATGCATATCACCCAATGCCTGAAAATTAGTTAACTTCCATCTATTAGGATCAAAGGAGGTGGTTAAGATGGCTAAACTAACAAAAGTTAGCTGATTTTCATTTTATTATCATTTGTAATATCACTGCTGCAGTCATGGTATGGCAGCAAAGTGCTCTGATTATTACGCCAGAATTGGATCATAGTTCTTAGCCATATCGGCTAAAAAATAGATCAAATTTCCTGTCAGTCTTCATGCATGATGTAACTAGAAAAGAGTCCATATATAAATAGGAAAAAGTTTGAAACTCTTTTGTAGTTTTTGATTTCGAAATGCTAACGGTCTAATCTGATTTAATGATCTATGCTAAGCTAAGCTCCCCTATTTTGGTGGCTTATCAAAGTCACGATAGAGAGAGCAAACATACCAGCCGTAGTCTCCTATGATGCTGATGGTTTGGTCGGCATCTTTAGCCCAGGCCACCGGCCGCTCAGTGACCACTTGGCGAAGAGTAAAGGCATGGGAGCTGTTATCTGTAGTGTTTCTGAAGTACTCAAACACACCGGTTTGATCAGCAAAGTACGGGGCCTCAGAGAACGGAGGGTTATCTTCCAAAAAAAAAAAAAAAAAGAAGAAGAAGAAGAAATGCAGTTAGGAACGACAATTTAGTTTACAATAGGTCTGCTTAAATCCCTGAACAAAAGCTAATTTTTATTATTTAAAGTTAAACATTTAACAGTCATATATGTTTGTAAATGTACATTGTGTACTTACATATAAAGTGCAGGTTTAAATGCGTAATGTATAAAATGCTAGTTGCAATAGTAGGCTAATTGGTAGGTGTATAATATGCTAGCAGAGAGGCTAACTAAAACAATGCTTAATTTCACAACCCATGAAAAATGAATTGCTGAATTAAAATTAGTCACAATGAATCACGCAGTAAATGAAAGAATGTGTTCAGTGTTTTAAACGCACTGAAGAAAAGGAAAAGGGGATTAAAGTCTCAATTGACAGTGATTTTACTTAAGACAAATAGTACATAAGTAGCAAAGCTATGCTTCAAACCTTCAATAATCTGTATATAAGGCATGTAGAGCTCAGGGGTCGGGAAGAAAAAACTAGTTCTGAAAGAGATCAAGCCTCAGCCATGTAATAAAAAATAACGCAAAATTAACGTAAAAGTAACACAACTAACCATTCATAACCATAAAAAGTAACTACGTAATGCAACTAGCTACTTTTTTGGGGAGTAACTCATTGTAATGCATTACTTTCTACAGTAATGTTCCACAATACTGTCGCGCACTATAGAGTCTACCTATGAATCATTCTGGGTCCCAATTGAACCTAATTCCCGGGGGATGGGGCACTCGATTTGTCATAACGCTGCCTTGGTCTTGGAACATGATGTAACTACAGGGCCAAGAGTCAAAATTTAAATGTGAAAATGATCAAAATTCTGGTCATTTTGATCAAAATGCTAATGGTCTAATCGGATTCAATTATCTATGCTAAGCTAAGCTAAAAGTGCTCAGAAACAGAGATCATCTGAGTGGTTAAATATACTACTTTGTGGTAATGGTTAAAAAATACTGTCAGTTTTATGAATTGGATTTGATCTACTGTGAATAAAAAAATAATAAATATATAAGTAAATATATAAAATGTGTGTAAAAATAAATAAAAAATAAGTCAACTTTCTCTCTTCTCTGTGCATTCCTGAATTATATTAATTTCATAGTCTGCATTATGAGTTATATGACATGAGAAGTTGAAGCTTATGGTAGCACATAAGCTAACTAAAGCAATACTTTAGTTATTCATCAGTATATGAAATTACTTAAAACACACTAATGGTCATTACAGCACCTTTTGAACTGTATAAATTAGTTAATTAAGAGAATTGTTAATCAGGCTCTGGTTAAAGTCCACCTATTTTAACGGCAGTCCTAAGTGGACCCGATTCCTAGAGGCGGGGCCTGATTTGTGCTGGAACAAGCCGGATCCTGAACCTCTGAAATCTGATGCAGCACTTCATTCTACCGATCTCCCTCCTCACACACACCCCGCCAGGCCCTTCCGCGACTCCTCAACACTCATTTTCATCCACCTTTCCCAATACTGTCGCGCACTATAGAGTCTACCTATGAATCATTCTGGGTCCCAATTGAACCTAATTCCCAGGGAATGGGGCACTCGATTTGTCATAACGCTGCCTTGATCTTGGAACATGATGTAACTACAGGGCAAAGAGTCAAAATTTGAATGTGAAAATGATCAAAACTGGTCATTTTGATCAAAATGCTAATGGTCTAATCTGATTCAATTATCAATGCTAAGCTAAGCTAAAAGTGCTCAGAAACAGAGATCAGCTAAATGGTTAAAAATACTACTACTATACTTTGTAGTAATGGTTAAAAAAATACTGTCAGTTTTATGAATTGGATTTGATCTACTGTGAATAAAAAGTAGTATATATATATATATATATATATATATATATATATATATATATATATATATATATATATATATATATATATAAATATATATATAAATATATATATATATATATACATACATAAATATATATGTACATACATGTATGTATGTGTGTGTGTGTGTGTGTATGTATGTATATATATATATATATATATATATATATATATATATATATATATATATATACATACATATATATATATATATATATATATATATATATATATATATATATATATATATATATATATATATATATATATATGAGTAAATATATAAAATGTGTGTAAAAACAAATAAAACATAAGTCAAGTTTCTTCTCTGTGTGTTTCTGAATTATATTAATTTGATAGTCTGCATTACAAGTTATATAAACATCAGTGAGACATGAGAAGTTTAATACACTTGAAAAAAGTTATAAATATAATTCATTTTTAGCAGTCCCTCTAAAGAGGTTAATGGACAGTTCAGCCAAAAAAAAAAAATTCTGTCATCATTTATTCACCCTTTGCTTGTTCAAAACCTACTTAAGTTTCTTTTTTTGGAGACAAAAGAAAATATTTAGAAGAATGCTGGAACCGATTGACTTTTATAGTATTTATTTTTCCTACTATGAAAGTCAATGTATCCCAGAAACCAGCATTCTTTAAAACAGTGGCGCCTGCAGCTGTATGGCTGTACGCACTGTGCATACCTACCATGAAAGGGCTGGAATTAATGCCGCTTTTTATTTATTTATTACATAATTAAATTGATTATTAAACAGAATACACTACACCTGCCTGCTTTTCCTCTATCATGCCAAATCACTACAGCGCTGCATTTGGTAGCACAAAAACTCGCTCTGGTCCGGGAGAGAACTTTACCAACAGCTAATGTTACATGCACTGCTGACTTTTTTTCTGCTGCACATCGAATAAAGGCAATCTTAACATCATCGATGTCCACAAAACATCCTATATCGATGAAACACGAACATGCTAACTTTTTGGACAACGAGGAAATAACTCCACTTCAGTCAAGCCAGACGGCTTGTTTTGTAATTTAATCCCTGAAGGACGGTTACGGCGTGTTGTGATGTCGGCCGTCACTAGAGAAAGTCAAATCTTTCTTTATTTTTTTCAACTTTTGTTCGAAAGCTTTAGTGGCACTGTAGCTGTCCAAGGTACTGTTGTACGAGTTAATTTATAGCCTATTTAGGCTATGCACCAATAAACAAGTCAAATTAATGAAATCAAATATATATGGATTATATGTCGGTATTGTTTTTACTCAAAAATAAATAATTAATGATAATAAAATGCTTTATAAAGCAATTTTCACATTTTTTACGATTCATTAAATATAAGTTGGATATTTATGTAACATGTTTGGTTTTTTTTTTTCTCTGTGATCTTTAATATATACTGGGTACTACGCAAATATTTTCTTAAAATGTCAAGGAGGAATTTGTCTATAGCTTTAATTACGAAGACAATAAAATATTAAAAATAACAAAAATAAAATGATAAAAATACAAAGATAAAAAGAGCAGAATTTTGCTAAATTCTCAAACAATATTCGTTTTTATTTCACTTGATGCATTCATTATTTAATGTATGAATACTGAAATAACAGGCTTTGGAAGGGGGCGGGCGGTGCTGGATTTGTGCGTACCTTGGAATAAAATCCGGCAGGCGTCCCTGCTTTAAAATATCTACTTTTATGTCTAACTAAAAAAACTCATAAAGCTTTAAGTGATAAATAATGAGATATTTATCATTTTGGGTGAACTATCCCCCTTAAGCAACAAAAGAATAACATGATACAAATGATTCTTACCTATTGTGAAGTCATCGGTGTAATTCTTAGGAAACGGACATGATTTGGGGGGCTCTGGGTAGAAGCCTCTTTGTGCAGTGGTGACCGTTGTGATAGTAAAGACCTCATCGACATCTAGTTTCAAGCTTAACAAGCCATTGTGGGCCTGTGTGGAAACAGAAAAGTTTATTATCTGCACATTCTCCAGTGTATAAGACATGAAACTTGTATAGAAAGAGCTCAAATGTACCCTAATAGGCCTCAGTTGCTTAAACAGTGTACCATTTCCAGACTTAAAATCCAGTTTTGAGTACCACACTTGAAGGTCAGCGAGATGTGCCTTTAAAAAATAAATAAATAAATAAAATAAACAAATAAATAAATAAAAACATTGAAATTGAGTCTTTTTGAGGCTAATAAATACATATTTATTAGACAGAACTGCACTTACAAAGGAGCCTTTCAGCTCAAATGTGGCGATCTGAGGAGAGACGTCAAAGTGCGGCAATGGTGGACGAATGCACTGAGAGTGCTCGTGTGTCTTTAAAAAGAAAGAGAGAGGATAGGAGGAGTGTTCACAGCAAAATAAATGATTATTAAATCTTGTGACCCTCATAAGACCGAGGAAAATAACCAACTACCTACCATGGTTTCTATAATAATTGTTAAGTTCCCTTTGCGGTCTGTCAAAGCCACATAACTTCCTCCGTGGTTGAGTTTGCCCACAGTCTGCAGATAAAACCAGCCTGGCTGTGTGAATTGAGTAGTGTGTGCTATAAAAAAAAAAAAAAGAAAGGACATTTAAATCAAAGCTTATCAGGGAATTCACTTACAACTGAAGTAGGGCACAATATATCGTTTCAGTGTTGATATCGCAATGTGTGAATCTGCAAACTGGGATTATTATAACATGACCTAATTCACACTATAATGGGTTCCGCACAATTCCTTCATGTTGTCCTAACACAGGTCCATTAATGTAGTTAACATAACCATTTAAACAAATTTAAGTGGATTGAGCATAAAATAATTAAGTTTTGCCATAAAAAAAGAATTGTGTCATTTCAGCTCATTTCGAATAAGTAGTTTAAACAAGCAGCAATAATCATTTTTGTTAGTGTAATAGTGTGAAAGTTTTTTTTATTTTAGTGTGTTTTTAAGGCATGTGACTTATATTTCAAGTGAATTTAAACAATTTGGGCACAGGAAATGACAAAGTTTTTCACTTAAAGGGCCATGACACCCCCCACTTTCGGTTAAAGTCTACTTCAGAATTTTTTCAAAAGATGCATGATTAATGGGCGTGGAGCTCCGCGAGCACAGGGCAGGAGTGGGCGTGGCCAGCAGGGGAGAAGGGGAGCGAACAACTGTTGTTGACAGCTCACAAAATGAAACAAACCATGAGGAGACGAATGAGTTTATAGTTCACAAAGGTAAAATGCAAAGAAATAAACAGTAATTTAATGCCCTGCTACATTTGTTATTCGTTATTTCATATACACATAACCTCAATTGATATTATTATAAAGATAAGTGTGTTCATGTAAACACTATAAATAAGGATTCTCCTTCAATCCCCGGGTCTAAATTATAGATCTGAATGCAGACTCAGTGCAGCAGGTCTCCTGACCTGTCTATTTTAACCATTAGCCCTGCTGGTAATATAGAGGATTTAGGCAAACACAGCAGCACGGCGATGTGTCTGAATGTGAACGAACTCCTGATAAAAGTCAACATCCGTCACTCTTCAATCCTTGTACTGCTCTCCCGACAAACATGCTTGCAGCACACACACAGCTTTGCTGTATGATCGGCCCTGACAAGATCGCGGGGAAAAACATGCAACAAACCCCCAGGATCATGGAAACAAACACATACAAGCCTTCATGAAAGGCTACTGCGTGCCGCGAGTCCGTGTCTCACAGCTTGCTTGAAACTGGCAGGTCTGCCTTGCCTTCAGAATGCACATGCTCTCATGAATAATTAAGCAGCCGGCTCTTCTCATACGATAAGAAAACTCCGCTATGAATAATAATGAGAAACCGACGCGTCATCATTGCACTTACAGTACTGCGCTACGTCGCCGATTTTGAACCCGCCCCAAAAATTATTTTAAACCCGGAAGCTGAAATGAGCTGACAAAAGCTCAAAATTATCCAGTTTTTCCCACAATTAAAGCTAACAGGTGCTAACATTGTCTTAACTGATGCTCAACACACACACATCTGTTAATATATTAAAAAAAAGTTCTCCAGGGTGTCCTTAACCTTTAAAGATTAAAGGTCCTGTGAAGTGCTGTAAAATGTGCAGTTTTTACTCAATGTTTGATGTAATCTCAACTAAGAAAAATGTAGAGAGGGTGGGACATAAGGTTAGCTCCTCCCAGTTAAAAAAAAACAGCCAATAGTGGCTGTTTCTCAATTCCAAGACCGTAGAGAACGGACTTGCGATCTTGTGGAGAGCGGTTTTGCCAGGTGTCCTCGGAATAACGAACTCAGGAGATGCGAGGGCAGAAAAGGCGTCATTTGAAAAATGAGATGCTGCGTTCTTTCTGATGGTCACATGACCTTCACACGTTTTAAATGGTAAATTATTTAAACAGTGCAGCATTCATACAACGATTTATTGTTTTTCCCCTTTTCAAAATATATACTGTGCATAAAAGCATTATAAATATACTCTGCACAATATAAATAGAACAAATTTTAATACGAATTTCAGCAAACAAACACCCTTATGTGTTTATTCCTTTATTAAGATGTTCATGATGATGTTTACTTTCACTGTTTCATATAGGGAAACTCCTGAGGTAAATCAGTGATATCTCTGAACTTTAATAATAAATCTATATAAAATGCTGCGCTTCCCATAGGGTTGTAACAATATACCGGTATGACGGTTTACCACGATTTGAACGTGCACGATTATCATACCATGAACAATTGCATATCAACGGTTTTAACCCTTAAAGACCGAGACAGCCGCCCGCGGCTAAAAATAAGTATTGCTCTTAAATGTTTAATAACTTTTGATCCGCTGATCCGATTCATACAATTCAAAGATTGGCATAAAGAAGAGAGACTCAGCTTTCCAGTGCTGTATCACATAACATTCGCGGACTTTCAGAGGCTCCGGAATCAGTGCGGTTACGTCATCAACATTTGACAACGCTGATTTGACAAAGAAACGCTCGTCACTGTGTCTCCGGACAAATCAGACATGATACATTGATGCATTGTCCCTCCTCCATGCCCAGATTGGTTCAAACTCGCCATATCACAACCAATAAGCATAGGTTTTGCTTTTGTTTGTGGACCAAGCTTTTAGAACAACACGGAATGAGAGATAGGCATACATTTATGCGCGGCTAAATAAAACGCAAAAAAAAAAGGTTTTCATGAAATAATTCTCATACTAAGTACTTTTGCATGCACAGCAGCACAGAAACATGACAAAACAGTGACACAGCAAAGACGAACTGCTGCTCTTGCTGTTTTCAAAAGACGCAAATGAAGGTGCAGCTGTTTGTCTGCATTGCAGACAACCATATCCAAATCCATATCCACAGACAACCATATCCATGCTGGCACATAAAACCTAAGGATGTTCCATATTGAATCTAGTTTCGTTATGTAACTATTTATAGTATAGTAAATATTTATATCTATTTTTTACTGAGGATTTGCACCATGTTTATTTGGACTTTATTTGGACTTTTGACACATTATTTATTATTTTCTTATTTTTATTTGTTCATTGTAAGTGGTGTTGTTTATAGTAACTAAAAATATATAATTTGGAAAAAGTCAAATTTGCTTCACTGTTCTATTATTTTGTAACATTTGTAACATACCGTATACCGCGAAACCGTCAAACCGTGGTATTGTTTTAGACGATTATCATACCGTGAAAAATTCATACCGTTACAACCCTAGCTTCCCACCTCCAGTCGCAATGACTTCTGGGACTTCCAGACCGAGTTCGGTGCTCAAGTCTGCATCGGTACGTCCTCGATATCAAGATTACATCCGGGACGTTCCACGTGTCCTCCGTACTTTGAAATTGTTGCAAATTTATTAAAAATAAAAAGCTGAAAGGTCACATACATCAGTATTCACAGCCTCTGCGATGAAGCTCTAAATTGAGCTCAGGTACATTCTGTTTCCACTGATCATTCTTGAGATGTTTCAGCCGCTTAATTGAGTTCACCTGTGGTAAATTCAGTTGATTGAACATGATTTGAAAAGGGATACACCTGTCTATATAAGGTCCCAGGGTTGACAGTGCATGTCAAAGCACAAACCAAGCATTTGCCTGTAGACCTCCAAGACAGGATTGTCTCGAGGCACAAGGCTGGGGAAGGTTACAGAAACATTCCTGCTGCTCTGAAAGTTCCAATGAACACAGCGGCCTCCATCATCCGTAAATGGAAGATGTTAGAACCACCAGGGGCCTCATGTATCAACGCTGCGTACGCACAAAAACTTTGCGTACGCCAGGTTTCACGCTCAGAATCGCTCACGTTTGGATTTACTAACAATGAACTGAACGTGGGAATGTGCGCAGGTTCACGGCAGCTTTCTGGCAGGCGTACGCACATTTTTTGTGCGTGTCTGTTTTATTTCCATTGGCGACTCCTAGAGGCAGTTGTGTTAAATTCCTCTCTACAAAGTGTCTGAGCCTTGCAATGGCAGCTGTATGAGACGGGTTCATATAGTAGGTATGTAAGATTTCCATACCATACAGTTGACCAGCTAAACATTAAAGCACAATTTGCAGCGGTCGCCTGTTTTCCCAATGTAATCTGAGCTATCTACCGCACGCACATTGCTATAAAGACACTATCTGAAGATAAATTTGCATGCGTGAATCAGAAACATTTCCATTCAATAAATGTGCAAATAAAATATGATGCACAAACTTATTAATGATTCCTACTTGTCTTTCTCATGATAAATAGTGGGCAAAATCTGATATGTAGCGGGAAAAAAAAGAAGAAAGAATTCATCAGACACTGGATTCGAACCGAGTTTGTGCTCGAACGAGTCAGTATATGATCATATGCTTCTTATGAGGTGCGCCACTGAGACTGCTAAGGGTACTGCAACAGTTTACAGATATAAACCACACTATTTCTTTTTTAAATGCACTCAGTGCGATGTTCAGACCCAACTGTGTTAACCGTATCAGCTAAACTCTCCCACTCTATTTTTTCTTCTGTTGTTAATTCCGGAGAACAAACTTGCAAATAACACCGCTTTTCTCCGTTCTACCTCCGAAAGCAGCACCTCCAATTCACATTCTGTTCAAAGTTTCTCTTTTTGTTTGATTTTGCCGTTGCTTTTTCGTTGGGTTTTGCCATTAGCATAGTCATTAGCATATTCATACGGGGGAGGAGGCAGGGAGGGGTTTTGTGCTCGTGCATGTTGCGCTCAGTTTCACGTTCATTCGGATGTACAAAAGAATATGCGTGAGATTCGGCGTACGCAGTGTTTCATACATCTGAATTTTTTTCTGCGTACGCACATTTACAGCTTTGTGCGTACGCAATGTTTTAGTAAGATTTCCACGCAAGTCTTCGTACATGAGGCCCCAGGACTCTGAGTGATCGGGGGAGAAGGGCTTTAGTCAGGGAGGTGATCAATAACTTGATGGTCAATGTCTGAGCTCCAGCGCTCAGTCTGTGGAACAGACTGAAACTATCATCTAAAAATATTCATTCATTCGTTTTGTTGTCGGCTTAGTTCCTTTATTAATCCAGGGTCGCCACAGCGGAATGAACCGCCAACTTATCCAGCAAGTTTTTACGCGAGGATGCCCTTCCAGCCGCAAACCATCTCTGGGAAACATCCACACACACATTCACACACACACTCATACACTACGGACAATTTAGCCTACCCAATTCACCTGTACCGCATGTCTTTGGACTGTGGGGGAAACCGGAGCACCCGGAGGAAACCCACGCGAAGGCAGGGAGAACATGCAAACTCCACACAGAAACACCAACTGAGCCGAGGTTCGACCCAGCGACCTTCTTGCTGTGAGGCGACAGCACTACCTACTGCGCGACTGCCTCGCCCCCATCTAAAAATATATATTTTAATATTTACTTTAATTGTGCTTATTATTATTAGTAGTACAGTGAAGACTTTATGGTATTATTTTACATTCTAAACCTCAGTGCTGTTAAATGCCACTGAAATCCATGACCTGCTGTTTATTTCATTTGTATCTTTCGATGCTTGCTTGTATAACTTTGCATATTTTATGCAGATGCACTTGCCTACAAAATCATCCATCAATGTACAAAAATTCTTTCTAAAAACTCAAGTTGATCTTATGTTCATATCGCAAAATATATAAATCACATAAAAGATTTTCTAATACTGTGCGTCTCTAAATTAAAGACAGAATTATTATAGCTGATATTTGAATTCTTTAAAAAAACTGTTACTTAATTAAACTTTTTTAAATATTAGAAATAAGTTATTTAATTGAGTATAAGAACTTTATGATTTTTCTTTGCCATTTTGAGACATTATATTTTTCAACTTATTTAGCGAGATATTAATATTTAGCTTAAACTGCAATTTAAAGATTTAACTATGTAATTATGCTAACTAGGCAAATTAGCAACAACTGTGGTCTGTTCTGTAGACAATTAAAATAAATTTATTTCTTAAGGGGGCAAATAATATTGACCATAAAATTGTTTGTAAAAAAAATTAAATAAAATTTAATTTTTAAAATTTTTATTCTAGCCAAACTGAAAAAATAAGACTTTTCCCAGAATAAAAAAAAAGTATATATTATAGGAAATACTGTGAAATTTTTTTTTGGTCTGTTAATGGTCCTAACCCGAACCCTAATGAGAAATTCTTGAAAAAGAATGCAAATTTCACAGGAGGGTAACAAACTTTGACTGTATGTGCTACAATAATATCTCACATGCTCATTTTATGAACACATTTCAGGGAGGTTTTTCACGCAAGCACATTTGAGCTTGTGTAAGATCCAGTGTGGTTTTCACACATCATGCTGGAGCTTCCTTTTACAGCACAGTACCCAGTGTTTGGTGCAATTAGTTACAAACTAACTATATACTGTAAAATATTTTCCGCTGAATAAGGGAAGTTAATTTAATTATTAATGTACATAAATTTGTAGGAGCCATACATTGTATATTGGCAATTGGCCACAAGGGGTCAGTACGACACTTTATAAATGTGGCTTCAATGCAATGGAGTAACCGTACGTTCACACCGAAAGCGGCGAGAGCGTCCAAGGTCGCTCTGGCCGCCCTGGCGACAACGCTCTCTGCCTTTAGCTCCTGCGGCGAGAGCGTCAAAACTCGCTACATTGATCTCATATTTAGAGGAGCCGTTGCAGCATATCAGTTACATTCCTGCATAAAACATGTTTCTAGCGTGAAAATGTTGCGCACTTCTTACCAAATTCATTCGGTTCGCCGAACCGCGTCATAGCTCATTACCATAAAGTTGATTTCATTTCAACTCTCCTCGACGCTCACGCCGGCGAAGACGCGCCGCGCTGCGCCTCGCCGCCGGCTCTCATTGAAAATGAATGACTTCCGGCTACTTTGACGCTGTCGCCGCTTTCGGTGTGAACGTACGGTAAGACAGTGTTGGTAGGAAGCACACAGTTTTTGACTGTATTGTATCGTCTCGTCTAGTAACTAAGCTTAACGTAACTCAAAGTAACAGAGAAGTGTGAATATAGATTAAGGAAAGTGATTAAGTAATTCTGTTGGTTGGAAGTTGATTGGAAAACAAATACGTTTTTATTTGCATCTATTTGCCTACGGACTCTGACTTTTACGCGTTAAAAACTTGCTCACTCTACCAACAGTAGCGGCAATGGAAAGCCGCTACATAAATTTAACAATCAATCCAGGTAATATACTGAATTATTGAATAACATAAAGAACATTTATCAAGACAATGTACTTTAGAAAATTATTAATTGAGAAATTTGTTCACAACAATATAAAAGTATAAATTTAGAGTAGCAGAGTTAAATAGATTTGCTATTCAGATATTTTGCACAATTACATTGATTGAAAGTATTTTATTTCAGTCAGCTCAACTGCATATGCTTAAGAAACATTGACATTTAAATTTATGGCAATATGGATGAAAAATGGTGTCATTACTTTTAAACTTTCTGCGCTTTAATACATAAATTGTTTCAATTTTAGGTGTTTAATTCCATGTTCAATAAAGCTAACAAGACTAGTCTCATGACAATAAACAAAGCTATGGAAAAGTAATTTGAGAAAACTTGTATGATTTACATTGGTAGAAGTTAATTGTTTGTCAATTTTATTATTATTATTATTATTATTATTATTGTTGAATTAATGCTTAAAGATGTTGACCCGAAAATCTGCCATTTTGAAAGTGACAAATTACACAAATGATGTGTGCTGATTCACGACTATTAAAAATACATTACCAGTCATCCATATTGGAGATTCCACTATATAATGTCCACTCCAGGGCTCCTCTGCCGTCATCAGACCATCTCTACCAAATGACAGATTCTCATAATAACTTGCTATTACATTCCAGGATATAGTCCTAAAAGAAAGCAGTCGATCAGCATAAAGACACATATACAAAAAAGAAAAGACAGAAGGGTGTGTGAAATCAGCTCACGAGGTCATTTTGCCATTCACGTAGTTCTGGTTGAGAATGCGAGCCCAACATCCGGCACCGATGTCGTCATTGTAGGTGCTGTAGTCTTCAGATGACCAGAGCTTTCTCTCCGTCAACAGAGCTTCCTTTACTGTGTTGGTTCCTGGGTAGTGGACACTGTAAAGAATGTAAACCGTGATTACAGGTTAGTTTTAAGCTTATTAGATCAGCTAGTTGGTTGATTATATAAGTAGATAGGGCATAATGTACCAAACACCCAACTGTAAATAAGTGATGGGATATTAGATATAAGATATGGGACTCGTGAATAGGCAGTGATCGGTGTCGTTATAATGGCGTCGGTAAAAAAGGTACACAACCAACAGGAACCAGCCAACAGTATCTGAGGTGTTCGCTAAAATGACTAAGTACCAGTGTGAAAGTGAAAGATTGAACCAGTCTACTGACCTGCTGACTGCCTGGACCCACTGTCTCGAGCGCATGACAGTGTATGTGTGTGTGTGCCTGTGTGTGTGAATGCGTGTGTGTGTGGTCACGTGATGTGCGTTTTCAGCGGTAGTGAGGAAGGAGGGCTGCTCAGAAATGCTAAACGCCAGTATGGATGTGGATTGTTGTCGTTCTAAAATAGCATTTAAAAATAAAGACCCATTAGTGAAAACGGGGCATGAGTGTGTATTTTTCGCGAGCGGATTTGCAACGGGGGCGGAGCGGAGGATCGTGATGTGCCCATCGTCTCAACCCTAATATGTACATAGCAGAGCTTGCAAACTGTGTTTTTTTGTCACTCCCAGCAGCCACTTTGGATGATTGAAAATAATTTTAAATTGTGGTTTTCTTAAAAGCAGGGTTCAACTATAATGCTGCGTTCACACTAGACGCGGCACGCGCGTCAAGCGCGAGGGATTTACATATTAAGTCAATGCAAACGCGCGAATAGACATCCTGCGGCGCGATACACGCGAATGGCGCGGCGCGAATGACGCAAATTGCACAAGGCGAATTGAGCGTTTTGCACGTTTGACGCGCTTAACAAGCGTTTCGCGCGAATCTCTCGAATTCGAAAATCTGAACTTCAGCGTACATTCGCACCGCGTTAACCAATCAGAAGCTTGCTCTTGTGGGGGCGTGATTGTGACGTAGAACCTGTTGTAGGTGTTCAGAGGGAAATCCTCCATCCTTCACTGACAACAGTTCATCAAACTCGGCTTGGCTCAGTCAGAAGCACCGCTGAAAGCCTCCGTCATCCAGGTTAAGTTTCTGGAGGAGTTTATAAGCTCACAGAGCTGGATGCACCTCTGAAAGGATGTAGTGGAGTCAGACACGACCGTAAACGTATCGACGCTGTTTTTCAGTCTCCATAAAGCACACAAACACTGTTATTTTCTTCATAAAATCCATGTTAGCCATTTAGCTATGAAGCTAGAGTCACCGGGCAGACAGAAGCCCTGCCCATCATGCAAATCCGCGTATGTTCTGAAGTGAATTTGACACACGAATGAAGCGGAGTTTGACGCGCGAATGAAGCGAGTAAACTCAAATGTTCACGCGGCTATTTATCCGCGCATTCCGCGTCTGGTGTGAACACAGCATAAGGATGACCCAATATGCGTGCAAATGTGAGATTAGAATCAAGTAACAGCACGACTAACAATAATAATTGTGTTCGCGCGAGCAAAAGAAAGCAGGTGAATACCAAATGAGAGGATAATCACTTCCGCTAACAGCTAATGTGATGCGTGCGACTGTTTAAAACGCGTGCGCGCTCCCGTTTCCTTGCGTGAAGCAACCTTGCCTGGAAGACAAGTGATCAGTTCTCTTTCAAATAGACTAGACAAAAAGTTATGCTAATGCACCCACAGTCTTACTGCTTTCAAGAGCTCCAAATGTGTCTTTGTAAGCAGCACAGGATATTTATTGGCCTTTACTCTGTGCGTGTGATCATCCTTTCATTATCACACACAGTATGTTTTTCACCTGCTTTCTTTTGCTTGCGGTTATTTTTGTTAATATGGTTTAATTATCCTATCTCTCTCTTTTTTTTTACAATAACATTACTTTAATATGAGATTAACTCTCCATTTATGTGTAGTTAGCTGGTGATCTGAGAAACCTTTAGCCAGGGCAGATTACTGTGCATAGTTTTGATACATGACAGTATTTTTTTTTTTTAAAAAGTCAATTGTTTTTCTTTGTTTTTTTTTATGTGTTGTTAAATAAAAAAGTATAGAATACAGCTTTATTTTGCTTGTTTTGACACATTTAAAATTTGTGGCTAAGAATTAATTATTAATTGATGTGGTCATAGATTTAATTTTGAGTTCTGAAAAGTCATGTGAAATAACAAACTAATTGCAATATAACACCATGACCCGTTTGCTTATACCCGACACACAAAAAGTGAAATGAACGAGGAGGCATGTGGACATAACATAAAATCTTAATCAAGTATTTTAGCATGTTAAAGTCATATTTATGCATATAAAAAATATTTTCCCAACAACAAAATTATGGCTAGTGAAAATACAGTGGCTAGTTATGTTGGAAATCTACTAGCCACAGTGGCTGGTGATCAAAAAAGTTAATGTCAAGCCCTGTTGATTACTACTCTTAAATATGTCTATTTTATATGTCTGGTCTGTTTTCCCCTCCATTGAACACACTATATTTTATTTTAAGAAACATTTTAAATATTTTGGAGAAGTATGTCAGGCTAAATAATTCAAAATAATCATTGACGTCTTCATAAGCTTCCAAAACTTCTTTAACTTAAAAAGGCATCTTTGGAGATCTTCTTTTCTTTTGATATACAGTGAGCCACAGCACCGTTCAGGTCTATAGCAGGCTTGGATTATGGTTTATAAGGGATTTGTTTTTCAGATATTTCCTGAGTGATGGGCTGACCAGTAGCTTTTGACGTGGATTGCCCTTTTCTGCTGGAGATACTGTTGCCTAAAAAACTAAATTATATATATATATATATATATATATATATATATATATATATATATATATATATATATAAATAGCATATACTGTAGAAACAGTATAACAAAAAATGTTAGCTGTTTTAAGGTCATAACTATTCCAAACCGTGATAAACCTTGAAACTAGTTATCGTCCCATGACTGCATTTGGGTGACAATTGGGAAAGCATTCTCCTTGAATCACTGAACATATTACACTGCTATTGCTCACCCTATGACCTCGACAGCATCATTCAGATATGGATCATCCAGCATGGCAGACGCAATAGACCAGTCTCCATCTGCAGCAATGATGCCGATATTCGTGAAGCCAGCTCTGTCCAAAGCATCTCTCAGCACCTAGGTGAAATGTTGATGCGGTTACTGACAATACAGTTAGTTATGTTTTAAACTAAAAAGGATATCCAGTTTACCTTAATGTATGTCGGATCAAATGCTTTCTCATTCCAAATCTAAAAATAAATACATCAAACAAATCAAATAAAAATAGAAGTTAAATAAAGAATGTTATTAAAGAAAACGACATCAGTAATAGCCATAACATAATTAAGTAATAGACATATACGATTAATTTGGAGCGAGTAATTATCAGCTAGGGCTTACATACCCCGATATAATCAATGTCAAGGTTATGATGCTGCTTTGCTCCCATGACCCATGTGATAACATAGTTGGCTGTAACATTTGGAAAAAAGTAAGGCCATTGGGTTCCGTATCCAACCCATCCGGGAAATGCCCAGGGAAGACCTACATAATCAGATCATTTAAATCAACTCAAATTTCTTTGAGCTCTATATTACTTTTGCCCTTAATAATAAAAATGGAAAATGCAGCTTGGAACAAACGGATTACCGATCAGCTTAATGTTTGGATTTCTTTTCTTGGCTTCCTTCATAAGCCACCACTCGTATCCACGGAAAAAATTCCCCTCATCCTTACTGTGCATGTGAGAGGGTTCTGTGCCATCTGCAGAAAAGACATGCAACATTAGATTAGTCTTGTTTCTAGTCCTAATATCTAAAAATTGTTAAATCAGGAAGCATTTTCTAGACAAGCGAAACTATAGTCTTGTTTTAAGTGAAGTTTATTTATAAACAAATTTCGAGAGGATCACGTGCTTATGATTGTTCACAGCTGTTCCAACTTTAGCTAATGACTGATTATCCTATCAGACGATCCTTAACTCACTATAAATATCCAGAGTTTTCTCATCTCAATATCTTCGTCTTGAAGAACCCCCCCACCCAACCCTACTTTCCCTCCTTTCAAACGGGCGTCCCGGTGGCCAGCGATTAGCGCTGCTGCCTCACAGCAAGAATGCCCCTGGTTTAATTCCTTTCCAAACCAGACGGCATTTCTGTGCGCAGTTTGCTCATTCTCCCCGTGGTTGCGTGGGTTTTCCCCGGGTCCTCCGGTTTCCTCCAACAGTTCAAAAACAAGCAGTCTAAACAATTAATCCAAATACTTTAGCTAAACTCTGAGTACACCTTTCAGCATCCATATCTGACACTTAGCTACAACAAGCAAGAAAGGGAGTCATCGAGATCTACCTGAGCTCAAACTCCCCTCTCGCCTTGCAACGGGAGGGAGCCCAGGGCTCGAGGATCTTATAAGCTCAGGGCTGTCTCCCGGGACAGCACGCCAAACTAGCTTTATTATCAATCATCAGCTAAGTGTGAACTCTTGAAGTAATAATATGACAAAATCAGACGAGTTTTTCCTTAAAGCATGCAAAGTAATCAACCAATGGGGCACGTAAAATAATCAAATTTTTCATTTAGGCATGAGCTTACTTTACGAACCACATTGGCAGATTATTTTGCTTGTTTTAAGAATAAAAACTCACTTCATTTTGTCATATTATTACTTAAAACAGTAATAGTTCACTTTCATTCATTTAGCCTTTCAACTGTTTCTAATACACATTGCACTAAACAGGCTTCTTTTGAAACCCTGTCTGGCACAAAATGAAAAGGGTGGAACTTTTGTAAAAAAAACACGGACAACCAGACAGATTATTTGAAATTAGTGTAAATGGGCTTTCCAATCCTTAAAATAGCGTACACATCTTAATCATCAATTTATTTGCCATATACAGTTGAAGTCAGAATTATTAGCCCCCCATTGATTTTTTTTTTCTTTTTTTTTTTTTTTAATATTTCCCAAATTATTTTTAACAGAGCAAGGAAGTTTTCACAGTATGTCTGATAATATTTTTTTTTCTTCTGGAGAAAGTCTTATTTGCTTTATTTCAGCTAGAATAAAATCAGTTTTAATTAAAAAAAAAACATTATTTTCATTAGTTTCAAAATTATTAGTCCCTTAAGCTTTATTTTTTTGAATAGTCTACAGAACAAACCATTGTTGTACAATAACTACCCTAAATACTCTAACCTGCCGAGTTAACCTAACTAACCTAGTTAAGCCTTTAAATGTCACTTTAAGCTGTATAGAAGCTGTCTAGTCAAATATTATTTACTGTCATCATAGAAAAGATAAAATAAATCAGTTATTAGAAATGAGATATTAAAACTGTTATGTTTGGAAATGTGCCTAAAAAAAATAAACAGGGGCTAATGATTCAGGTAATTCACTAACATGAAAACTAACTAACCTAACTGACCACACAGGCAAGGTGAACCTAACTTCCTGTTGTTTTTTGTCTACTTCAGCATGTTAGTACCACATGATTCATGTCATATGACTGACATACATTGTTTTTAAAGAACCAGTGAAGGAGTTAAACTATTGCTTTCTATGAAATAACAATAAAATGTTACAGAAAACTAACCAATAAGCTTTCAATTTCAAGACAATTTTCTGAATTAGGTATTCTCTTCAGAACAACTGCATAACCCTGATATATTTTATGTTTTATCCTTGATTTATACTCAAATCAAAAACTTGGTTGTTTATTTTAATGTCTTTTGGATAATTTGATATACCTAAAAAGCTATAGACAGTCAGGTATGCAAAACAGAAGGGAAAATACACAGAAAATACTTTGCTTCACCTGTGGTTTGAGCATCGCCTCCTATTTCTACCTTGAGGATGTGAAGTGAAGCTCCAAAGTTGGGCTAAATAAAACCAAACCCACATATATAACACATTAAAAATAACGTATGGTTATTATAAAATACATCATTAATAAAAAATTACTAAAACAAATGACTAAATACTTTGAATAAGTAATCCAATATCTGACTCCGATAGGGTTCTTCATAATTGACAAGAAGTCGAGAAGTGGCCTGTAAACAAACAAACAAACAAAGAGTTAATCAACAACTGGCCAACTTTTGACAGACACATTAAACTTGTGAACATGACTTACTCCTCCACCACTTAAGCCCCCTATTCCATCAAACTCCCGCCCTAAACCAATCCGATCATCTATAACATAAAACTGAGCCGAACATCCGATAATGACGGAGATTATGCACAGAAAATTGTGCGTTTGCATGATTTGACTGGAGTTTCAATGAACTGCGGCTGAAGTCTGTCATGAGGATGTTTATGATTACCAGCAGCTATTACTTCCGCGTCATGTGCTCATATTGATATACACGCGAGACGCATGATAATCAGTCATTAGAAAAGAAACGCAATCACGCAATGGTGTATAATCATAAATACTTAGTTTGCAGTTCGTTTTTTTAACGTCCATGTCTTTTCTATTTCTGCTTTTCAAGCGTAAAAACTACAAAATCATAAATCGTCACGTCGCTTCACAAGAAAGCGCCATGATTGGTCGGTAAGTATAGCGCACTTTGATTGGCCCTAGGCTTTCATAACATCGCAATTCATTGATCGCTGAACGCGTCGCGGTTTAATCTCTCAATGATTGGCTCCTAAACGCGTCGCGCTCATAATGCTCATCATTGATTGGCTTTTAAACGCGTCGAACTCGCATCTCTCATTATTGATTGGCCACCAAACGCGTCGTTCTCATTCTAGGAAGTGAAAGCGCAGAAAGCGTTTCTATTTTCTTCCTCAGCTAGTGATTAACTCGTAATAACAGCGTATAATAGACTTTCTGAACGGCGTTGCAAAGATGTCGGTCGCAAATCCGAAACAGACCATAACGAATCCAGTAAGTTTATCTTAACTTTGTTTGCTTACAGGCGGATGTATATGATATGACGGGGGTCATATTTGATAATGTGTCATCTGTCTGTGGTGTTTGGATAAACACGTGTATATTGAAAACGTATAAGGTAGAATAAATGTTGTCTGTTTGTCTCATTCTTATCATTTTTGTCTGTAGACGATTCCTTATATTGGTACCATCCTGGGAGGACTTCAACCCGGCGAGATGGTGCTCATTCAGGGCACTGTGCCCAGTGGTTCTGACAGGTGACAACTTAAAAGGATCGATTTTGGCTTCACGTTTAAAGGATCCTTTCCATCCAGTAATTCAGTAAAATTGAGGTGGAAGGGAACATTTCTTTTCATGGGTGGAAATTGTACTACTACAAATTGCAATATGAGATAACAGGGGTGCTCAATCCTGTTCCTGGAGAGCTACCTTCTTGCAGATTTCAGTTGCTACCCATATCTTGGCCACTTTTATTGGCCCTCGTTTTTTTTTTTTTTTTTATTAATTAAAAAAAACATAAAAAGCTGTTTTTATTCTAGCAAAAATAAAACAAATTAGACTTTCTCCTGAAGAAAAAATATTATCAGACATACTGTGAAAATTTCCTTGCTCTGTTAAATATCATTTGGGAACTTTTAAGAAAGAAAAAAAATATTAAAGGGGGGCTAATAAATCTGACCTCAACTGTATATACGGAAGTGGAAGTGTGGAAAGCCTTTATATTTTCTTCCATGCATAGTGATCGATTAGCAAAATTGTTTGTAATGTTAAACAGGGTGCAACAACAGAGTATTCGTTTGTTAGGGTGAATATAAGGAGACATTTAAATCATTTCCACACAAAAATAAATGTTTTATTTAATTCTGTTTAAATCATTAATACTTTTCTTTAAATTAAGACTGAAAGTCTGGGGTAAAACAATGAAATATATTCATTAAAGAATTCAAAAGTAAATTATGAAGGCATGATTAAGTTTCCAAGGCAATCATACGAAAAAACATACAGTTCATTAATTTTGACCTTGACTGTATATATATATATAAAAAAACTGTTGACAATGCATATCTTTGTTACTGTAGGTTAAACAAACAACTTGCTGTGCATTGATATGACATTTTAAATTTGTCCACAGTTCTGAATAGTCTGATGTTTTGTAGATTTCAAGTTGACCTGACCTGTGGGAGCAGCATGAAGCCTCGGGCAGATGTGGCCTTTCATTTTAATCCTCGCTTCACGCGATCTCCCTACATCGTCTGTAATACACTGCAGAAGGAGCGCTGGGGAAAAGAGGAGATCCACTACCTGATGCCTTTCAGTCACGGCGCTGCCTTTGAAATCATCATACTTGTACAGAAAGACTTGTTCAAGGTTAGAAATCTGAGTTTGTTGTATCATGCCATGTCATATCAGCTTTAAGGGGTATTTTTACATCTTATTTAGTTCAGTTGAATCACACTAGAGTTTGTTTATTTACCCTCTTGGTGCGGTTCGTTTGGGCAGGTGTGAATGTAGCAATCGCACTCGAGTGTGCATTAAAAGCAGACCAAAAAAGCCTACTAAGACCTGCTTAAAAAGGTGGTCTCGGTACGCTTTCAAACGAACCCTGAAGCGATTAGTTTGTGGTGAGAATAAGATCCAAACTAAAACAGACCCAACTGCAAAAAGTACTGCGCCTGTTTGGACTAATCCACCTGCCGTAGTCCGATGTGCTATCCCATCTTATGGGATGTGGACGAAAAATATTGTTGACAGCGCTTTGCCAACAATTTTAAACAGAGAGAAAGAGGGAAAAACATTAGCTGATGGATCATTGGTAATATTTCTGGAAGATGACCATGTCACAGTTTAGCAAAATTAATTGACGCCTCCTCCTGAAGTGACTTGTGATGCGCCTTCGCCATTTGCAATGCATTAAATATTGTTTTCCAGCTGCAGCCGTGCTTCATTCTCGAAATGTATGGTTAGTGTAAAGTGATGTATACAAACTATATAGTATACTATGACCAGGAATACAATCAGTCAGCGCAGTTGTAGCTCCATTCTGACCAATAGAAAAGCAGTTTAGGAACTATGTTCAACAACATCCGGCCAATGATTTATGTGGATTTTGTCACATGACATTTTGTCACATGACTGCATTTAGTTTTTTTCAGCTGGTTCAGAACAAAGCAATCAATGTGGTGTGAAAATGACCATAAAACGGCAGAAAAATGCTACAATGTATCATTTGTTGCTTTTGGTCCGGACCAAATGAACTAAGATGTGAAAGCACCCAAAGAGACACTACCCTTTTATGACGATAGGCTCATTTTACAACTCCTCTAGAGTCAAGCAATTGAGTTTTACCATTTTTAAAACCATTCAGTTGATTTCCAGGTCTGGCGGGAGCACTTTTAGCTTAGCTTATCTTAGCATAGATCATTGAATCAGAATAGACCATTAGCGTTTTGCTCAAAAAATAAAAAGAGCGTTTTGATCATTTTCCTGTTTAAAACTTGACATTGTGTACTAAGACAGACAATATTTAAAAGTTTCTATAAAAGTTATAAGTTGCTATAGGTTGTATAATAGTGCGCAAGTTCCTTGATTATCATTACACAAGAATAAGAGTATAGTTCCTAGCCATATCGGCTTGAAGAATAGCAATTTTCAGTCTTTTAGTATACGTTGTACTGTAACTACAGGAGAGAAGAGAACTATTGAAAATCTTTGGCCATTTTTGAATAAGATGCTAACGGTCTAATCCGATTCAATGATTTATCAAGCTAAAAGTGCTCCTGCAGGATCAGAAAATCGGCTGAATGGTTAAAAAATGTTACCAGTTAAACTGTTTAACTCTTGGGGAGTCGTAAAAAGTAATCTTTTTTTTTTCTTTTAAGTGGAATGTTTCTTTAATTCTTTTATGTCATAGTCAACATTATGTTAGCTTTCATTATAAAGTAAACATTGAATTGATTAATTTTTGTTTGTTTAAAATACCTCTTCTCCTTACCGTGTGGGAAGTAAGCTACCACAAAGTCTAAACATGGTGGCTCTTTGTATCAGTTCACTTATTTGAGATGCCGTATACCTTGCCTTGACTATAGACGCGAGTAGGCGGCTGCAGTCAGGGGAGAAATCAAAAAGACTTCTTATTGTGGCATTGAGATCTGCGTCTGGCAGATATTGCATTCATGGTCTTTGTTACAGATGGAACAGATGGGTTTGAAATATTGCTGCTTTAGTATACTTATTACTGTGTAACTACACTGTAAAAAAATCCATTATTTTACGGTTTTATTCCGGCAGCTGGGGTGCGGGGAAAAAAGTAAAGTAACGGCCGTTTAATTACGGAAATGTACTGTAAAATAACAGAGGTTAGTTTACAGTAATTTACTGTAAAATGACAGAGGTTAAATTACGAAAATTTACTGTAAAATAACAGGTTAAATTTATGTAAATTTATTGTAAAATAACAGAGGTTAAATTATGGAAATTTACTGTAAAACAACAGAGGTTAAATTACAGAAATTTATTAATTTATTGCTGCTTTAGTATACTTATTACTGTGTAACTACACTGTAAAAAAATCCATTATTTTACGGTTTTATTCCGGCAGCTGGGGTGCGGGGAAAAAAGTAAACTGCCGTTAAATTACGGAAATTTAATTTACTGTAAAATAACAAAGGTTAGTTTACAGTAATTTACTGTAAAATGACAGAGGTTAAATTACGGTAATTTACTGTAAAATAACAGATGTTAATTTACACTAATTTACTGTAAAATGACAGAGGTTAAATTACGGAAATTTACTGTAAAATAACAGATGTTAATTTACACTAATTTACTGTAAAATGACAGAGGTTAAAATATGGAAATTTACTGTAAAATAACAGGTTAAATTTATGGAAATTTATTGTAAAATAACAGGTTAAATTTATGGAAATTTATTGTAAAATAACAGAGGTTAAATTATGGAAATTTACTGTAAAACAACAGATGTTAATTTACACTAATTTACTGTAAAATGACAGAGGTTAAATTACGGAAATTTACTGTAAAATAACAGGTTAAATATATGGACATTTATTGTAAATAACAGGTTAAATTTATGGAAATTTATTGTAAAATAACAGAGGTTAAATTATGGAAATTTACTGTAAAACTACAGAGGTTAAATTACAGAAATTTATAAATTTATTTCTGCTTTAGTATACTTATTACTGTGTAACTACACTGTAAAAAAATCCATTATTTTACGGTTTTATTCCGGCAGCTGGGGTGCGGGGAAAAAAGTAAAGCAACGGCCGTTAAATTACGGAAATGTACTGTAAAATAACAGAGGTTAGTTTACAGTAATTTACTGTAAAATGACAGAGGTTAAATTACGGAAATTTACTGTAAAATAACAGGTTAAATTTATGGAAATTTATTGTAAAATAACAGGTTAAATTTTGGAAATTTACTGTAAAACAACAGAGGTTAAATTACAGAAATTTACCAGTAATTTACAATTAAAGACATTTCTGCAATTTACTGTACGTTATTTTACTGTAAATTTCTGTATTATTTTACTTTTTTTTTTCAGCACCCCAGCTGCCGGAAATAAACTGTAAATTTACGTTTTTTTTTTTTGTTGTTTTTTTTTACAGTGTATTTTCTTTCAAGAAGGTGAGGCAGCTGGATGTTGTTGTGTTTTGCTCATGCTTTTAGGTTGATATCAGAAATCTGAAATATTATTATCATTACATAGCTCTCAGGTGCACATAAATGTATATGGTGATGGGTGAAAAATGTATGTTCCAGTGTTTTGCATTCACTAGCACAACTGTTACTCTTACAGAGAAATCTTAAGCAAAATACAAAGTGGTAAAAGTAATATAAGTTGATATAAAGACAATCAAATAAAATTCCATGGTTTTTCATACCTGGACTTTTATTTTTTATTTTTTTAGTCCCCTGGATCTTAAAAATTCAAAAATAAAACCTAAAATTAATATCATTACATGGCATTTTGCACAGTGCCATTATTGTTATAATGTTTATACATATCTTTCAAAATTAAAGTCTTGGGTTCACTATCATCAGTCTTAGATGTGTTGAAAGACAATCAAAACAGACACCAGTATTCCCAGTGGATTAATCCAATATATTCTGATTAAGTTAACATGCTATACGAGTTCCAGAGACTAGACTTCTAGAACAAAGTTTCATAAACAGAAAACCTAAAGAGCAGATCAGCGCAAACGCCTCATTGCAGAAGTTCAGCATGTTGGAGGAATTGTAGTGATTTTGGACTTGTTTTGTGGCCACAGGACCTGCGCATTCCAGTCACTGAGTCGACCATCTGTCTGACAGCTTACATTTGGACAAAACTGGGTCATGAAACAGGACAATGATCCCAAGCATAACAGCAAACCTACAACAGAACAGCACTTAGGGATGTGTCTGAATGTTTTGCTATTTTAAGGATGGGGAAAAACAGTCTGTGCACCCAGCGCCTGGTCTAAAAGAGTTATCTTTACTCTCTGAAGGAGTTATGGGTGTGTTTTGAGCATAACCTGCGTTAAAACAATCAGAGACTCATCTCCCATTTCAGAGTGAGTTGTGTTACACCATTTTTTTCCAAATGATGTTTAACAGAGCAAGGAAATTTTAACACACCTCCTTTACAGACCCAAAGGTTCAAATGCATTTGCTATTTAAACAACGTGCAAACTAGCTAAAAAAAATTAGCAGCACACTAGGCATGGGACGGTATAAGATTCTAATGGTATGATAACCTTGAATAAAAGTATCATGGTTTTACAGTATCACGGTATAATGCTCATTGCTCTAAAATATATTATTTTTAAATGTCTGGGTAAAAACAATTAAACTTTTTTCCCCCTTTGAACACAATATATTTAATTATTTAAAAGATTTGTAATATTTTGGAACAGTAAACATGTCAGGCTAAATAATTCAAATGAATCCTTGACTTCTGCTGTCTTTATTAGTTTTAAATATAAAGATTTTTTACACTTTAAAATGGCATCTTTGGATATAATAAAAAAAATATTGGGCGCGCAGAATTTTTAGCCCATTATTGATTGTCTTTTTACTTTTGTAAATGTGTGTCAATATAAATTTATTCAGTTTTTAAACTAATTTCTATAATATTATTGACTAATATGAAAATATTCATATGGTTTATTTACAATACAGTTTATCATTTTACAGTTTTGTCTTTTAGTAAATATGAGAGACTTGCTTTGTTTACCCAATAATGTGGATCTAATTTGATTTGCATTGTAAACATTAAATACAAGCTAAAAATGTATTATTTTTTATTTCATATGTTAAGGTTTTAGTTATGATACAGGCGAGGCAGTGGCGCAGTAGGTAATGCTGTCGCCTCACAGCAAGAAGGTCGTTGGGTCGCTGGTTCGAATCTCGGCTCAGTTGGCGTTTCTGTGTGGAGTTTGCATGTTCTCCCTGCCTTCGTGTGGGTTTCCTCTGGGTGCTCCGGTTTCCCCTACAGTCCAAAGACATGCAGTACAGGTGAATTGGGTAGGCTAAATTGTCCGTAGTGTATGAGTGTGTGTGTGTGAATGTGTATGTGGATGATTCCCAGAGATGGGTTGCAGCTGGAAGGGCATCCGCTGCGTAATAACGTGCTGGATAAGTTGGCTTATCTGCTGATCTGCTGTGGCGACCCCGGATTAATAAAGGGACTAAGCCGACAAGAAAAAAATTAGTTATGATACACCCAAAATAATTCCTACTCATACCTTAGAAATGGTATTACAGAAAATGTTGGTGGTTTAAAAAGCCTTGACTTTTCCAAACCACATTATACCTTGAAAACGGTTATCGTCCCATGCCTAAAGCACACATGGTGCTTTGTGAGTATATGACAGGGCCCAAGATGTTCATTAGTCCAGTCCAAGTCCAGAACTCATCCTGACTAAAACACTGTGGTGAGAGCTTGAAAAAAGCAAAACTAACGACCACAAACCTCAATAAACTAGTTGACCAAAATAATACCAGAACTGTCAGAGAGGCTAAAGTCATACAAAAAAAGTTTTGTTTAAGGAGTTGTTGCTCTACACAGGCAGCTGAAAAGGGTATCCTAAATTTATCGTCTATGACTTTTCCATCATGTCTTTCTGATATTGTTAAGTAAATAATGGCACGGTGCGTTATGTCATGTGGTGTTGTTTATCTGAGTTTTTTTTTTTCCAAATTATACGACCTGCCAAGCACCAGATACCTTTTATTATGTCCTGATAGGCCATGGAGTTCAGACCAATCACCATTTGTTGGGCCAACTGACTAATGAGTACAGAGTACATATGCGGACAGACCGTATCTTCAAACAAAGGCTCCTAGAGAAATAAGAAAATAGGGTATATGCTGAGCTAGTGTTTCTTTCATACTGATAAACTTCCGGTGAATGCTTAATGTGACTTTTTTCCATTTTATACGGTTCCTTTTACAGCATCGATGTTGTAATGTTATTAATATACAATCCGTTAAACAGACTTTGGCAGTCATTTAGTTGCTCAAGCGTAAAACGAGACACGTGCACGTGCCTGTCAGGATAGGCAGGCTAGCGCAGAAGCTCCATTGAATATAGTAGGGTAAAATAAATGTTCATATTTTAAAGACATGGCGGGGTAAATGTAATTTAATGCAGTGCTTCTTATCTGAAACCCACTTTATATCAGATATCACTCAGCCAGTGGAGATCGCTGACCTTAAACGCGCTGATTTTGCAATACCATACAGTTCACTGGAAGCGCTTAACCCAGGTTACTGGCAAATTAAAAGTTCTTTAGCATACTTCGGCATATACCCTGTAGGCGATATTATATATTATGAGGAAATGACAAGTTTTTTACCTTGGAATCATATACATAAATCCTGTTATAGGACAAAAATAGGAATGTTGTTAATGATTTGAGGGTAAGCAAACTAGTATTAATGGAGTGGGTGTTGAGAGTGTTGATCAGTAAAGGTATTTGGGAACTGATTTAGATAATAAATTGTCCTTTTTTGTTATTACTAATATGTTGTGTAGGAAGAGGCAACAATGACTATACTGTTTATAGATATTACAAACTTTTAATATAGACAATTCACTCATGTGCATGTTTTACAGTTCATACATTCGGTCACTGTTATCTTCTTCTTTGCTATGCGGGTTCAATTCTCTAAGTGTGAAAATTAAGAGTTGTCTGGAGAAAATCGTGAACCTAGGAGGAAAAATAACAGGGAGAAAACAGATGACCATGGCTCAGTTATACCATAGACAAGTTTTGAGCAAAGCTCAGAGCATTCTGTCAGATGATTCTCATCCTATTCACCACGAGTTTTATCTTCTCCCTTCTGGTATTCGATATAGAACTCCTATTAGTAAAACAAATCGGTTTAAACTTTCATTTATTTCCTCAGCTGTAAAGTTTTTAAATTTAGGGTAGAATTTGTATTGTATAATGTGCTTTTGTGTATTATGTGTGACATGCTTGTATGCTGCAACCAAATTGCCTTCGGGAAATGAATAAAGAGTGAACATTTCTCAGGATAACTACTTTTGTGAGAGCAAAAACATGTTTTGGGGAAGATTTATTGGAGAAATTCAAACATTCGTTTGTGTATGGATACATTAATTGTGTTATGAGTTTTGCTTACATTGAAATATACATTTGTCTAACTATTTAGCCATGTTTTATGTAAGGCTCACACATTAAACGTGGTATTAGAGTTTGATAAAAACAACGTCACAGTTGTGTATTGAGTGAGCGCTAACATTAAGACTTTTCCTATTGTGTTTTGAACTCTCACGCTTTTTGGTGGTACTGTTTTGTTTTTCTATTAAATAGGCCAAAAATTAAGTGTTTTTGATGTAAACAATCATTAATATTTGTCATTTATTTTGCTCCTGGTAAAATAGATGTTACTCATTTTACATTGGTCCTCTAAACCAGTGGTTCTCAAAGTGGGAGGAAAGAGCTTAGAATGACCAAGAGGCGACACTCAATAGAACGTTCCATTGTAACAGCAGTGCCCAGCAACATCCCTGGATTCCGCCATTTTGGAGGGAAAGTGATCGGCCGTCTATTGGATCTCATTACTGTTGTGATGGCGAGCAGCTGCTTTGTTTTTTATTTATCTATTTAAAAAGCGTATTAAAGCTGAGATACAACCTGAAAGACGACAATACAACACTTACTATCACAATCATCAGCACTTTTAATAGTTTATTTTACAGATTATAATATGCTGTTGTTCTATTGGAGTTTTCATTCCAAAATGGCCGCCGCGCCCTCTAGTAGCTGTTTCCCAAATTACACTAGAGTGTCACCTCTTGGTCATTCTAAGCTCTTTGGTGGGGGTCGGGACCCCTCTGGTGATTTCCAAAAAATCTATTTATTTTTATTAAACCATAAGAATGACAATATTTTAACCATAACCTACTGAAGAAAGAAAAAAATGTCGTTTATAGTTACTATATACTATATAGTTACTGTAGTAGCTTATATTTACTAGTTCTATTGAATTGCGACCCCTGGGATAGTTACAGCCCCATTCACACGGGGTGTCAGCGTCAACGCTTCCCATTCTCTTTGAATGGGTGATGTCAAGCGTTGCTGAACTGCATTGTGGATCCGTCGGTGCCGCTTCAGAGGCGTTGCTCGCTGCAGAAGTTGGGACTAGCTCAACTTTTCAAGCGCCGACGGAAGAGTCAGCCAATCAGATCGCTGTATGCAAATACACCAGCTAGACAGTGGCCTATTGCTGACTGAATTTCATTGGCTGACGCTTCTATGACGATCGCGGCATCCCCAACTTCAGACACGCCTTCAGTCAAGCGTTGACGCTGAAGCCCCGTGTGAACACAGCAATAGCAACAGATGCAGCAGATTGATTTTATAACACCAGGTTAAACTTTCTGCCCCATTTACAGCACTCACATACATTTTAAAAAAAAGTAAACGAAGAATAGACTTGGGTCTATTGGTGTTTGTGCGCCATTACATGCAAGGTTTCAGTATTTATAACCACCTCAGATGATACTGGGGGTCGTGAGTCACTGGCATTGTCATTTTGGCGTGCTGAAAAGTTTGGGAACCCCTGCTCTAAACGGCAGAGTTTTCGAGAGGAGTCTGGATGCAGACTTGGTGCAGTGCAATCTGTGCTGCATCCAATGCTTTTTAATGCACTCACCTAACCCCACCCCTAACCCTACCCGTCACGGTGACGTCACTCACTCCATTAAGTGCATTGTGTCTGAGGGTGCATCGCTGAGTGATGCAATCTCAGCTTGCATCATAAAGGCTGCATCCAGATACTTTTGGCGTTTCACAAATGACACAGTTGTTTTTTCGTCCTCCAGGTGGCGGTAAACGGCTCTCACCTGCTGGAGTACCGGCAGAGGGTAGAGCTAAAGAAGGTGGACACACTGAATATATCCGGGAAGGTTCAAATTCAGGCCATTGGGTTTATTCCCAGTTCAGAAAGCAAGGTAAGATGCTTCTATGAATCTGTTTTTTATTGACATTAAAACAGAAGGAAAATCAACTACAGTTTCAGTGAGAGTGACAGATTTATGAACACATAATACATATTGGAGCATTGTGTTTTGAGATGTATAAGCGTTTATTACATATAAGCTGTTTTTTTGTATTGCATTAAATAGTGTTTCTTTTTAATTGTAGATTTGAGGCACAAAGTACAGTACATAATGCAGATATAGCTTTTTCTAAACAGTAGGTCTGTCGCAATTAGTATATCAACTTATCGTGCAATACTTGGACCTGACCTCAATCATTTTTGGTGTTTCAATATATTTCTGCGTCCCAATTTGTATACTTATACTGCACCCTAAAAGTATGTACTACTTTGTGAAGGAAAAGTGTATACTTTTGAGTGTGCAGCAGAAGAGTATGCAAGCTTTAGGACTTACTACTTCCTCTTTAACAGATCGCTGTGTTGCTTAGTTATGCCCCCTATCAATCATCCACACACCATCCACATTTCTGTTGTATTTAATTTCCTATCTTATTGGAGAAGCAGCAGTAGGCTTATCTCCCATTCACGAGTCTTTCATGCAGAGAAATCTTCTCAGGTCTCTGGGTAATATGCATTCAGACGTTTTGAAGTCCAAACGCGTCTTTATATTGACCTTATTCTAAAATGCGGAAGTGCGCCTGTTTTCGCGATTGTCTTAGAACTTCCGATTCAGTCGCCTATGGTAGAAATGACTAGGAATCAGGGCCAGAGTGGGACTCTTTTTCAGCCCTGGAGTTTCAAGCCTCAGACCGGCCCACCTCAGTTCACCACTGACTATAATAAAATAAGGTCATTTCCAATTCAGTTTCTAATTACACTATCACGTCTTTTTTTGAGAAAACAGCTGTTTTAGAACTTCAAATGTTCAACAACCCTTACAGTATTATATGTCTTAACAATAAAAATGAAAAAAAAAATTGTCATTCAGATGAGGTCCGAACCCGGGTTGGTGGCGTCATAACCTAACGTGCTTACCACTGTACCACAACAGCTATACATTGAATAGTGACTTATCTAGTTATATCATCATTAACCTGCAGGCTGCATCCTGCTCACGAGGCTACGAGAAAATAGATAAAAAGAGCAGAGCTGCGGTAAAATAATGAATAAGAAGGCTGTGGTCAAGTAAATAAATAAATAATTTTTAAAAAGTGTGACTGCTGAGAGCAACAGATTCTGGAGCTAGGAACACCGGCCCTCGCGGCCAAAAAACAGACCGGCCCACCGGGAATTCTCCCGGTCCTCCCGATTAGCCAATCCGGGCCTGCTAGGAATAATAAACGGCAGAAAATGGCCAAACTACTTCCTCAACAAACAAATGTTTGCATGACTACACAGACCAAGTAGCATAATATAATAAGAAAATATTAAATTGCAACATCAAGCAGCGTAACGAGCAGTTGTTAATGTCAAAAAATGAATGGAAGTGAATGTGACCGGAAGTCGCGAGACAAAAATATTCAAATGGCAGCGCCCGCTCGTCAGCTGAGAATAAGGTGAATACGTTCAGTATTGTTGTTGCAGATGAAATATAACACAGATAATGCGATTTAAATATTTTCCAGTGGGCTAGATATTGACTAACAGTCATTCAAACATCTTTACCGAAGCCTCTCTACTTGGCTGTTTGTCTCGCGCGTCCATCATGTGTGTAGTTTATTTACACTGTTCACAAGCGTTTGTAGTTCTAATCACATTCACATCCAACGCGCAGTGTATTCTGGGCAATATCAACAGTTAGAGCAGGGGTCACCAATCTCGGTCCTGGAGGGCCGGTGTGCCTCCAAGGTTTTGCTCCAACTTGCCTCAATGCACCTGTCTGGGTGTTTTGAGTACCTAGTAAGACCTTGATTAGCTTGTTCAGGTGTGTTTGATTAGGGTTGGAGCTGAAATCTGCAGGGCACCGGCCCCTCCAGGAACAAGTTTGGTGACCCCTGAGTTAGAGTATGAACGCTTCTGCACTTACATTTTTTACCGGAAATAGCAAACCATCCGGGATCCTCTGGCATACTCTTTTTAACATACTATGGTAACATACTAATTCTATTTTCATATACTATTTAAGACGCATGGTTTACGGATTGGGACGCAGCATATGTTTACAAATTCACAACTAAAAGTAAAGCCAGTTTACAAGGACATTTACATTCTACTTCACCGGTGTCGATGTTTATAATTCGACATGTACTTTATAGGATATTTAATAAGATATGTAATTAGACATTTACTGTTTTGACATTAGATTATCGAATCAATACGAATTCAATATCAATATCGAATAATACCCTTAAGGATCAAAAGTTTTTTGTCCCTTGAAAGCCTTTAAGGGTATTTGCATTATTATAGTGTTGTATAATCCGTTGCATATAATGATCTCAAAAGGACAATAAAATTGCTTATGGCAACAATTTCTGTGCCTGTATATCGCACAACAAAAATTATTTATCGTGACAGGCCTACTAAACAGTATATTTATATTAGTATACAGTTGAAGTCAGATTTATTAGCCCCCCTGATTTATTAGATATTTTTTAAGACACATCTATACAGCTTAAAGTGACATTTAAAGGCTTAATTAGGGTAACTAGGCAGGTTAGGGTAATTAGGCAAGTTATTACATAACGATGGTTTGTTCTGTAGACTATCGAAAAAATCTATAGCTTAAAGGGGCTAATAATTTTGACCTTAAAATGGTGTTTAATAAATTAAAAACTGCTTTTATTCTTGCCGAAATAAAACAAATAAGACTTTCTGCAGAAAAAAAAATATTATCAGACGTGCTGTAAAAATTTCCTTGCTCTGTTAAACATCATTTGGGAAATATTTAAAAAAGAAAAAAAAATTTAAAGGGAGGGCTATTAATTCTGACTTCAACTGTATTTATAATAGTATAATTATTTGTTATGTTTGTAATGGTGATGGTTGTGAATCGTTTTGCGATATAAACATGATTGTTTTATTTTCAGAGCCCTGTCATGCCTTCAAATGCAGTTGCAAGCAAAAGACCACAGCCTTATGTAAGTATCTATAACAAAGTTTATATATATGCATGTATATAATATGTATGTATATAATATATACATACATGCATGCATATACACACACTGCAAAGTCTTGTCGCCTATCCAAGTTTTAGGAACAGCAAATAATAACTTGACTTCTAGTTAATCATTTGGTACCACACATGGCTAATTTAAAAGGCAAAGACCTCTAGATTATGCTTATTTTAGCAAAATAAAATATGATCATGCCTTGATTTTTAATTATTTAATTAGGACAGTAAGGTCTGACTTTGCTTAGACAAAAGTCTTGTCACTTAACAGGAATAATGTCCAGTATAGAAAATAAAGTCATGCTGCAGTAGAGAAAGAATGAATATTATGTATGACTCCCATGAGCATGGAGGACTGCATCCATACATCTCTGCAATGACTCATATCAATTATTAATAAAGTCATCTGAAATGGCAAAGAAAGCCTTCTTGCAGGACTCCCAGAGTTCATCAAGATCCTTTGGATTCATCTTCAATGCCTCCTCCTTCATCTTACCCCAGACATGCTCAATAATGTTCAAATCTGGTGACTAAGCTGGCCAATCCTGGAGCACATTGACCTTGTTTACATTCAGGAACTTTGATGTGGAAACTGAATGTAACCCCAAACCATGATTTTTCCTTCACCAAACCTGACTGATAGCTTTGAGAATCTTGGGTCCATGCGGGTTCCAGTAGGTCTTCTGCAGTATTTGGGATGATCGGGATGCAGTTCAACAGATGATTCATCAGAAAAATCCACCCCCTGCCACTTTCCCAAATGATCGAATAGAAGTCAAGTTATTAGTTGCTGCTTCCACAAGTGGGATTGACGACAAGACTTTTGTCAGGTAGTGTGTGTGTGTGTGTGTGTGTGTGTGTACACATACATATATACTGTGTGTATATATATATATATATATATATATATATTTGTGTGTGTGTGTGTGTGTGTGTGTGTGTGTATATGTATGTATATGTGAGTGTGTGTGCATATAGATATAGACACACAGTAGTCAAAATTGTTTATTTATTTGATCAAATGTATACAAATATACATTTATTTCCTTTTAATATTACTATAATTTAAAAAAAATAAATTTCTGATTAAAAACTAGAGATACTTATCAAATATTATTTGTCATTAAACTGTATGTGTGTGTGTGTGTGTGTGTGTGTGTGTGTATATATATATATATATATATATATATATATATATATATATATATATATATATATATATAATATATATAAATGTATGTATACCATGATATTTGTATATTATTTGTATGTATGTATATTACAGATCTTTCTCTGTGTCTTTGTTTTGCAGTATAATACATAGCTTAGCCAAAGCTGTTAAATTGTAACATTCCCTCCTCTTTTATCCAATAGTCAGTCATGTCGGAGTCAGGTGACACGGTGAGTACATGTTAGGCTGAATACATTTTTCCTAAAGGGCAAACATGAAATTGTTGTCACATGTGACAGCAGTTTTTATGTGACAGCATTACTTTAAACTGTAAATCAATCGGGATAACTTGATTTCACAATGGCTGAAATCAAATTGAGGTGGGTGCCTGACAGTCTAGACGCAACCAGGAACAAATACACACTATTTACTCACGCTTCACTTCTTCCAAACCTGTTTGAGTTTCTTTCCTCTGTTGAACACAAAAGAAGATATTCTGAAGAACGCTGAAAAGCTGTAACCATTGACTTTCATTGTGTTTATTTTTCCTTCTGTGGCAATCAGCTTTCTTTAAAATATCTTCTTTTGTGTTCAACATAAGATATAAAGGTTTAAGCTATAAGTAAATAGTGATTTTTTTTTGGGGGGGGGGGGGGGGGGGTGAACTCTTTGTTTAAAACAGCAAGCACCTTTACTGATTAGCAACCATCAAGTATGTATGTTCTGTTCATTATCTTAATGGTGTTTGCTAATTAAAGCATGACTAAAACTGTTGCTTATTTTTGGGTGTCATACTTAAAGGTTCAGGACACCCCGGAGAACTTTTTTTTTTTTTATATTAACAGATGTGTGTGTGTTGAGCATCAGCGCAAATAAGTCCATCCATAAGTAACGGATTTCAGATTCACAGAAATGTAGATGGTGCCTTCTACTGGATTTGTCATCTGAAACATGCAGCAAAACATACCCAGAGCAATGACATAGGCTGAGACATGTATGTCCTATGGGCTGTTTCATGCTAAATGTAAAACATACAAACAATTGTAGTGTATTCCAGCCCTTTGTGACATAGTGACAACATTCTGGTGAACAATAGCCTTGAATTTTAGGTGGTTGGCAGCCATTAATATCTAGCGACATGTTGTTTTTTTGTAAATGTTGCCTTTTCTCTTCTTTTTTCTTGTGCTGAATTTTTCATCATTGTTGATTTTTACTTTTTATTTCCAGAGCCTTCCATTTAGGAGCAAACTCGCGAAAGGTTTAAGTCCAGGAGATTCCATTATGGTGAAGGGTCAGATCCCTGGTTCCCCACACAGGTATGAGAAGAAAATACAGAAAACATTTCCAGATGTATATTTAATCAGTGCTATTAGTCATTATAAAGGGATGGTTCACTTCAGCCCAAAATTATAATTCTGCCATTTACTCATCCTGTTTCAAACCTGTTTGAGTTTCTTTCTTCAATTGAACACAAAGGAAGATTTACTGAAGAATGTTGGGGAGAAAAGAACTGCAATCGATAGGGTTGTGCCATCGTCTATCGTCCATCGCCCATGGCCAACAAACAACACGATGCTCCTTCTGTCGCAAACCCGCTCACGAAAAATACACACTTAGGCCCCGTTTACACTAATACGTCTTGGTATTAAAATGGCATTTTAGAATGAAAATGATCCACATTCACACAGTGTTTTACCTAGCATTTCTGAACAGCCCTCCATCCGCTAAAAACGCACACCACGCAACCACACACACTGGCATGCGCTCATCCGAGCTCTAGAGAGCAGTGCACGTCGGACAGTTTATTAAGGATGTATCGCTGGATCGCGTCTCATTAAAGATGTTAAACATGATATTTAATTAATCTTGTCTCTATCTTAACGACTCTTTGATCTTTTGAATCTATCAGGTAACGTGTCACAACATTGCTTCAGTCTTTCACTTCCACACTTGTACTTTGTAATTTTAGAGAAAATCTTAGACACCGTTGGTTGTGCACCTTTTTTACCGACCAACCTCCTGCGGAAAAAGAAATTGAAAGGTGTGCAACTTATCTTCATTTATTTATGATTTGTTTATGGGTAAAACAAAGACCATGCGGGTCAGGTAGTTTAAACGTTAGCATTAGGCTACAAATAATTAATTCATTATGAATTAATGAATTATTCATAAATAATTAATTCACCTCCGCCTATGACAACGATGCCATCGTCCATCGCGACGTTTCACATTAGACATCGTGCGAAGCCAAATTGGTCAACATCGCCCAACCCTAGCCATTGACTTCCATAGTTTTGTTTAATTGATTTTTTTTCTCCAATATTCTTAAGGATATCTTTCAAATTTAGGGGTGAACTATCGCTTTGAACTGGACTTATTTCTCAAATTGTGCTTTAACATGTTTTGACTCATATCTTGAGTATCTTTTTATCTTCCTAAAGCTTCGCAGTAAACCTGCGCATCAGTAACTCGGAGGACATAGCTTGTCATTTAAACCCTCGTTTCAAAACTGGATCTTTTGTTCGAAACTCGTTCCTTCGAGGCTGTTGGGGATCTGAGGAGGTTTCGCTGCCCAGGTTTCCCTTCTCCCCTGGCGAATACTTCGAGGTATCAAACCTTGTTTGTCTCTAAATTTCTGAAATTTAAAGCTAACGTGAAATTAAAATGAACTCTATTCTTGTACTAAATGCTCATTCAACAGTTCACATTATTCCAAAGATAAAAAGTAGCTTTTATTCATTAACTTCTATCTTTCTTGGCATTTAAATTACTTAAACTCAATATTTTTTCCCTATTTAGTTGTTTCATAATATATTGCACTGCTCTGTGATTTTATTATCAGTATCAGGGGAGTAACACCGCTGTTTTTGAAGCAAGTACATTTACAGCTTATATATGTAAACATAGTCAGTAGTGCCTTCGAAGTAAGTGAAAAATCCAGAAGGGCGTCCTGCTGATTTGATTCAGAAGGACTCACCGGTCAGGTATACATCCGTGCTAAAATATCAAGGTGAAAGCCATCACAGCTTCAGAGAATAGACCCAGCTCCCAACCCAATTTTGAGAATAGATCAACAGCGATATTTTTTTTATCGTGCGATAAAAGTTTTGCGTTAACGCCGATAACGGCCCACCACTAGTTTTGGTAGATATTTGGTATTCACCTTATTCTCCGCCGACGAGCGGGCGCTGCCATTTGAATCTTTTTGGCACGAGACTTCCGGTCTCATTCACTTCCATTCATTTTTAGACATTAAAAACTGCTCGTTTCGCTGTTTGATGTTGTAAACTGATATTTCCTTGTTATATTATTCTACTTGGTCTGTATAGTCATGCAAACATTTGTTTGTAGAGCAAGTAGTTTGACCGTTTTTTTGCCGTTCATTATTCCTTGTCATTTCTCCCATAGGCGACTGAAACGGAAGTTCTAAGACAATCGCGAAAACAGGGGCACTTCCGCATTTTAGAATAAGGTCAATATAAAGAGTTTTTTTCCCTGGTAATATGCATGATGGTCCTTTTTTTCTTGACCAGAGAAATAAAATTCAAGTCAAGTTTATTTGTATAGCGCTTTTTACAATGATTATTGTTTCAAAGCAGCTTTACAAAAGGTGCACATTATTGCATTACAATTAAATTCAGAAAAGTTGAGGTCATTAGTTATCATAACTTTATTAGTTACTAAAAACTTTAATTTAGTATAACTAATACATTTTAACAGTTATTATTCATAAACATAGTTAACCTGCAGTTATATAGCATATAAAGATGAACAGTTGAGTTGAACAATTATGTTTAAATATAAAAAAATAAGCAGATTTGACTGACCTCCTGATCTTCTCTGTCAGATGATCATCTTGTGCGAAGCTCAGGAGTTTAAAGTGGCAGTAAACGGCTTCCACCAACTGAGCTACAAGCACCGCGTGCAGGATCTGAGCAGTGTGGATGTGCTGGAGATCATGGGAGATCTAGAGCTCAGGGATGTGAAGATGTGGTGAGAAGAAGCTCCAGCCTGAAGAACAATCCTGTTTGTTTTTTTTCTCTAAGCAAAGTATATTTAATCAACCTGTGTCCTCCAGTTAATTCTATATTGGTACGAATGTCGCCATGGTAAAATATGGTGAGCAGCTCCAGCCTAAGGAAAGCATTCCTACTATATTTAACATCTCACTACTACAACTCAAGCTATATAAATGTATTCAATCCAGCTAATTTGTTCAAATGATTTACATTTTTTTGGAGGCCATAACTATGTTTCCATCCATCTATATTTGTTCATTTTGGATGTGCGCATAAGCAAATGACTTAATAAAAGCGGCAAGATGCGGAAATAGTTGAAAATGCGCACAATAAATGTAAGCGTAAACGTATGATCAACTTTTTGTCCGCTAAAAAAATGTGCGTAATCTTAAATGGGAACACAATAGGTGCGTTCGACTTAAACTATGGGCTGCAGCCGGTGATCAACGAGATTAGCCAGCCTGATCTCACGAGAAAACGTAAGAATTTTACGTCGTGTCAATTTAGTGGCTAATTCGTACGAATTGGAGTTCAGTCGTACAAAATTGTATGATTTTAAAAAGGAGGCGTGGCACCCAACCCCACCCCTAAACCTGACTGTCATTGGGGGATGAGCAAATCGTACTAAATTGTACGAATTAGATCGTACGAATTCATACGAATTAGATTGTGTTGGATTAGCTGAGCGCAGGCGGAGGCGGAGCTGAAAACGGAGCCGTCAAGCCGGACACTTCGGGGCTCAAAGTTATGATGCAGTCATGATGACCGATCACATGGCGTCATCATCGTTTATTTTTTATAACAACAAAACTTTTACACTACAAATACAAGAGAATACAGTCTGGAGGAGGCCTTGGGGAGGACCCAGGATACGCTGGAGGGATTATGTCTCTCAGCTGGCCTGGGAACACCTTGGGATTTCCCCGGAGGAGCTGGAGGAAGTGTCTGGGGAGAGGGAAGTCTGAGGTTCTCTCCTAAGACTGCTGCCACCGCGACCCGGCCCCTGATAAGCGGATGAAAATGACATGACATGACACAGTCTCTACAAACTATAGTTCATTTTTAAACAATAAGGGAATTATGAATTAAATACATAACAAATGCATGAGAGAAATAAGGGGAAACGAGAGGGTGATATAAGCATGAAAATGAACAGGACTAATAAATACAAAGCAATAAGCACAAACTCTAGGGCAGGGATCACCAAACTTGTTCCTGGAGGGCCGGTGTCCTGCAGATTTTACCTCCAACCCTAATCAAACACACCTGAACAAGCTAATCAAGGTCTTACTAGGTATACTTGAAACACCCAGGCAGGTGTGATGAGGTAAGTTGGAGCTAAACCCAGCAGGGACACCGGCTCTCCAGGACCGAGATTGGTGACCCCTGATCTTGGGGTTTAAACATCAGTCTAGGCTAATACTTCTTGTTTGAATATGCAAAAAGGGGTTTACATTTATTTACATTTATAGATATAAAACTTTCCTATATATTAATGTAAAACCCAAAACAAGGTGTTTGATTAATTGTTGACAATGATTAAGATTATTTTGGATAATAAAACCATTAAAAAAAAGCACTTTAATCCAAAAAGATTGAACAAAAGGACATTCCTACACTTTCAGCAGAAGTTTCCCAGAATGAGCAGGTACATTAATGTCACTTTTAAAACTTGTGTATAAATGGCCTGACAGGAAAAAAATATATATATTAATCATGTAAATCATTGTATAATTATTTCATAAAATAGTTTTTTAACTTAATTTGTTAAGAAAGCTTCGGGGGTGTCAGGGTCAATGGGGATAATTATTTTATTTCAAGACTTATTTGAGTTAATATTGAGGTTATTCACTAAAATATATCATTCAAATCGTTCATGGAGCTGAATGCAGTAAATAGTCTGTGTAAAAAAAGGTCGAGAATAAATATGCAAACAGTCTAACGTTTATAATTAGATTTTTTACCAAAAGATGATACTGCAGTAAAATATTTGTAGTCTTTTAAAAAGCATGATGCGTACAAGATAGAGAGGGTATGAAGAGTGAATTGTTAATAGTTTGTTTTACAAAGAGAGACGGATATTATCCCATGATAAACTCAAAAAACACATGGTTGTTGTCTTGCGTTGAATCCAGCCAATCGTGTAATATCGGTGTCGTCATCGCAGCTCCAGCAGTCGCTCTTCAGATGATTAAACTTGTGTATAAACGACTAGACAGGTAATGAAATATTTTATTATCGTATAAATAATTGTATAATTATTTAATAAAATAGTTCTTTAACTTAATTTGTCCAATAATAAACCCAAAACACACATGGTTGTTGTCATGCGGTGAATCCAGCCAATCGTGTAATATCGGTGTCGTCATCGCAGCTCCAGCAGTCGCTCTTCAGATGCTGCACTGGCTGATTCAGTCGTCTGATCTCGGAGCACTGTTGCGGTACTTTGATGCCGCATGTGACAGTCACGCGGCGTCCTCGCATCGTCAATCCGGACAAAATTTCTAACCAGCTTTAAAATTTCGATCAGTCTGCGCAGCTCTGCATGAAGTCGAACGCACCTAACTACTGAATAAATTCCAGCATGCGCATCGAAAATAGTCATGTGATTTAATTTAAACAGATCATGTGATGACAAAAATGCTTGTGATTGGATGGCATTAACGAACAAACCAATGTCCCGACCACATTGTTAAACATCTGAAACATTCTACAATCCCTCAGCCAAAGTCTGTCCTCAAAGTGGGTCAGTATTATTACCTCCAGACCTGTCTTGAGCATCTGTTTGTTTTTGGCGCCAGTTTGGACTCTTAAAAATGGAAGCGCTGCTTTACGCGCAAATATTTCATGCGATATATCTAATTCGTATCCTCGGATGGAAACATAGCCATCGTCTAATCCCATCTGACAAAATCCTATTGACAACAGCTTTATCTATTAGCATGTCTGCTAGCAAATGTACTTCTCTTGTTAGATGTTTTGAAGCGCCGTTGAATTCATATCGTGTATGTAACACATAATGAACCATGATTGCGAAGGGTGGGAAAAGGTGGCAGACCCCGAACACAACAGAGGGAGGGAAAAACATGCCATCTGGCTGGAGGTTAATGGTTTCGCGACAGTAATTATACCGTCTGTCTGGCTATTTGTCTTCAGAATCAGTCCATGCTAATTCCAGCCATTTTGGAAAATTGCAGATTACAGCTTTAAATTCCATACAGTTAGAGCAGAAATGGCTGATAAACACAGCCGCCCTCATCCAACAATAAGCACTTGAGTAGTAATAATTAAAAAATGGGTTTAAAGCCTTAAGTTCCTTTCTGCAGGTGTAATTTATACATCAGACAAGCGGATAAGTAGCTAATAGAATGACCGCACTAACGCATTTGATTTGACTCGGAATGACAGTGCTATAGCAAATCAATAATAATCAGGATCACTAATAGATTCTAGAAACTTCAGGAAACATTTTTTTGCAGAACTATGCAACATTTAAACAGCCTGGAATACTGTTTGCTACTACTTCTAGTTATAATAATTATCTGGTAATTTGTAATAATATATATTTGTGTTTGTTCTCTAAAATGTGTTCACTTGATGTATTCGAATAAGCAATATTATATACTTAATATTAATATAATAAAATATATATATATCTTTTACAATGTCTAGTAGTTATACTTTTCTTTTGTGGTGATTATTTCTAGTCACTTGGTCTATGAGTTTCTGCAGAGAGCATAAGGTCAGATTTTTTTGGTTAGACTTTGAATTAAATTTATACAATCTTAATATTTAATATTAACTCAACCTTTGGACTATATACAGTTGAAACCGGAGTCTTACATACACTGTATAAAAAGGCACATAACCATTAAAAAACATCAGATGTTAATGTGACTAAACGTGTTCTCTTTTACTGTAGGTAAGTTAGGATTATCGAATTAGTTTCTGTTCTGCTTGATAGCAGAATAATAAGAGAGATTTCTATTGGAGAAATTGTTATAACGTTTCTTGAAAGTCAAGTTCACATATGATACGATTATGTAACAGCTCAGATGGTGGTGTTGAGGTTTTATACGTTTCTGATTGGCTAATTGAAAACATTTAAGTTAACTGGAGGCACAACTGTAGAATAGTATTTAAGGAAAACCTCAAACCTCAAGCTTCCTTGTGTGACAACATGGCAAAATCAACAAGCCAGAATCAACACAAAAGCCAGATTACAATTTGCTAAAATACACTGGGAAAAGAATAATTATTGGAGACATGTCCTGTGGTCTGATGGAACTAAGATTGAACTTTTTGGCCATAATGACCAGTGTTACATTTGGAGGGCAAAGGGGAAAGCTTACAAGCCTAGGAACACCATCCCAACTGTGGAGTATGGGGGCGGCAGCATCATGTTGTGGGGCTGTTTTGGTTAACTTTACAGCATAGATGGCATCATGAAGAAAGAACATTATGTAGAAATACTGAAGCAACATCTCAAGACATCAGCCAGGAAATAAAAACTTGGCCACAAATGGGTCTTCCAAACAGATCATGACATAAGCACACTGCCAAATGAGTTCAAATGTGCTTTAAGGACAACAGAGTGAATGTTTTGGAATGGCCATCACAAAGCCCTGATGTCAATCCTATAGAAAATTTGTGGGCAGAGTTGAAAAAGCTTGTGCGAGCAAGACAAACCAATAAATCTGACTAATTCTGGCAGGAGGAATGGGCCAAAATTTCTTTACACTATTGTGAGAAGCTTGTGCAAGGATACCCAAAACATTTGACCAAAGTCTATACAGTTTAAAAGCAAAGCTAAAAAAAAAACATCCAGGAAATGTTAACTTTTGACTGTCTAGAAATTAATTAGAAAAATAAATCTCATTATTTTGCCATTTAGCAAATGTAAATGATTTAGGTAATCCTAACAGACCTAAAATAGTAAATGTTTAGTATGATTTACCAACAGACATTTAAAAAAAATGGTTGTTTCTTTTTTTAGAGTGTATGTAAACTTTCTTCTGGTTTCAACTGTAAATAGGTCATTCTACAGAAATAGTTCAAAATAAAAGTTTTTGTATTTATTTTTTCATACATTTTAATTGTGTGTTTAACTCTTATATATATATACACTACCTGACAAAAGTCTTGTCACCTATCCAAGTTTTTGGAACAGCAAATATTAACTTGACTTCTAGTTGATTATTTGGTATCAGAAGTGGCTTATACGAAAGGCAAAGGCCTCTAGATTACGCTTATTTTACCAAATAAAATATGATCATGCTTTGATTTTTAATTATTCAATTAGGACAGTAAGGTCTGACTTTGTTTAGACAAACGTCTTGTCACTTAACAGAAACAATGTGCAGTATAGAATATAAAGTCATGGTGGAGTGGAAAAAGAATAAATATTGTGTCTGACTCCCATGACTCTCCATACATCTCTGCAGTGACTTAAATAAATTATTAATGAAGTCATCTGCAATAACAAAGAAAGTGTTCTTGCAGGACTCCCAGAGTTCATCAACATTCTTTGGATTCATCTTCAATGCCTCCTCCTTCATCTTACCCCAAACATACTCAATAATGTTCATGTCTGGTGACTGGGCTGGCCAAACCTGAAGCACCTTGACCTTCTTCACTTTCAGGAACTTTAATGTGGAGGCTGAAGTATGAGGAGCACTCTCCTGTGGTTTGTAAGGTAATGGCCGGCACAAATGTCTTGATACCTCAGGCTGTTGATGTTGCCATCCACTCTGCAGATCTCCCTCATACTGTATGTAACCCCAAACCATAATGTTTTTCCTTCACCAAACTTGACAGATTTCTGTGAGAATTTTGGGTCAATGCAGGTTCCAGCAGATCTTTTGCAGTATTTGTGATGATCGGGATGCTGTTCAACACATTAGAAAAGTCTACCTTCATTTAAAGAAATTAAAAATCAATGTGTACATGGTACACTCTTAATCAGAGTATTGTTTTAATTAAATTAAATTTGTATTAAAGTACTGTTGCCCATACTCAATGCGTGTGTCCTAAAAGTAAAAAAAAAAACAACAACAACCTGATTTATGGTATGTATTGTAGTTTTAATAAAATATTTATTTGTCAAAAACAAAAAAAAACAAAGTTGATGATGCTGATTTCAGAGTTGAAGTTTCATCAGTTTAAAATTAAATTATCCTAAACGCTGTATTGGTTGATGACAATTATTTCTAAAGCATCTTTGTGTAATTCAGTATAGTATATAATTCAGTTTGTGTAATTCAGCATACTTTAAGCTCTAATTCGGCCAAATTCCTCATGTTTCAACAGTGATGAGAAAGTCTCAGTGGGGAGCACAGTATCCAGTGTACTATGGCTGAATTAGACTGAATCACAATGATTTTGTGCAGGTCCGAGAGTAAATATCTAATATAAACATCTACAGCTGTTCTTTACTGTCTTTAAGTGAGAAAGCGTTTGCACATAGATATTACTATGCAGACTGTTTCAGTCAACATACTCGAAAGGAGTGTCATACTCAAGAATATGAATTAGCATATCATTTAAACATCAGTTGGGATAATATTGCATCCCTAATCGCCCTAAATAAAGGATTAAGTGTACAGTTTTGTAACTACCTAAACATTCATAACTACTTATGACTGTTTTGGTTGTGACAGTTCATATACTTTTGAGCCTAGAGCTCAGGGGTGTCCAAACTCGGTCCTGGAGAGTTTAGTTCCAACCAAGTTAATTGTACTAATAATTGTTGTAATATTTTAATCCTTTAATTGTTTCATTTGTAAAGATATTTGCGTATTGCTCTACATCCTGCGTGTTTTAAACAATGTGTAAGCGAGGCGCACAACTAACGCACTCTGCGCTGGACTTTAGACCTGCTCTCAGCTGGTCTATTGCACAGTCTATTTTAGTTCCTCAAAATAGCAACACGCCAACAATGCACCTTAACACACCTCTTTTCCTGACCGAAACACCCATGGGTCTACAAAGTGGCGCAAATGAATTTGCTATTTAAACAACATGGCGCAAAACAGGAAAATTAGGGTTGCTTTAGTCTAAAACTAGCAACACATCGTGGAAACACATATTGCGCCTTATTGAGCCGGGTGTATAATAGGGCCCAAAGAGTCAACAGTCCGATCTCACAAGGAGCCGAAACAATTTTACATATTTTCATAAAAGTGGCTATTGAGTACAAATTTATAAGATTCAATTAGTATGAAATTGTACAATATTTACTCTCTTATTGGGAGATAAGCAAATCATATTATCGTGTACGAATGAGATTGTAGAAACTAATACAAATGTTACGAATTACTCGGTCCTGGAGAGTTTAGTTCCAACCAAGTTACAATTTTTCTTTCTGTAAATAATGACAAACACTTATTTTATTATACAGTCATGCCTTTTTAATGAGGCAAGTAAATGACGACAATCACCGAGAACTCTTTAGCTTATTTTAAAAAAAGTTGTGAATTTATTAACATCCACAATATTCCACTTTTGTAGCTGAAAACCAGTAAACTGCTTTTTGGCACATAATCACATGACCAGAATGTGTTGGCACCTGCTTTCAATTTGATGCAATATATAACAAAAAAATAGATATAACCAAAGGATAATTATCATAGATAATACCACTAATATTTTTCGACAGAACCCCAGAGAGAGAGAGAGTCAGAGAGAGAGAGAGAGAGAAAGGCAGTGATGTCACAATAAAGTCGTCCGTCTCGATCACTGAATGACTTTGGGACAGATGAGTCTGAATCACAGGCTGTACAAACAGACGAACACTGAAGTGATTCTTTGTCTTCTCAGCAGCTCAGGTAACGCTCCAGGACCACAAAAGATCAGATCACACACACACACTGTCCGTTTGATGTGATCCCTCTTATAGCCCGAACAAACGCTTCAAATAAAAAAGGCCAAGAGCACAACAGTCAGCTTCCGGAAGTAAACCTCCCATCACGTTCTCCATAGAGGAACTAAACTCAAAATCTAAAGCACATACGTCTTTTTAACAGCCGTTTTAAATGTTAAGACATGATATGTGTGCTGTAGAAGGCGTACGTCTGTGGTTTCAATATCTTTAAAGTTTTTTGAATAGCCGAATTCCACTACATCTTTGTGTCGTTGTTACTATGGAAACATAAATCACTGCAAAAGAGCTCAGCAGTGATGAGCCACTGCAATGCAGCAACGTGAATACTCACAATATTCTGTAATAAAATGAAAATGTTTTGTACCGTACAGCTCGGTGTTCGATTGGATCATTCACATTGCTTAAAAGGAAGAAATACTGTAGTATAGGATATTTAATAGCCGATACCGTAGTATTACTAAAAAATTACTGTAATATAGGCTATTTCCCCTGAAAACCTTTCAATATCTAAACACTTTTTATCAATAAATCTAAGGTTGGGATAGTAACTGTTTGGATTTCTTCATAAAATATCTATTTTTGACATCTTTATGGAGAATTGGATGGGGGAAATACTTTGTGCGTTCTATAAACCACATTTCAAGAGTTCACACTTAGCTGATAATCAATAAAGCGTATTTGGCATTGAGAGAGCCCTGAGCTCGTAATATTCTCGAGGCTGGGGCTCCCTCCCATTAGAGGGGCGAGAGGGGAGTTCGAGTTCAGGTAGGTCTCGAGAACTCCCCTGCTTGTCGCCGTGTGAGAAGTGTAAACTGCGGTTTTGATCATTTGGTTTAGTCGATTGGCTATGGTTTGTGTTTTTTGGACGGTGGGAGGAAAACGGGGAACCCGGGGGAAACCCACGCGAACACGGGGAGAATGTGTAAACTCCGCACAGAAACACCGACCAGCCCGACAGGAGGCTCGATTAGCGGTGTTCTTGCTGTGAGGCAACAGTGCTAGCCACTGGGCCACCGTGTCGCCTTATCGGAAAAAGGGGGGGAGGTAGGGGTGGAAGCTTCCAGAAGAAGATAACTGGAGTGAAAAACTCTGGTTATTTATAATGCTTCCGTAATCATCTAATAGGGCAGATTACGGAGCTAATGAGGAGCCAGCCGTGTTGATCATAAGCACGTGATCCTCTCGAAATTAGTTTATGAATAAACCGCACTTAGTGGCCACTGAAAAACCAGGAAAGCTTATTTCTGCCATGGAAAACAATTACAGAAAAAAGCAACTGCAACTTTTTTTATATCCCACAACTCATAACAGTGGCAAGTTTATAGTTGTACGGATTTAAACAATATACTAAACAAAACTTCTATTATATAATCTCATAACTACTAACTCGCAAGTCTGACGTTTTACCTCAGAATTCTAAATTCTTGACATTTATAAATGACACATGCAGAATTCTGTGAAAAGTCATAATTGTGGAGTCAACTTACTTGAGATGTAGCTCAAAGTCACAACTACTAATTTAACGGCTTGCTGATTTGACATTTATCTCTAACTCAGTTGTTTTTTCATATCCAATGAACTCGATGGGCTCTATTTTAACAGTCTAGGTGCAAAAGCGTTAAAGGTGCAGTAGGTGCTTGTCTTCAGGAGCATTTGTTGTTGTGCTGGTCTCTTCACACTCTAATAGTAATGATTACAGTAAATGATCTAAATGTATTTATATGTATTTTTACATTTTGGGTAAGGCATAAAACTAAAAAATGTTCATCCCATTAAATAGAGTCGGGCCGACATCTCTCATAATTCCGATTAGCAGGTCAGACTGTCTGTCAGCAAATGCAGATTTGAACTGCGCAGCCGTTTGTACGCAGCTCCGCCGAGCGCTGTTGGTGCTGCGTGTTCACAAGAGAGGGCGCGCCCGCGAGATCGGTAAAAACCTGCTGAATCAAAACTTTTTAAAAACCTGAATCAATATTGGAGTTACCTTTGCACGCTGGGGAAAGGATGAAACAATGGCTGAAGGATTACTATTTTAGCTTCATGCAACTGATGTAATGTTGTTACAAACGGGTTATATCTTAACAGAAGTGTTGTTCAGCCACTAAAATCTTCCGATAAAAGATTGATAAGACTGTTTTCAGTTTCATAGGGACCTTTTACAGCATCTATAGTGTAGATTTTAATTAGTTTAACAACAAAACACAAGTAATTCGCCTAATCTGCCTAGTCTTTCCCAATATTGTTTACCATGCCACTCTAAATATTCACTCTGAAATAGCATGTCAGTTTGGCTTGCACCCCCGCGGACAAGCACTAATCGCTTTTACCACATGAGAGAGGGTTATTTTGCTGTTCTAGGAGGCGTGGCTTTAGGCGGCAGGGGAGGGACTGTGATTCAGGGATGTATGCTAAGCTGTTAGCATTGTGAAAGATCACCTACTGCACCTTTAAGGGCATGTCCGAATCCACTTTTGCTATTTTAAGGACGGGAAAATACGCTCTGTGCCGTGGTGCATGCTCTAACAGGGTTTAGCTTATTTTCTTAATGAATTATAGGTGTGTTTTGAGAATAAACCAATCAGAGTCTCATCTCCCATTCGCTTTAAGAGTCAGTTGTGTCGCACCATGGTGCATTTGCTAATTACATGACGAACTTTGTAAAAGGAAAATTGAGCGTTTCAAAACAGTTAAGAAAACAGTTCAACAGCATCTGCAGTGTAAGGATAAAGAATGAGCCTCCTCCATTCGGCCTTTCACTTTTTCGTCGATAAAGAAACAATGTTGTGTGCTCTCCACTGAAGACATGCATTAGCCTACATAATTGATTTTGTTTGTTGAGCGCAAAGATTTGTTTCAAAACTATTTCTGAATTCAGTTCTAATTTCCAGCAAACAAATAAATGAGCGATAATAAGGAAGTGTGGTCGAAAAAGTTATATCCAAAGACACGTCCTATGACCCATATGGTCCAAATCCTCAAAGGTGGCCAAATCTAAGCTTGTTTTTTATAAAACAAATATAAATATGGATATAATAAATAATACTAATGATAATAATAACATTATACAAAAGCAAATTGTCGTGAATAAACTGAAAAAGCCTCCCGAGATGAAGAAGGCATGGAGGAACTGGTTTTTATATTTATGTAGAAAATAATAATTGTTGTAATATTTTAATCCTTTAATTGTTTCATTTGTAAAGATATTTGCGTATTGCTCTACATCCTGCGTGTTTTAAACAATGTGTAAGCGAGGCGCACAACTAACGCACTCTGCGCTGGACTTTAGACCTGCTCTCAGCTGGTCTATTGCACAGTCTATTTTAGTTCCTCAAAATAGCAACACGCCAACAACGCACCTTAACACACCTCTTTTCCTGACTGAAACACCCATGGGTCTACAAAGTGGCGCAAATGAATTTGCTATTTAAACAACATGGCGCAAAACAGGAAAACTAGGGTTGCTTTAGTCTAAAACTAGCAACACATCGTGGAAACACATCCTTAATGCGCTGGGTGTATAATAGGGCCCAAAGAGTCAACAGTCCGATCTCACAAGGAGCCGTAACAATTTTACATATTTTCATAAAAGTGGCTATTGAGTACAAATTTATAAGATTCAATTAGTATGAAATTGTACAATATTTACTCTCTTATTGGGAGATAATCAAATCATATTATCGTGTACGAATGAGATTGTAGAAACTAATACAAATGTTACGAATTGCCCACTCAAAATCGCAGTGAGATTGTGTTAACTAATTTGACACTTTAGGTACACATTAGTACTTTTAAAGTAACACTAATATCTAGTAATGTACTGCTAAATACCTTAGGGCAGTGTTTCTCAACCATGTTCCTGGAGGACCACCAGCTTTGCATTTCCTTGTCTCCTTACCCCTTGTGCGCTGTTCAAATGTACTAGCCCTTTTGATATGTTCGGAATGAAAACATCCACAGAATTAAACTGCTGTAAAAATGCATCAGATTAATATTGGTTTAAATTTTTTGGGATAAATATTTTAATCAATTTCAGTCCTGATCAAAACTACTAAATTGTTTAGGAAATTACAGGATTTTAACTCTTTAACTGCCAAACTCATAAATGATGTCACTGACACACAAAATGACGTATTTTCGATATAAAAAGTGATTGTGGACTGTATTTATTTACCTTTTATCACAGTGTTGGACATGTCACTGATTAGTAACAGAATTGGCTTTGATGCATTGTTAGGTTTTCATTTTTCCTCCCTGATTTACTGTTGGTGGCTGTTTTTGCCCCATTGACTTCCATTATAAGCACATTTGATGATGCATAAACGCAGTCTTTGTTTTTATTTACTGTTAGTTCTGAGAGCTGAGATGCATGTTTTGATTTTCTCGGACTCATCAAGGTAAGCGCGCAAAGGTCACTCTCTCACATTCACTCACAGACATTCTCATCCACACACTTTAAAGGGCACCTAGGTTACCCCTTTTTCAGATTTAATACAAGTCTTTTGCGTCTCTAGAATGTGTCTGTAAAGTTTCAGCTCAAAACACCCATCAGATTTTTCATTATACCTTTTACAAGATGCTGTTTTATACATATTTCCACCAGGGGGTGGTTTTGTCGTACTGCGCCTTTAAGGCGAGTCCTCTCCGCCTACTGTTTCTACGTGCCTTCCTGCGTGCTTTAATCTCCTCCCTCATCTGCTCAGACAACAGACAGACTTAAAGGAAGAAGGTCTCACGTAGCGTTTGTGAGAAATACTACAGTAAGAAATTTACCAATCAGTATTTGTTGTGCAGTTGCATTGATAAGTCACATGCGCGCGCACACACACACAGATACACACGCACGCCGCAGCTGACACACACACACACGGACAGGCAGACAGACAGACACTCAAATTTCTCAAACTCAAAGTTTTTGCACTCAAATGTGACAGGATACAGGCTAATCTCCACTGCTGTGTGGATATCTGTTATGTTATTGTACAAAATAAACCTGATTTAACGTCTACAAACCAGGATTGACGCATCTTCATTTATAATTGTTCTGACACGCGGCTGTGCTGATGAAGTAAAGCTGAAGTAAATTGCTGATCCTAGCGAATTGAAGACCTTTTATTCCCGGTTGCTTTGCGCACATCTAGTCTTGTTGACATCATATACACGAGACTAACGGGACATGTAAATGAGCGCAGCTGTCAATCAATTCCGTGGGCGGGGGGACCGCACCCCTACGTAAAGTTGCGGTCGGTCTGAAAACAGCTCCAATTGGTCCACCGTTTTTATGTTGTTAAATTGAAAAAAAGGACTGGGTGTGTTTATATCAGCCCAATATGATGGTCTATACACTATATATACACATATGTCTGTCCAAATAGCTTGACAAGTAGATTTTTCACCATAGGTGCCCTTTAAATTGCTGTTATACTCCATATAAAATCCAGAACTTGAGCTTTTTCTTTTTTTGCACAGGCCTGAAGGGTTAATGGTGCCAACTGATGATCAACAGTAAAAATGACTAATTAGACCTCTTCCTAACAGGAAAATCCACCAACAATCAAAAATGCAGGATTGTATGGTGTCATGATTTTGTAAAAAAAAAAAAAAAAGTGGTCATAATGGAAGTCAATGGGGCAAAAACAGCCACCAACAGAAAATTATGGAGAAAAAAAAATTGAAAATGAATTAAAAACAATGCATTAAAGCGCACTTAGTTTACCCCTTTTTTAAGATTTAATATTAATGGTGCGTAATTAATGGGATGGTGCGTCTTGTTGGGAGATCACAACTGTGTTAAGCGTTTGTATGTGGGGAACGGGGGCTATGGCACCTCTTTGGGGGATCATAACAGGTTTATAAGTAAAGACCGGGGCTGGTAGGCATGCTGCTACAAAACCGCCTAATATTACACTACCGGCCTATGTTTTTTGTGCAGCTGTTTATTTGTAAACAGGGAGAGAAACCCCTGCGTTTGAATTATATTTTGCTCAAAAAATGTTTAACAATGTTTTAATAAAGGCTTTAACTCTCAAGTAACCATTTATGGGAAAATACCGGACATATATCGTATACCGTCATTCCTCCTGAAAATATCAGGATATGAGAATTTGCCTATATCGCTCAGCCCTACCTCAAAGTGGATGAAAACATCCCCAACGGTACATACGAGGTAACCAAACACACCTGATTCAGATCATCAGCTCATTAGCAGAGACTGAAAGACCTGTAATGGATCTGACAGACAAAGGAGACACCCAAACATGCAGTGTTGGTTGTCCTGCAGGAACATGGTTGAGAAACACTGCTTTAGGGTACTGCCTCAGTGACAAGCCTAAAAAACAAGCATGAATTGTGAGATATAAAGTCGCAGTTACCTTTTATTCTTGTTCCTCGAAAAAAAAAAGCCCATAGAAAAAGCTTGATTGAGTAATAACAGAGCTGGAAGACTAGCTTTGGTCCTCAGGAACTGCCTCCATTACAGCATCAGAAACGTCCTGCAGAGGCTGTGTGTAAAGTACCGTATGGCTTGTGGTCCAGTTCAGCAGGACGGCATTAAAAAAGGGCTCAGACTGAGCTCAGCTTTACCAGACCCCGCACTGAGTCTTCATGAAGCGAGTCCTGGCTGACGGGGTCAAAGAGCTGCGTCGGGTGCACGTGGTGGCCCAGGTGGGTGGCGCAGGGCAGAGGTGCGGGCGGAGAGGGCGTCTCTTCTGGACTGATGAAGTGTTGGTGGTGTAGGTGATGATGACAGTGGATCTCAGAGTCCCGCAGGGCCATCAGCTCTCCTCCGCAGCTAAGGCCAGGGATGGAGGAGGGCAGCGAGGGCTGAGGGGGGCCCATGGTGGAGCACGGCCCGCCCAGAGAGGTTTTGGCCTGGAGCGGTGGGCCTCCGCCCAGAATGACGGGCTGACTGTGGAGCAGCGGGTTGGTGGCGGCCTGCAAAACGAATTTGGTGCTCTGAATGCACTGGTCTTGAGCACACTGGGAGGAGGCATGAAGGACAGAGAGAGAAAAGGGGAAGCCAGGAGGAAGTCAGACCAGTCAGAGTTGAAGTAAATGTTACAGAAAAACACATTCCAGGGCTCCAAACTGTAAGTAGCAGTGCTTCCTTCCAAAGATGCGAAGTAAACTTTTGTGCAACACTGGAATACGGCATAAAACAACTGAAAATAAAGCACTGTTTACATCCAATGAGAACAAAGTTTACATTACCTGATAAACTGGTGCCAAACATTAAAAAGTAAAATGGAATTTACAGTGGGTCTTTTTTTCCTTATATAAACCATTTTGAGGGATGTAAACAAAAACTATGGTTGCAACGTATTTCCTGTATAACATTTTTAATTTTCCAACAAATTTACAGTTTTACATTTTTATTTTCCAACGAATTTCCTGTTTTAAATGTAGCATTTTTCCAAGTATTTCCTGTTTTACATTTTTTATTTTCCAACGAATTTCCGGTTATAAATTTAAAAATTTTCAACGAATTTCCTGTTTTACATTTTTAATTTTCCATTATATTTATAGTTTGACATTTTTAATTTTCCAACGAATTTCTGGTTTTAAATTAAAAAATTTCCAACGAATTTCCTGTTTTACATTTTTAATTTTCCAACAAATTTCCAGTTTTAAATTAAAAAATTTTCAATGAATTACCTGTTTTAAATTTTTTACTTTCCAACGAATTTCCGGTTTTAAATAAAAAAAATTTTCAGCGAATTTCCTGTTTTACATTTTTAATTTTCCAACGAATTCCCGGTTTTACATTTTAAAATTTCCAACGAATTCCCGGTTTTACATTTTTAATTTTCCATTATATTTATAGTTTAACATTTTTAATTTTTCAACGAATTTCCGGTTTTACATTTTTATTTTCCAACGAATTTCCTGTTTTAAATTGTTAATTTTCCAACGAATTTCCTGTTTTACATTTTTAATTTTCCAATGTATTTCCTGTTTTACGTTTTTAATTTTCCAACGTATTTCCTGTTTTAGATTTTTAATTTTCCAACAAATTTCCGGTTTTAAATTAAAAAATTTCCAACGAATTTCCTGTTTTAAATTTTTAGCTAGTCCTGCAAAGTGTAGTTCCAACCCCAATCAGACACACCTGTGACCGACCAATGAACCAATCTCATCTCACACCCTCTCAAATGTTCTTTTAATAATTCTAGAAACTACTGAGCAAAAGTCTATTTTCAAAATGATTTTGTAATTCTGTTACTGTCTTTCCCACAATTGTTTTCACAAACCTCAGGCACAAGTGATGTTAAGCAAGTTATGTTACCCAGGTCTGTTACTGTGTTCAACTTATTTACTTATTTATCAAATTTAGAGCGAAAAAAAAGTGGTTAATTAGTCATACTGTATATAACACTAGTTTCCCAGGGAATTTTTTCCAAAACATTGCAAATTTGGATGGAAAGAGCAATAGAGACGATTTCCTGTTAGCATATGTTGCGTTTTAGAATCTGGCACAGTTTGTTCATGGCTGTGTCAAGCAACCTGGTCATGTTGGCATCTGTGTAAATTGGATACTGTGCACTAAGTGATGAGGGAATTTGAAAATGAAGTGATGAAAAAAATACACCGTTATAATAATGGCGACTACCTTTTTTAAATACTTGTAGAGTTTTTTTTTGGAGCCCTGGGTCAGAAAAGGCTTGACAAAGAAGAATAGCAAAATAATTATTCGAAGGGTAAAATCAAAAAGCTTACATGCTGAAGAGTATTTAAAGGCATTGAAAAAGAGGTTAGAAATGCAGATGAATTTATCAAAGCTTTAAAGAACATTTCGTTATTCCTGAGCATCTTTTACATCCTATTTAAAATGAATTATGTCCTCTTAAAAAAACACCATACAGTATATACAGACAGACACATACTCACCCACACTTTCTTAAAAAATCAAGGTCATTTGTAAGCCCTGTAAAAAGTTTACAGGAGTAAATAAGCAGTTTTATTTTTAGTTTTATATCTTTTTTAACTTTACAAAATTAGAAAATGGTGGTGACAAATGGTGGAGAGCCCTTTTGGTCCCCCAAGACCAGTTTAGGGTTTTTAAATCTGTGATTTCTAACATAGTGCAGCTTTACAATGAGCTCATTGAAGTCGCCCAAAAAGGCTGGTCGTCCCCTAAAGGCAAAAGCATAAGACGACTTAGGAGAATGTGGACAACTTCAATAGAGTGTTTTCATGACGCATCAAAAGTTGGCCATATTGGTGACACAGAATGTAAACAATGTTACTGAACCAACTGACACTCGCATGTTTTGCTGATTATAGCTGCTGAAAAAGATCAGTTGTTGTCATGTTTGAGGTTTGTTAACCAGTCGGCTGGAAAAAAAGCTTAGACTTTTCAGTTTATATGTGATTCAGCAGTTTACCATGGGTTTTTAGGGGCTTGTTTTTCTATGTAAACATGCTTGATGGAGCTACATAACCATTACATTTGTGTCTCCCATCTTTTGCAGCACCTCGCAAACGAGCGCCGTGTTTTTAAAACATTCAGACTGCATGATTTTCAAAGTAGTCGTGTCACAGATGTTTTCACACTGCATGACTATCTGGGCTAGCATTTCGTCGCTGCTTTGTTTGCACTGCAAGATGGATAGGCGACAGGGGCTTTTACATTGCATGACTTTACAATAGAAAGAATTGCCCACAAACTTCGTCCAAACTACGTCTCACAACCAAAAACACGTAGTATATCTTTTGTTATTAACTACATAACGAGAAAGAAGCCTTAATTGGAGTAGAATATTTACATGTTTGCTCACCTGGGTTTGAAGGGAATTCGCAATTTCTCCTCAACTTTCTTATTTAACTTTCTGTATGAAACGTCAAACAGACACGGGTGCTCCTGTCAAACCTCCACTAGTTTTTCCTCCATTTCTTGGGTCCAAATAAACTGAAAATGAGCGATTTTAACTTCTACCTCAACATCCCGCTGGCCTGCAGGTACACACACGCAAGGGAATGCTGCTCTCTCATTGGCTGTAGGTGATTGCCTAATTTCACTAGGCATGATTTGAATCACCAACAGCTACATGCTAAATATCTCACAGGCATCGGCGATTCATCTGCGATTCTCTCAGATCGCGTCTTTGATAGTTCATACTGAGTGATTGTCACTTTCATAAACGAGCGGCGATTTGCCAGTGATTTCAGGCATTTGTCGGCGTTTTCTCAAAACTTGTCGGCGAGTCAAAATCGGGGCTAAAATCATGCAGTCTGAAATCGAAATTAGTCTTTAAAATAATTATGGAATTATTGAAAAATTTATATAAAAATATCGTAATTTTTATATATAAATTATAATATATCAATTTTATAATATATCAATTTCCTCTCGGCTCGACTTCCCACCGTATGCATTTATATATCAGCACTAGGTTCATCAAGACGTTAGGCCAGAGGAGTGCTCAACTGAGCCTGGTTTCTCTCAAGGTTTTTTCCTTCACTTTGTGTGGTTTATTCATAAACTAATTTCGAGAGGATCACGTGCTTATAATCAACACGGCTGGCTCCTTGTTAGCTCCGTAATCAGCCCTATTAGATGATTACGGAAGCATTATAAATAACCTGAGTTTTCCACTCCAGTTATCTTTGACTTGAAGCTCCCCCCCTTCCACCCCTACATCCTCCCACTTTTTCTGATCGGGCGACACGGTGGCCCAGTGGCTAGCACTGTTGCCTCACAGCAAGAACACCGCTAGTCCAACCCATCGGGTTGGTTGGTGTTTCTGTGTGGAGTTTGCATGTTCTCCCCGTGTTCGCGTGGGTTTTCCCCGGGTTCCCCGGTTTCCTCCCACCGTCCAAAAACATAAACCATAGCCAATCGACTAAAACAAATTATCACCCAATACAACCTGAGTTTACACGTCTCACGGTGACAAGCAGGGGAGTTCTCGAGACCTACCTGACCTCGAATTCCCCTCTCGCCCTTCTAATGGGAGGGAGCCCCGGGCTCGAGGATATTACGAGCTCAGGGCTCTCTCCCGGGACAGCATGCCAAATACGCTTTATTGATTATCAGCTAAGTGTGAACTCTTGAACGTCAGTTGGTGAAGTTTGTTCCTTGGCACTGTCGCCACTGGCTTGCTTGGTTTGGGTCTTATGGAGCTGCGCAAGTGTTTGAACTTTTAAGAAGTGAAAATTAAACCACACTGAACTGAAATTCAACTCTGAAAACTGGACCAACAGTTACTAGAACTAGTGATGTGCGATACCACTGATTTCCTATTCGATCCGATACCAAGTAAAATGAAGGCGAGTGTCGGCGATACCGATCCGATACTGCCCAAAAATGACTGTTTGGGAAATTAAAGTAACAAGTAGTGTAATTAAAAGTGTCACTTTATACTGAATACGAGACATATTACAGCTTATTCTTATTTATTGTTAATTGATGAAGAATTATCTTTTAACTTACATATTTATTGACAGCATCTGAGCATCTTAAAACGGCTGCCTTAACATCTTAAAAAAAACATTCACACCTCTACATTTAGTGACATGTTAATCCGGTTCCCCTGAAAGTGTTTTGAACCTTTTTTCGTTGTTTTATCATAGGCACAAAAAACCCAAGACCCCTAATACAGCCACATCGCCGCAATTTCTCCCTCTGTACCTGGATAGCGCCTCCCTGCTGCACCTAAGGACTCTGAAAGCGATGTCTGTTTTGCCCTAGCAGCACTTGTGCCTCTTCTTTCCTCCTCTTTATGCTGTGTTCACACCAGACGTGGAACGCGCGGATAAATCGCGCTACTCGCGTGTAAATAGCCGCGTGAACATTTGAGTTTACTCGCTTCATTCGCGCGTCAAACCCCGCTTCATTCGCGTGTCAAATTCACTTCAGAACAGACGCGGATTCGCGTGATGGGCGGGGCTTCTGTCTGCCCGGTGACTCTAGCTTCATAGCTAAATGGCTAACATGGATTTTATGAAGAAAATAACAGTGTTTATGTGCTTTATGAAGACTGAAAAACAGCGTTGATACGTTTAGGGTCGTGTCTGAGTCCACTACATTTTTTCAGAGGTGCATCCTGCTCTGTGAGCTCATAAACTCCTCCAGAAACTGAACCTGGATGACGGAGGCTTTCAGCGGTGCTTCTGACTGAGCCAAGCCGAGTTTGATGAACTGTTTGTCAGTAAAGGCTGGAGCACCGACAACAGGTTCTACGTCACAATCACACCCCCACAAGAGCAAGCTTCTGATTGGTTAACATGGCGCGAATGTACGCTGAAGTTCAGATTTTTGAAATCGAGAGATTTCGCGTCAAACGCGCAAAACGCTCAATTCGCCCCGCGCCATTCACGCAATTTGCGTCTTTCGCGCCGCGCCATTCGCGCGTATCGCTCCGCACGATGTCTATTCACGCATTTGCATTGACTTAACATGTAAATCACTCGCGATTGATGCGCGTGCCGCGTCTGGTGTGAACGCAGCATTAGACCGTCTAGTCATGATGTTGTCATATTCTGTTTTGTGATTTCTATGTAGAAGTTTGATTAGTTTTGTAGTATTACCACAGTACCTCACTGTTTTAAAAACATGTGCCAGGCCAGCGGACTGACAGAGTGGCTAGCTAGCTTGATCTGCAGTGGTATAGTGCCATATTACGCACATGACTTTGCAGGCGGAAGAAAAAGTAGTCCGACTAAGTTGGCATTATTCAGAGAAACTAGGGTAGTTGTGGTTACTTTCCGCAGTATTTTTACTTCCATTAAAATAGATATTTGCTTCAAATTATTGAAATATCTATATTTTAATAAGAAAAGCAATTCTAGAACATACAAAGCTGGTATCGGAGATATCCATATTTTAGTATCGCACATCACTATCTAGAACTTCTACGTTAAGCTGCTTTGAAACAATCTACATTGTAAAAGTGCTATACAAATAAACACAAATTGAATCTTTAAGCTCAACCAATAGCAGAACAGAAACTTCTGAGGAGGTGGGGATAAAAATAACCTCGTCTGATTGGTCAAATGTAGACACACAACCTAAGCAGAAAATAAATGCAGGTTATCACACGCCTGTGATATGTATATATTGCACATACTATCATCGCGATAATGATAATCTTTGAGAAATATCGTGCAGCCCCAACAAAAACACGCACAGATATGGTATGGTCGACTTACCATGTGACTCTGGACTTGATTGGGGGGGCAGGCGCTGGTGCCATTGGTCTGGGTTGCAGGCTGCGGCGTGTCTGGCTGAATAAAACCTCTTCTGTCAATCAAACTGCAGAGAGAGAGAAAGGAAATGCATGAAACATTCCCGTTATGAGTCAGGTACGTGGGTGAGGGAGGCGGAGGGAGGTGGATGCATGAGTATGTATGTGTGTTTAGTCCACCTCCAGCTCGACATGCCCACACACAGAGCAGATGGCAGCCAGTGATGCTGTGCCCACTTCTGCTCCATCAGAAAGTCATTAATGGTGCGCGGAGCTCTCGTGTGGGTGTGCGAGCAGATTCGTGACGTCGGCAAACCACCATCTGAACACATTCCAGGCTTATCCGAGACGTTCGCTCATCCCGCTGATTAGTTTTTTCGCCTCTTATATTTAAAGGAAGGAGCGAGAAATCTGCTGAGGTCAAGAAATCTTTTCACAAGATCAGCGCGAATCCCTTGGCTGATATCGTGCCTGGCTAATGACTTTCTGAGGACGTTGATGGATATCTTTATGTGAAATTGACTTTTTTTCTTCCTGCGGAGCGGTAATTACGTTTTTGATGCGGAGATATGAATGTTGTCAAGCAAAAAAAAAGATTTGCAAGAATGTAGAAAGGACAAGAGAGAATGCCCTTTTCCTAAATAGCTTACCCAGGTGAAAAATAATATATAATTAAATGCAATTAAAATACACTTAAATACCTGCAAATACATTTTTAGTACATTGTTATTTTTTGTGTTAAATAAAAGTTTGATGGTTTTACACTATAAATATACTAATTAAAAGTATGTTTATACTTCAGTAGGACTTTAGTACACTTGACAAAAGTATACTAAATACCAGTAATACTTAAATACATTTTTAGTGTACTACAATAAAGTACACTACAGAAAAAACATCCAAAAGAGATTTATTAGTGTGTTTTTCAAAAGTGTGCTTTAAATGCTTTAAACATTAGTGGATTTTTAGTACACTGTTTACATCCTAATCCAAAGTTTAAAATAAGTTAATATATAAAAAATCTATTAGTAATTTATTGTAGTAGAAGTACATTTTCCCAAAAGTTGTACTTAAGTACACATAATGTAAATGCAATTTTATCACTAACACTTAAATTGATTTTGTGTGCGGTAATTTAAGTTTACATTAAATTGACTTTATTAAAAATCTATTAGTAATGTACTGTAGTAGAAGCACATTTTCCCAAAATACTTTTCAAAAGTTCACACTTGGATACTGTTTGACAACTTGTTAGCAAGTTAGCAGTTTTGGCATGCTGTCCCGGGAGAGAACCCTGAGCTCGGAGATAGTTGAGCCCAGGGCTCCCGCCAGGTCCATAAAGCATGTGAGGGGAGTACGAGGTCAGGTGTTCTCGAGAGCTCCCCTCGGCAAAAGAGGATAGGAGGAGAAGGGGTGGATGGGGGGTTTCTTCGGAAATCGAAGATAAGGGAGTAGACCTTAGCTAGGTTATTTATAGTGAGTTTGGATCGATCCGATTGGCTAACTAATGAGTGTAGATGAGTGGCCAGTTTGTGAAACTTCATTTAATACAGTATTTAGCACACTTTTTTTACAATTTGTATATGCTTTTAATATATTACTATTATACTTTAAATTAGTCATAAATATATTTAAATGTTTAAAATTAGGGTTCAAGCATATTTCTAGTTGTAACTAAATATATATATTTTTAAAATACAGATATAGTATGTTAAAAGCACATTTTAGTTCAATTTCAGGGTGTCTCAAAATAGCAAAGTTGAGTGCACTTAGATGGTATTAAGTTTATCTTAACATATACTTAATACTATCTTTTAGTACATTAAGTACAAAATTAGAGTGTGAAAATAGAGCACTTTTAGTACATTACTGAAAGGTGTACTAAGTATACTTAAAGTGCATTTTAGTGCACTTTTTTTTAACCTGGGTAAACCAGGAGTGTCCAAACTCCGTCCTGGAGGGCTGCTTAGTTTAGCTCCAACTTGCTTCAACACACCTGCTAGGAAGTTTTAAATAAATGTAGTAAAGCTGCGGTCACACTGGGCTTTTCCTCACATAGACTTCCATTCATACGTACGCGAATGCGTCAGACCGGAAACACAGGGTCATGCGTCAAGTTTTGCAGGTTTCTGCGGTGCAAAGGTCAAGCTTGGTGAACTCTGACCAGCGAAATCGTATCACTTGACTATGCGAGACCAATCGAGGATCTAAACATGACCTCTCTGGACAGAAATTTAAAACATGGAGCAATCGCTCGCTTTTTTAATGTCTAATATTCTTGTTTAATCCCGCCCCCTTTTCGCATCGCCGTACTACTTTCGCACACACATACTAGTGTGACCGCAGCTTTAGAGCTTGATTAGTTGGTTCAGGTGTGTTTGATTAGGGTTGGAGCTAAACTCTCCAGGGGTCCGTTCTTCGTACCTCGCTTAAATGATCTAAGAATATTTGGCAGATCCTGGATCTTTTAATCTTGATAACTGATCTCTCACTAATTTGGTTCTTCAAACAAGTTCACGAATCAGATTAAAATGTCTGGATGAACTGATCTGAGATCGCTGCGTGTGTTATGAAGGACAGATCTATCGATCCTCGAAATCATGATCAGCAATGCAACGATTGGCTGACAGCACAGCAGCGTAATGACATCATCTGATTAATATTCAATTATCCATGTCAGCAAAATTACATCAAATTAGCAGTAAACGGTTTGTTAAATGACACGCAATAACCTTCCACATTTGTTGTGAGCTGCAGGCTTTACACTTTCATGTGTCAAGACAAGAGTATTCATCATGTATTTCAATGCAAATCAATGTATTTAGTTCTACATTTAGAAAAGATTTTCTTTATAATAGTAGCCGTTTTTTAATCGGTGTAAAGAATAACTGGATGTTTTCAAAAGCATTTTCATATTGGTAAACTTTTGTGAAGCATCAAATCATTGGCATATTAACTATGAAAACATGTTTATGACTGCATAAATGTATTATTGCTTTAAAAAACGTCACATATTGTGCATTCCTATTATACACAATTTGTACTAAAGCGATCTAAAAAGTTCATATCAATAAGTTATCTCTGTGCACCACCAGGTGGCAGTCTTTGTACTTTCATTTCGAGGGTGCAGATTGCATACGTTTTATTAATATGTATAACTTTATTTATGTTATTAATGACTATAACATTATATATATAGTTAAAAAAAGTACAATTTTCCCAAGTGTATATAACCACTACTGTAAGAAAATATCAGAATTCGGAACACTTTCTGTATTATCTTTGCTTGAACTGAGCCGATCTAATCCTGTTTATATGAATTGAACCTGCTCCCGATAAGGATTGACCTAGCAGAACTGTTCCTATGACAACAACTCTCGGATCAGCTTTGAAGAACGAAACGATCCTGGATCGTGTCAAATCGTCAATATCCAAATCCAGCTAACTGAGTAATCCACGTACGAAGAACGGACCCCAGGACACCGGCCCTCCAGGACCGAGTTTGGACACCCCTGGCTTAAACTATTACATTGAGTTGATATTAATTTTCATTTCTCTTAAAATATTGCATATGGTGCTTCAGACAGGTATGGTTTACCTAAAAATGACACTTCTGTAATACAGGCTCATTGGAAATATGTGCTTCAAAGAACAGCCGATCCAAATATACAGTTGAAGTCAGAATTATTCGCCCCCCTTTGACTTTTGTTTTTCTTTTTTAAAATTTTTTCCCAGATTATGCAGAGCAAGGACATTTTCACAGTATGTCTGATAATATTTTTTTCTTCTGGAGAAAGTCTTATTTGTTTTATTTTGGCTAGAATAAAAGCAGCTTTAAATTTTTAAACACCATTTTATGGTCAAAATTATTAGCCCCTTTAAGCTATATTTTCAATCGATAGTTTACAGAACAACCTGACAAGCAAATACATCACAACCAGTCTTTGTCATGACAACTTGACCAGGACAATATAGCTCGTCATAAATCTGTCATAAACATGATTGTCATGATGCCATTATAATTGTGTCATGAATTTTATGACAGCATCATTAATAGTTTTATTGACCTCAACTAGTGGTACAAATAGAATTTGTAATCAAAATGTCATTAAATATCAATGACGCTATAATAATATTGCCAATTTTAATGACTAATTAAATTCCATCTACTGGAAAAGTGATCATAAAACAATTACACAATTATATGTAGAGGTGTGAACCTAAACTGATCTCATGGTTGGGTTGCGATTGTCATGCCATCAATTTGGTTTAATTCTTTATCACGGTGCGTTGACGATGCTTTCCATACATTTTTTTATTTTCGTCACGGCAGCAATTCTTGTATTAAAATGTATAAATATACATACTGTTTCTAATACAATTTTGTTCTTTAATACAAACAGTCAGATATATAAACTGTACCTTTAAACAACACGAGCATTTATAGCAAAAAAACAAATATAAATATCCCACTCGCTTTCTGAGCCTTGTCTAGCGAGTTCTTTCTTACAGCCCTTTGATTGGTCAAGTGCTCAACTGAAATTGGCTCTATGCGCTGGCGCTCTTCACAGATGAGTAAAGCCTAGTTTAAACACTGATAAACAGCAGTGGCGATTACGGCTGACCCATTATAGACGCAGTGAAGAAAACTCTGCAGACACACGCTCATGTCTGTATCCAGAAATATCGCTGTAACAGCGGAGAGGAAAAGTCACACCAACAGGTCAAATGGGCCACAGTGAGAGAAATGGAGTTTACTTTCATTCTCTCAATCACAGTGAAATAGGAGCTTCTGCTGTAAGTGTCAGTGAGAGACTGTCCAGCAAACACACACACAGTAACATTGTGCACTGTTTCTGTGTTTTTAAGTAGTTGGAGTGTTGTAAATAGTCGCGCTCACCTCCCTCGCCATAGTAAGCAACGGCGACATAGCGCATATGAGATAAATGACGTCAGTACATAATAACCGGTTATAATTATTACTGAACTGATACCGAATTGTGCACCGAAGAAACATTTAATTTTGACACCCCTACTTATATGGCCTCATGACAATCATGTTTATGACAGATTTATGACAAGTTATGTCATATTTCATGATGTTAAATGAGTCTTTAAGTTAACTTACCTTATGTTTACCCATGCAAGGTAGCACTTTTTATTTTAATGACTAAAATAATCCACATCTGTCCATCCCTAATATTTATATATTTGATATTATTTAGAAAAGAATTCCCTTTCACCTACACCTTTATGTGTTTATTGAATACAAAACGTGTTATAAAAAGGGGAGGAGCTACTATATGTCCTGCCCTGTCAAATTTCGAAATTAAGTCTGCGCAATAGCCTAGTGGTTAGTGTGCCGACATCATATGGTGCAGTAGCATGTCAGGGCGTCCACAGTTCAAATACCAGCGCGAGGACATTTTCCTACCCTACCCCCCTCTCTCTCTCCAAATTCGCTTCCTGTCTCAATACCTATCTAATAAAAGGTCAAAAACAAATCTTAAAATAAATAAATAAAAATCTAAATGAAAATAATCTACATTTCAAAGGGGATCTTTAAAAACTGAATTGTATGCAATTTGTTTTGTATGTTTACACTCCTAGAACACAGTGTATTGACCTTATTCTGTAATGCGGAGGTGTGCTCGTTTTTGCAATTGTTTCGATTCAGTCGACTATGTGAGAAATGACTAGCAATAATAAAAAAAATTGTCAAAATACTTGCCCTACAAAGAAGCGATCATGACTACATATAAAAATAGAAGAAGAATATATTTCATACTTGTCAACATTGGAATGTGAAAATAAGGGATATGCCCACCCCCCTTAAAAAATTCCCAAATTACTAAATATGTTCATTTAGAGCTGTTTCATTGTAAATAAACAGTTAATTTGTCAGTAATATGTTTTATTAGTATTATTTACAAAAGAAGAAAAATGTATACATTAGCAGCAAATAAATTAGCAAACAGCTTTTTAAAAATAATAGTTATTATAATGAAATAGAATCAACGAATTCTAAACGAATTAAACAAATTAAAAAGCAACAAATGAATCTCTTATTTATTTTGATTTTTTTCATTTGATTACATTAAATAACAGAGGTGCAACTTTAAAAATGCACACATCTAACATTATAATGAAAGCGTTCGATTGCTTTCCCAACGTTTTATGCTCATTTAGGACAAAATTAGTCGCGTTTAAAAAAAAAAAAAAAACAGCAAGATCGACATCTTTAGATGTTATCATTTTTATTATATGCCTGTTTAAACATGCACCCAAAACCCAGACTTTTACTTCGCTTCAAATCGCGTGTGCAGAATCTGTTTGAGAAACAGCGTCTGTTTATCACTATGGAGCGCGTCAGCTGACAGTCGTGCATTTTGAGGATTGCATATGAAGGGGAGACGGCACCTGTAATGAAAAGGAAAGGGAATCCCACCATTTTTATATTTACTTCAAAGTGTTTTCATGCCTAAACAAAGCGAAAGCCCAGAACAAACTCGCATTTAAGAGCAAGGGGCGGCCCCTGGTGGTTTGGAGGTATGGGTTGCATATAGGCAGGATCGGCTTTTTAATGTTTATTTGCCACCCTTCAGAGAAAGACTGAAAATATGGGAGAAATACAAAATACCTTAAAGGGATGACAGCGGGATATAACTGTAAAATATGGGAGAATCCTGTGAAAAACAGGAGGGTCGACAGGTATGATAACTAGAAAATATCAGTTTGCAACATCAAGCAGCATAACGAGCTGTTTTTAACTTCTAGAAATCAATGGAACGTCTGCTCGTATGTGAAGAATAGGGTCAATACTCTGGAATACGCATAATACTGCATTGGATTTGACCAACCGCTGGACAAATACAGAAAAATAGCAAGAGTTACTGCATTCACCTCGGTGGCAGAGGTCCACACAGCGCCGCGCAGCAGTTGGTGATGAAGTTTCCGTAGCTGTAGGGGTTGTAGTTGCCTTTGCCTCGTTTGGATGACCATGAACCTTTGATCTGAAACAGTGATGTGACCGTTGAGAACTCACAGTAGCTGAAAGGGCTAAACTGCCCACTTCAGAGCAGACAGAGAGACACAACAGGCAGCCTTAATAAACCCCGTGATAAACCGGGGCGATGATGGAAAAAGAGTTTTAAGGCTGATTATACTTTCCTTCCTGTGAAGCGCTACGGTAAAAATAAAAAATACCCACTGATCTTTAAACCAAATCTTTTGAAGTGCTCATTAATTATCTTCCTGTAACGGCTAGTCAAACTTTCCGCGGGTTTCTTTTGATCTTGGGTTATAGTCTAATTCCTACAGGGACGCGTTTAGATAAACTATGTTTGCAGGGTCCAGAATCAACCTGCTGGCCGGAGATTTGAGGAAACACATCAGTCATATAAACTCGCTAATGGCTCCAAAACTAAATTTTTGTCGCTTTGAATCATATAGTTGGTTATGTCTTGCATATTTTCGACATATAGACGGTATATTTATGCCATTTAAATATACAGCACACTCAGAAATAAAGGTACAAAATCTGTCACTGGGGTGGTCAACACTTTTATACAGTAAAGGTGGATATTAGCAAAGACTACAGCATATAGTTTTGAATGGGGAAAAGTGTAACAGTCAATAGCCCCTTTCTCACAGTGATACCCGTAAATTTCTGGGACGACTTTATTTCCGGTAAATTCAAAAAAGCGCTGTTCACACAGGCGAGGACGTTACGGAATTTTTCCGGAAAAGACCATTCACACATTCATTACAAAATACGGTAAATTCTGATGTCATTAACCAGAAATGAGCTCTAAACGTCTGCGCTTGTATTTGTAAACATTTGACTACATTACAAACTCTGTGAATGGATCAGTATTGTGAACAACTTTAATAAAAACATATAAAGAAACACTTTCGCATGTCCAGATGTACATGATATGATCTGGCGCTCACTCCTTCACGGGCATACGCGACACGTAAGGTAAACAAACAACGGCTTATCATAAGCAGCTTATCGATAATTATTTACACAGTTGGCATCAAGAAGGAGCATGTTAACTGACTAACATACAGCCGCTAATATGTGAAAAAATATTCAAAGGCTTTTATTCCCATAAACCGTGCGGACGTGAACGCGTCTGATTGTTCTGATTGGCTAAAGTAGACGTCTCACGTCAGCACGTTCTAGACATGCACACGCTCTTTCCGGCAATCTTCCTTCTGCATTCACACAGCGCAGCATTCCGGCAAATAACCAGTAATGTTACAACTTCTCTTTCCGGAAAATAGCCAGAACGAATTTACCGGTATTATCAAAAAGGGCCTGTTCACACATACAACCTTTCCAGAAAATTGTCGGTAATATTCCGGAAAGGTCTGTATGTGTGAAAGTGGCTAATATGGCAAATTTAACCCTTGCAGGAGCCAATCATCAATCGCTATAGTCTGACGTTTCTAGTGTGCTTTTATAGCGATGTCTACTTTAAAATGAACCAACTACACTTAAAAACAAAAGTTTTCTGGTTTTGTAATCTGTATGAAACGAGCATGAGGAACTGTCCGTCCTGTCAAACACACATTACATGACGACAACAAAGAGTCGCTGTCATTTCTGCACATTCTGGATTTTTTTCATCACCAAGACCAAGTTGTAGATTACTTCAGAAGAGCAGCGTGATCAGATAAAGCATTATCCAGAGAATGATAATGTGTAGAAAAGCCATAGATGAGGTTCGAGTCGTGATCTTATTCCTTTCGAGTGTGCATTAGCATGGGCAACCTGAAAACATTTTGTTTGATTCGAATGTTTAGAAACAAAGCTTATGAGACAGTTGTCGCTTAATTTTATTGGTTATTTTAAACATGTAATGCAATTGTAAGCTTAACAAACGTCAAAAGTTTTAAAGAATTTGATGTTTCACCATTCAGTCAGAATGCCCGAGCCCTTTGATATTAGTAGCATTATGGCCCATTTACCATTTACCCCTGCACACGCCATCATATGTCATCGCGATCTCTTGCTTCATATAAGATCAGATGATCACGATTGCTGTAGTTATTCCGGTTGTGTTATTTTCTGGTATTTATCTTCAATAAATCCCCGAAGGCATAAATTATGTTATGTTAATGATAAAATGTTGCAATAATATCGTAACTGCATTGTGTATTTACACCGTGGCCATATTCATCAATGTAAACGCACAAAAAACAGCATTAACATTATAGCAGACACTATAAAAAGCCCATTCCCAGCCACCAGACTTTTGTGAGAGGGTATTTGAGTAGAGCTGTGAACCTACCCAGTGTCTCACGGTTCAGTTGCACTCCCTCGCCATAGTAAGCATCGGCAACATAGGGCATATGAGAAAAATGATGTCACTACAAAATAACCGGTTATGATTATTACTGAACCGATACCGAATTGTCTGCGTCTGCATCGTGGTGCACCTAAACATTTAATTTTGACACCCTTATATTTGAGTGTCATTGAGTGTCAGAATGTTGTGGAACTGCTATACAGGAGTTATGATAATGAATTATAGATCGTGAAATTTAGTGTTTTTTATTTTAGCGGGTTTTTTAAAACCATGAGGGTAAAACACGAATGCGGTTATGAATATATTAAAACGCGTTTGTTTGTCGTAAAAGTTCGTAATAATGACCAAAAAAAATACTAATTTGTATCCGGGTGCAACTATTCTGCCGTTGTGGCTGGAGTATTCTGGGAACATTTCTTACCCCTTGGTTTGGAGTGTGGTCCTGAAAAATCTCCTTTCGAAGAGGTGTATATCGCTTCCCCTTAGCCCTACACCTTCAAGCTAAAGAGAATTGAGACGCGCAAAACGAGAGGTAGGGGTAAGGGAAAGGGCTAAGGGGTAGAATTGGGATTGGGACTTAGTTAACACTTTTGTACCTTTAAGGTTCACGTTTATACTTTTAAGGTACTGTGAGGTACACATTGTACCTTATATGTACTAAATATGTACCTTTAATGACCTGTTAGGAACGAACATATACCTTTTGAAAAGGTACCACCCCAGTGACAGATTTTGTGACCTTTATTTTTGACAAAGTAAGCTAGTATAGAAAGTATCCATCTTCAAATATACAGTGGTTCAAAAGTAAGAGGTTCTTTTATTGCTAAATTAAATTAAATACTGTTCTCCTATCCTGAATAATCAAACATTACTTTAAATAATAAATAAGCTAAATATTTGTATTGTGAGAAATGTTTGTTGAACACCAAATCAACATATAAGACTTTTAAAGAATCATGTAATAATGTTAATGTAAATAATAATTGGTCATCACAGAAATAAATATAATATAATATAATATAATATAATATAATATAATATAATATAATATAATATAGAATAATATAATATAGAATATTATAATATAATATAATATAGAATAATATAATATAATATAATATAGAATAATATAATATAATATAATATAGAATAATATAATATAATATAATATAGAATAATATAATATAATATAATATAGAATAATATAATAAATATAATATAATATAGAATAATATAATATAATATAATATAGAATAATATAATATAATATAATATAATATAATATAGAATAATATAATATAATATAGAATAATATAATATAATAAAATATAATATAATATAATATAGAATAATATAATAAATATAATATAATATAATATAATATAATATAATATAATATAATATAATATGATATAATATAATATAGTATAATATAATATAATTGTATTTCCAAATATATCAGTTTCTAAGATTATTTTTGAAAAATAGACTAAAAAATGTCTTTCAACTTGTTCAAACTTCTTAAAATGGGTGGAATCAACACAATTCTTCAGTTTTTTTTGACAACTTAATTTTATAAGTTCAATCCACTTAAATTAGTAAAAAAAACGTTTTGTGAAAAACGTAAAAAAAATTATATGGAAGTCAGCATTTTTTCAAGGTAAACACAGATTTGGTGAGCATCCTGGGGTCTGTTCTTCGTATGTGGATTACACAGTTAGCTGTATTTGGTTATGGACAATTTGATATGATCCAGGATTGTTTCGTTCTTCAAAACTGGTCCGAGAGTTGTTGTCATAGCAACAGTTCTGGTAGCTCAAACCTGGTCGGGAGCAGGTTCAATTCATATAAAAAGGATTAGATCGGGTCAGTTCAAGCAAAGATAATACTAAAAGTATGTACCAAATGCTGATATTTTCTTACAGTAGTAGTTATATACACTTGGAAACATAGTAAAAATGTTTAACTATGTATATATAAAGTTATAGGTACATAAAACCCACAACAAGGTGTAAAATTATTGCATATCATATTTAACAAACCGTTTACTACTAATTTTATGTAATTTAGCTCACTTGGACAATTGAATATTAATCAGATGATGTCATTACGCTGCTTTTCCACCAGCCAATTGTTGTATTGCTGATCATGATTTCGAGGATCGATAGATCTGTCCTTCACAACACACGCAGCGATTTCCAGACATTTTAATCTGATTCACGAACTTGTTTGATGAACCAAATTTGCCAGAGATCAATTATCAAGATGAACAGATCCAGGATCTGCCAAATCATCTTGGGTCATTTAAGCGAGGTACGAAGAACGGACCCCAGGACTGCTTTCAAAATCCTAAAAGAAGAATAGGGGGTAAATATTATGAATTATTTAAATAATTTAATAATTAAAATAAACAAAAATAATAATAAAATATACATCCATACTAGTATCAATACACCATATGTAAACTGCATTAGCATACTAATAACGCACTTCATAAACATGTTTTCTATTTTATACATTTACATTTTTTCAGCTTTTATTTATTCAAAATATCTCATGTGACTTTCATGATGCCAAAGGTAATGCAGAGCTGTATTCGGATTAAATGTAATCACTTATATTAATCTCAATATTGATATAGTTTAACATTTCTCCATTGTTTTTAATTGAATTGCATCATTTGCGATGCCCTAAAGCAGCTATAAATCCATAGTGTCGTGTCAGTCAGATTTTCATGTACTTCTTAGCTTCAAGCCAAAGTTGTAATGCTGTTATTCACATCAAAGCTGGTTGATCAACTTCATGTGTTCATTTCTGGCTTTAATGAATATGTTTTTGAAAATCTCTACTGGGAAAACAAACTGTACTCTTGTGGGAATTCATGAATGTCCACTTCTGACTTGATTTGTTAAGTCATTGTAATCATGCAACAACATGCAGTTCGGTTTATATTCTTATACCAGTGGATGTTATTATATAGCAGCATGATTAATTAGTTGATGAACATTTAGAGAAAACAGAAAGAGTAAAAGTGATGTACTCACATCTTCATTGGTGGTTTGATTGGAGCTGATCAGGTAGGTATGAAACCCGGACAGTCCCACAATGGACCAGACGGAAAAAAAGCACACCACCACTTCCAGGACAGTGCAAACATCAAGGAAAACAAATAGAAATCCATACATACATTACCACATCAACCAATTACATAGAAAGTGGCCCAAATGACATGCTGGAAACACTGGGTCTGTGTTCAGTCTTATTCCACCTTTTAAATCCAGAAAGCTTTAAAACACTGAAAGTGCGCTCGACTTTGGACACATGCCCATTTGTAGGGCTTTTCTTTGTCGTTTGATGAATTGCTAATGTAATGGTCAATTGAAAATGTACACAAATGTATGACAAAATTCTGTTAAGGAGCTGCTTGCTGTAAGTGCTAACAGCACAAAAACCCAGGCTGAATTTATCAATAAGGCACATCTTTTAAAGCTAGTACTTTTATACTATTTTAAGTCTGAAAGTCTGTTTTCTTAAGGTCAGCAAGGCTTTGTTTGATCAAACCTACTTTATTACGGTCTCTTTTCACACAACTGTTATGATGTGTTAACGTTCATCATCATCTTAAATTCTTAAAAGTTTTTAATATTTAGATTTTTAAAAAAACGTATGAACATTTATATGCATTTATGTATGTATTATATGCGAAATTACAAAAAATGAATTACCGCTTATGAGAGGTGTTTCTAATGCAGCGTCTATGGGACAGGACAGTAAATTTGATGTTATTCTCTCCTCTGGCTGTCGTTTTAAGTCTCGCACTATTTTTTCTCTTTTTCTGAAAGTCTTGATATCACCATCGTGGAGTTTTTCTTTTATTACTTCAGCAAAAATGACTGTAAAAAAAATTTGTTGTACTCTCCCATTCACTGCGCCAAATTATGATGCCTTCCGCTACGGACAAACCCGGAAATGTGAAAAGGGTCTATTTTGAAATAGAAATAAATGACAACTTATATATATTTAAAAAAAAAAAAAAAAAAGATGGATTTTCAGCTGTCTCATCACCCCTTTAGTGTCACAGAATTAGGGAAATCAAAAGTAGGACTATAAACCCATTCAAACTACAGATTTGACGCTTGTGATGTTTGAGAACAACAAAATATTTTACAGGTTTTCTAAAATATAAATTTTAACTTTTAATTTTAACATAGTCATTTAAATTTTAATTTTAACATAGTCATTACTAACAGAAACCTAAACCAAACAACTAAATGAAACAAAACAGCTAACCAAAATGAAACAACTAAACTAAACAAAAAAACTAAACAACTAGATGAAACAAAACAACTAAACAAAACAAATGAAACAACCAAACTAAATGAAACAACTAAACAAAACAACTAAACGAAAAAAAACTAAGCGAAATAATTAAACAAAACAACTAAACTTAAACAACTAAATGAAAAAATCAACTAAATTAAACAATTAAACAAAACAACTAAACTAAATGAAACATCTCAACAAAACAATTAAACTAAATGAAACAACTAAACGAAACAAAACAACTAAACAACACAACTAAACTAAACGAAACAACTAAACTAAAAAAACTAAACGAAACAATTAAACAAAACAACTAAACTTAATTAAACAACTAAACTAAACAACTAAACTAAACGAAACAACTAAAAGAAAAAAAAATAAAACAACTAAAAGAAAAAAAAACTAAACGAAACAAATAAACAAAACAACTAAACTTAATTAAACAACTAAATGGAAAAAAATCAACTAAATAAAACAATTGAACAAAACAAGTAAACTAAATGAAACAACTAAACAAAACAATTAAACTAAATGAAACAACTAAACGAAACAAAACAACTAAACAAATCAAATAAACTAAACTAAACAACTAAACGAAACCACTAAACAAACCAATTAAACTTAATGAAACAGCTAAGTGAAACAACTAAACAAACCAAATAAACTGAATGAAACAACTAAACGAAACAACTAAACAAACCAATGAAACTAAATGTACAACTAAATGAAACAATTAAATTAAATGAAACAACTAAATGAAACAACTAAACAAAACAATTAAACTAAATCTACAACTAAACAAAACAACTAAACTAATTGAAACAACTTAACGAAACAACTAAACAGAACAATTCAACTAAATGAAACAACTAAACGAAACAACTAAACAAATGAAACAACTAAACGAAACAACTAAACTAACCAATTAAACTAAATGAAACAACTAAACGAAACAACTAAACAAACCAATTAAACTAAATGAAACAACTAAACTAAATGAAACAACTAAACGAAACAACTAAACGAAACAACTAAACAAACCAATTAAACTAAACAAAACAACTAAACAAAACAATTACACTAAATGAAACAACTAAACAAATCAACTAAACAAAACAACAATACTAAATGATACAACTAAACAAAACAATTAAACTAAATGAAACTTAACAAAACAACTAAAAACAAAGCAACTAAACGAAACAACTAAACAAAATAAAACAACTAAACTAATCAACTTAACTAAACAAAACCGGACAACTAAATGAAACGGAACAACTAAACTAAACTAAACAACTAAATTAAACTAATGTGCTAACAGTACAAAAATGAAATGGGTTGATCAATAAGGCGCATTTTTTAAAGGTACTGTCATACTATTTATTTAATAGACTGAAAGGCTTTCGTTGTTGTTTTTGAAAGGGGTTTCTTAAGATCAGCGAGGCTTTGTTTAAATAACCATACATTATTATTGTAAAACAAATTATGACAACTTTAAATATTAAATATATTTTGTAAATATATAATGATCAAAAGGCCTTGAATGTTGATTTTGTTATGATCAATAATGCTTCATATTTTTGTGGGAACTGCAATCTTGTTTTATTAAGTGGAATCTTTGATGAATAGAGTTGATATAAAAGTAATTTTACAAAACAACTCAGGGTACTACATGTTTTCAGAGAGGAAACAGTGAATTTCATTAATAAAGGAATTGTAAGAAAATATTACAGCATACATCTAACGGTGTATTGGGCGTTTTTTTTCCTTGAAACAAGAATAAAAATATATGAAAAATTACGTTGTATCACATTGTGTCTTAACTAGACGCGACATGACAAACATAACAAACATATCACATTGTGTCTTAACTAGATGCGACATGAAACATGATAAAAGATATCTTTTTAATGTTTTAATCATCAACAACAGAGATTCGCATAATTTCTATTCTATTCTATCCGCTGCGGCAAAAACCCAGCATAAACTACAAACACAATGATCACCTCAGGTACTGATTATGTGCTTTATTCAATGTCAAATGCTACTAATATGAGTTTAAATACTAGTTAACGGGGCATTTACTGCCATAATGCTGAAAGATAGTTTACTTCAGATCTTGAAAATAACATATATATATATTATATAAAAATAAATATATTATTAAATTTAGCTTCAAACTAAATTTGTCTCCTTTACGAGTACATTTTAATGAAAAATCAGACAAATCGACGATCAAGAAAACGATTTGCAGTTTGTGCCCTGCGACGCTTGTTTTTGCTGGCACTAGCATGTGTTGACTTGCTTGATTGCTTATGGGAGAGTCTATCATGAGGCAATAAATGATGCATGACAAGCTAATAATTGACCATGAGCAGGAAGCCGCTCTCACTAATGAACACGACAGCGAGACGTCCCCGTGCTAATATAAATCAGCGCTCCGCATATTTGCGCAGGCACCGAGAAAATCACCTTTTCTGGGGGTCTCGCCGTTTTCATCTCGGATACGGAAAGACTTCCCACAGACCGTATTTAAAAACATATTTCTTTCCATTGAAACCAGAGGGCCACCGACAAGATGTAAAGAGAGTGAGTATGAGCTGCTTTTCTGCAATTGTGTTCTAGAGGTGTGAAACCAGAAATAGACTCGACTCCTATTGCACAGCCTCTTCCCACACACACACACACACACACACACACACACACACACACACACACACACACACACACACACACACACACACACACACACACACACACACACACACACACACACACACACACACACACACACACACACACACACAGTTTAGTGAAAGGATATCTAGCAGGGCTGTCTTTGAGAGCACTAAGAAAGCCAGTCCTGTTGGATCCTGCAGGAAAAGCACTGGTTATGTAACAAAGAAAAGCTGTCACAGGAACACGAAACGCAAATCTCAAAAAGCAGACAGCACATTCAGAAATGACAAGGAGAAGGAATTAACCAGACGCTGCGGACATTTGAAATCCTACACTTTTATGAGAAACCTATAGAGGTGATGCTAGTAAAAACAGCTTATTAAAGGGATAGAAAAAATGAAAAAGTCAAGTTAATTTACTCATTTACAGGTTACCTGTGATGTAGATGTAAAACATTAAATAAAACTGAGCTGTATCTGTGGTCTGGTGATCCTTAACCCTTTCTTGCGCGAGTTAAAAATACTCCAGCTGACCCTTCACCGTGAGTTTTTTTGTGACCGTAACTGAAGGCTGATTTATACTTCTGCGTCAAACGCCGGCGTATGCTACGGCGCTAACGCATAGCCCATCGTCGTGGCCGTCAGTGTTGCTGACGTGCAGCTCTCAAAAAATGTAACTACATGTCGAAACGACGCGTAGCGCAAGCTCTGTGATTGGTCGGCTTGTTAGCGCTGAAGAGTCTGGGCGGGACCGAGAGTCACGTGAATGGTGCGAGCCTGATAGAGCGATTGTTTACAAGTGTGGAGTCCCGTGAAGGAGCTCCGGATGGAAAGATTTGTTTTGTGTTTACCTCATAGTTAAAGTTGTTGCACGTCCGCCGGTTCCTGCCTCAAAATGAGCGAGTTTGAGCCACTTGTACATTCAGGAAGTGTTCAGGAAAAGCAAAACAGCAGCGAAGAAACTCGACACAGAGGAACATTTACACCTCACTGCCAACTAGCGTTTCGGAAATGTTAATGCAGACCAACAGAGACAGCGCGCAGAAGTATAAATGCACAGCTACGGGCGTTGCATGCGCCGTGGGTTATGCCAGTCACTTGACGCAGAAGTATAAACCAGGCTTTAGAATCCATTACGTTGGAAGATTCCCATGAGGAGTTTTTCACATGACCCACCAGCCCCAATGATCTATATATTAGGGTTGGGCCGATAGACGATGCCATCGTCCATCGCCGATGGCTGACAAACTTCACGATGCTGAGCCGGCATCGCGATCCATCACCCCGCCCCACATTTATATTGATATATAACTTATTATTTGTACGTCATCTTCATAGCAATAACGGTCTTTTCATGAGCTGTGTTAAATGTTACAGATAGCTGCCGCTTGCACGACTGACAGCATCGTGAGGATTAAATAAAGGATTATACAGAACCTCTCACGCTTAAAATGTGTAGATTCAGTGGCAAACGTTGTTACCTGCAAACCCCGTCCCACAGACTTTACAGTGAAAGGCTTTAGCCTTTACTCTGTTATCCACTCTTGGAAAAGTGTAAATGGGGGATTAACATTCAGCACATGATCACTAATAAGATGTGCCATTATTAGTAACTTTAGGGGCTCGATTTTGACAATCCATGCGCAAAGTTTAAAACGCAAGGCGCAAACGCATTCAGGGCGTGTCAGAATCCACTTTTGCTAATATAAGGATGGAAAAATCCGCTTTGCGCCGTGGCGCATGGTCTAAAAGGGTTGAGCTAATTCTCTTAATGAGTTATCGGTGTGTTTTGAGAATAAACCAATCAGAGTCTCATCTCCCATTCCCTTTAAGAACCAGTTGCTTTGCGCTATAGCGCATTTGCTATTTAAATGACGACTTTGTAAGTTGAAAAACTAAGCATTTCACTAGCAAGAAAAAAAGTTAAACAGAGGATCTACAGGACGAGAATGAGAGATAACGCCTCTCAATATCTACTTTCACTCTCGTGGATAGGGAAACCTTTATGCACAGACAATAATTAGCCTATAAATAATTATTTTGTTTGTTAAGCGCAAATATTTGCTTCAAAACTATTTCTAAATTCGGTTCTAATTTCCAGCAATCGAATAAACGAACAATAATAACGAAGTGTGCTTAAAAACCAGAGTTATATCCTAAAACACATGCTGTGTTCCATATGGTCTAAAACCTGACAGGAGGACAAATCTAAGCTTGTTTTTAATAAAACAAATTTAAATATGCATATAATAAATAATACTATTAATAATGATAACATTATACAAAAGCAAACTGTTATTACACTGGTGCTACCAAGTAAAAAAGTTAATTTCGAGCCGTGATTAAGATGCACTGTTAACCAATCCAACAGTGGATGTTCTGCTCCTATAGTGTTAATGTCTCGCGGGTTATCTAATCACAAGTGGTCAGCTGAGAACCATCTGCAATTATACTTGGTAATAATAACATCCAAAGGGAATGTCTTGTGATCGCATCCTGAGGGAAGGATCTTGAGTTAATGACTACATATTTTGCTTATAGCATCAGTGTGATGCCGCATGTTTAAAAAAAGCAGCATAACTCATCACTTTTGTTAGTATTTGGCTGTACTAGCAAATAATATAATACAATATGCCAGAACATACAAAAATATTAGCGCTCCTGAGAAATTTGGATTATTTTCCCAAAGTATTTTGCAAGTGCTGATTACTGGAAAGAGAGATGGTTTTCAACATAATAGATTTAATAAATGAAAACTAATTTCTTTTATCTTTGCCAACTTGACAGTACACAATTCTCTAGTTATTTGGCAAGATACAACTAATATTTAGCTTAAAGTGCAATTTAAAACTGGGTTAATTAGGCTCACTAGGTTAAAAAATATCCTACTTGTGCCTCTTTTTACAAGATGTAAAATAAATCTCTGATGTCTCTAGAGTGTGTATGTGAAATTTCAGCTCAAAATACACCACAAACAATGTTTTTTGACTCTTTAAATCTGCCCCTTTTAGGCTTTGATCCAAATTGTGCCATTTTGGTGACTGTCGCTTTAAATTCAAATGAGATTGAGCTCTTTTTAAAAGAGGGCGGAGCTACAAATGCCTGTGTATCAGCATAGTGGCAGATTTACAAAACAGGACTAATGTCCTATGCTAATGAGGGACAGATCATCACCAATGGGCGGGACTTTATCCCTCTGATGTCAATCAAAGTGTTTCTGCAGACTGTTTTTATCAAGTGTGATTATAAATAGTTTAATAAATAAACTTTTACCACGAGAAGCCGGTTATATTCTCAGACTGTAGCCACACAACTGTGGTCAAACCCCTTGTAAAAGTGATTTTTGCATAATGTGTCCCCTTTAAAAGAGCTAATATTATTGATTTTTGCAGGGGTTTTTCTTATATATTTGGGTATTTTAATTCTAAACTAAATTGTTTAATACTAAACTAAAATAATATAAATATCTAAAAGTAATTAAATAAATAGACAAATCAATAATTCTTCAGTACCCACGATGCGCTAGAGAAACTAAAAACAATCCCAAGCCGCCGTCTTGACACTGGCAACCTAAATCACCTTCTGGACTGCTTCAAAGTCAGCCGCTGTGCTTAATGCTAATGCTTTCCGGAGGGCATCTGAGGAGAGATCGGTGGGTAAATAAAGCCGCACTGAATGTGCCCTGTCCAATAAACATCTTACAGAAGCCATTTGTCACTACGGCAAGCCCAAAGTGGACCTGCCCTCACGGCCCGATTGATCAGCTGTGTGCAGTAAACAAGCGCTGAGCTCAGGCTTACAGCCGCTCCATCACTTCACCAGAGGAGGAAAAACTGCCTCGTCAGCGGCTTGCGGTCTACTCCTGCCAGTCCACAGCCGATCGATGGTGGAAAGCCGTACCAATACATCACACTGACAGAGCACCAGTACTACTGTAGGTCTTAAAGGAGCATTTTGGTGCAAATAGTCCACGCAAATATGATATGAAAAAACTTTGGTGCCAATAGACTAGTAGTTAGAGCAGGGGTCACCAAACTTGTTCCTGGAGGGCTGGTGTCCTGGAGATTTTAGCTCCAACCCTAATCAAACACACCTGAACAAGCTAATCAAGATCTTACTAGGTATACTAGAAACACCCAGGCAGATGTGTTAAGGCAAGTTAGAGCTACACCCTGCATTGACACCGGCCCTCCAGGACAGAGATTGGTGACCCCTGGGTTAAAGCGTCGACACAAAGCAGTGAGGTGCTCAAAGTGACCCGAGTTCGAGTCCCGGCTCGAGGTCCTTTGCCGATCGTTCCCCTCTCTCTGCTTCCCATGCAGTCGCCATCATAATGTCCTATAAAAGACTCTTTAGATATTCATGATTCAATTCTGAGAGTTGCATTTCAATTCCAAAATCTCCAAATTCAATTCCAGATTCTTGATCTGAACATTTTCCTTTTTGCAAATAGGTCAAAAGTCATAAATGACAGTCACGCATTACACACTTTCCATCGCCACATGAAGTCTGTGACTGAAGTTTAGAATTTTGCAATATTTTGGCTCTAAAAACAAGGTGTATAATAATAAAAATAATAATAATTCCTTACATTTATATAGCGCTTTTCTGGCTACTTAAAGTGCTTTACACATTTTTGGGGGGGGATCTCCTCATCCACCAACAGTGTGCAGCATCCACCTGGATGACGTGACGGCAGCCATATTGTGCCAGACCATACACCACATTACAGCTTAGTGGTGGCCATGATGGACAGAGACCAGTGGGCAAAATTTGGCCAGTATGCCGGGGTTAAACCCCTAATCTCTTTCAAAGGACATCTTGGGATTTCAAATGGCCACAGAGAGTCAGGACCTCGGTTCCATGTTTCATCCGAAAGACGGCGCTCAATATCTAAGCAATATACTAGGGTGTTTGGACCACACAGACCACAGCTCGATGTATTGGTTAGTTTGATGACAGATTAGTGCACTTTTTGAAAAAGATGAAAAACCCCTAAAAATAAAATAATAATAATAAAAAAAAAATAATAATAATATATATATATATATATATATATATATATATATATATATATATAATTACGAAAAAAGAAAGTTAAATAAAACAAAAACATTTGTCACCTCGTGCTTAGAAAAAATCATTACATTTGATTATTTCAAAGAGATTTTTTCTATATGACGCTTTACAATAATAAATCTGTGCATATATATTAGATATTAAAAAATGGGGGAAAAAATAAAACATAAGATCAGTCCAAAAATTTGCACACCTAAATTAATGTGTAAAAAATTTTCTAATATACATTTTTAACAAACAGGAAAAATCAAGAGAAACATAAAAAAAATGGCTGAAACTTATTTATATAATTCATTTACATTTTGCAATATGTGATTCGAATTTAAATGTATTATCTATCTATTCCTTAAGATGTTAGGTGAGCAAACTTTTATTTTAATAGATGTTTAATAAAAGTGCTTTGTTATTTTCAACATACAATATTTGGTCCCACTTTATATTAGGTGTCCCTAACTACTATGTACTTACATTAAAAAATAAATATAATGTGCTTACTGTGTTTATAATGTATTTGAGAACACGTGGAGCTTTTGAGTTGGGATAGGGGTTGGGTTATGGACAGGTTTGGTGGTATGGGTAGGTTTAAGGGTGGGTTAAGGTGTAAGGGATGGTCAACAGTGTATTTACAAATGTAATTACAAAAGTTAATTATAGATGTAGTTACATACATGTATTTAATCAAGCAAAAGTACACAGTAAATACATGTATTTACACAATAAGTACATTGTAACAAACTATTAATTCCTATGTAAGTATATATTAGTTAGGGCCACTTAATATAAAGTGGGACCCAATATGTAAAAGATTTCGGCTATATTCACTGAGAAATTAATCAAAACTATTATTTTCTAAATGGGTTCAATTCACTTCATATGTTGACTTCTGTATATACAGTGGGGGAACTAAGTATTGAACACATCACCATTTTTCAGAAAACATTTCTAAAGGTGCGGTTGACTAGAAATTTTCCCCGAATGTTGGTAACAACCAAAGAAATCCATATATGCAAAGAAAACAAACCTAATTAGTTTCAAATTAAGTTATGTGTAATATAATGAAATGACACAGGGAAAGAGTATTGAACACATGAAGAAACGGAGGTATAGAAAGGCAGTGAAAGCCCAGTCAGCAGTCGAAATCTCTCAGTAGTTATTCAGCAACCCTCTGTTTTTTGTCACCGTAAATTAATATTAGGAGCTTCAGTCCAACATCAAGATTAACAGGATGATAAACATGAAACCAGGGTGGGCATTTTAGCAAAACAATGACCCAAAACACAGCAAAGGAAACTCTCAAATGCTTTCAGAGAAAGAAAATCAAGCTGTGGAATGGCCTAGCCAATCACCTGATCTGAATCCAATATAAAATGCAAATTAAAGATGAGATTTGATAGATGACACCGACAGAACCATCAAGGTTTTTACACTCTGTTGACGTCTTTAGAAATACTCCTAGAAAAAAAAACATGACGTGTTCAATACTTATTTTCCCTGCTGTATATTAAACTCGATACCAGGGGTCACCAACCTTTTGGAAACTGAGAGCTACTTCTTGGGTAGTGTGAAGGGCTACAAGTTATGAAATAACACATTTTTCCTTAATTTACTTTTAATTATATGTTATTATTAATAATTAATAATATTCATCTATGTGAAGACATTGATCATGTTAATGATTTCTCACAGTAGTTGTCAACAATGATTTAACAAGTTAGATAAATATCAGTATTCAACACTTCATTTCTCTGAAATTGTTTTAAATGTTTTTTTTTTATATATATATAACTTAAAGTAATTTTCAAATTTACACCAATGCAAGTGTGATTTAAAAAGAATACCTATAAAAATATTAGATGCATCTTACTCATATATGGTGCTATGGTGAGCTTTTTTTAGAACAGGCCCGCGGGCAACTCATGTGAACCTGGCGGGCTACCTGGTGCCCACGGGCACCATGTTGGTGACCCCTGCTCTATACAGTGCTTTCCTATTTATTCCAAGCCAAATCAAAAATTCCCTGACCTTTTCCTGATATTAACTGACTAAAAAGCTGGATTCCCATGAAATATACTGATTATTAAAAAATAGGCAGAAGCGTTGAGCAGTCCCTTTGGAAATCCCTCAGCGATCGCTGAATTGAATGCAAAAATAAAGCAAAATCTAAAGCTTGACATTTATTTGAATTGCTTCCTGCCGGTTTTGGCTGGCCCGGACACTGCAGCAGTCAAACCCTACCGTTGGCAATTGTTTAACAGCAAAACACCAATAAGTACAGTAAGATAAGATCTGTCATGAGTGTTTGGGTTATATAAAGAAGTAGGCGGTCGTCCCTCTTACTCAGTATTACGTGCGTGATGACGAAGGCGAAGATGAAGATGGTGAGGAAGGAGAGCGAGAGGATGAACAGGTAGAAGAAGCGATAGTTCCTCCTCCCCACGCAGTTGCCCACCCACGGGCAGTGATGATCGAATCTATCTGAGGACAAATGCACAGCCGGGAAAATCATACGTTAGCACTTTCGTTGCATGATGCGGACTGTTATATAAAGATGTTTGCAGACGCGCGCGCGGCATACACACATGCTTACCCACGCAGTTGTCACACAGGCTGCAGTGTGAGGCCCGCGGCGGTCTGAAGATCTTGCAGGTGAAACAGTATTTCAGCTTGACTGTTTGACCGTTAATGAGCACCTCTCGGGTGCGCGGCGGTGGTCTGTAGCCTGGGCCGCTCGGGCCATTGTTTGCGTCTGCGAAACAAGAACAGACACAAGACTCAAGAGATTCCTTCTGGAGAAAAGTGAAAGAGGAGGAATTCGTCTCTATGGTGGTGCTGGAACAGAAAGACAAAAAAGTCATTTCATGACAACGATATATACCACGATACTGTAACTTTTCTGTAAATTCAATCAATAAGTAGTTTTATGTACAACCACAAAGTTGGGACAGTATGGAAACTCAAATTAAAAAGAAAGTAGTGATTTCAAAATTTACTTTGACTTTTATTTCATTGCAGACAATACAACAAACATTATTTACTGTGTTCCTCATGGTATATATATATATATATATATATATATATATATATATATATATATATATATATATATATATATACATATATATATATATATATATACATATATATATATATATATATATATATATAAATATATATATATATATATATATATATATATATATATATATAAAAATACATATATATATATAAATACATATATATATATAAATACATATATATATATATATATATATATATATATATATATTTTTTTTTTTTTTTTAATTTATTTATTTATTTATTTTTCAAAATAAACATGTATTTCAATTTTGGTTCTTGCACATTGGAACAGTAGAAGCTTTTACAACTTTGTAACATTTAAAAGATGTTTAGGGACTAAAGACATCAAGTGATGAAGTGTTACAGGTGTAATTTTTCCCCATTCTTCATGAAAACAAGTCTTAAGATGAGCAAAAAAAAAACCTGAAGTACTGATTTATCTGACCATAGTACACATTTCTACTGTGTGATGGTCATAGACTGTAAAATTTATGGACGTAGTATCCGTGACGTCACCCATAGGTTTCTAAAGAGCGCAAAAGAAGCCACAAGTAGGCGCGGCCAACCGTCGCCATTTTGTTTGCGAGTCATCACACTCAAGGCGGGATACCAAACAAGGGCAAAGAGGCGGAGAGTGAGCGGAGCTACAGACACTGCTGGCATTTTGCTTGCAACCTCCAACTCTCTCTCAGGAAGCCAATACGGAAGTGACTAAAACTGCAATTCATCCGAAATCCCGCTAGTCCTGGCCGCTCCTGGCTCCAAAACAGAGCAAATTTTAATTGAGCCCACTGTTAGAATGGCCAACTTTACAGCAGAAAAATAGTTGTTTACAGCCTGCTACAAAAAAAGATTTTGGTTAATACAGCTAATATTATCCTTCATGACAACTGTGAGGGGGGTGAATTTTTTTATAACTCATCCATTTCCTTTATATTAAGTTATATTGAGTTTGCATAAATAAGGGCGTGGCCACTTGAGTGACAGCTAGGTCTTGTTGGTCGCCGTCACGTCACCTCAGCTGAATCCTGCAGATTAGCCACTGAACTCGGCATATTTATCGTATTTCTGTGTTGTTTTATGTGGCTTTACACAGTCAACTGCCTTTTGGACTTGTTTCCTACAATTATTTGATGGCATGGCATGCTGAGGGCACTTAATTGTGCTCACAAACCATTCACGTGGCCTCCGTTTCCCATGTGAGTAAAGTTATATACTTATATACCATCTCTATACATGTATTTGTTTTATTTAAGATCATTTATAGTTTATATTTATATTTAGAGCTGTAATGCACTCCAGAATCTGTCAGATTGATCAGCTGTAGGCTCTAAAACAGTCATCTGAAGCTTTGTCATACACTGTTATGCTGGATTTCACCAATAGTCTTACATTAACTAACACAGACTATATCTGAAGTGTTTGGAAGTAATTTGCGTTTTCCTCCTGTTGAAAAACGTCATAAGAACAATGTTTAGTGGCTCAATGTATTACAGCAGTGTGTTTTTAAAAGACTAAACACTTTATTGATATAGTATACAACCAAGCACATGTAGTCAGAATACAAACGAGTCACAGGTGATAAAGTATTAAGCGTTCTTCCAAAGTAAAGTGTGTCTGAACCAGGTCCAAGCAAAATGCCAGCAGTGTCTGTAGCTCCGCTCACTCTCCGCCTCTTTGCCCTTGTTTGGTATCCCGCCGTGGGGTTGATGACGCGCGAACAAAATGGCGACGGTTGGCCGCGCCTACTTGTGGCTTCTTTTGCGCTCTTTAGAAACCTATGGGTGACGTCACGGATACTACGTCCATATATTTTACAGTCTATGGTTTAGACACACTTTACTTTGGGATGCTTAATACTTTATCACCTGTGACTCGTTTGTATTCTGACTACATGTGCTTGGCTGTACACTATATCAATAAAGTGTTTAGTCTTTTAAAAACATTGCTGTAATACACTGAGCCTCAAAGCATAGTTCTTATGACATTTTTCAACAGGAGGAAAACGCGAATTACTTCCAAACACTTCAGATATAGTCTGTGTTAGTTAATGTAAGACTATTGGTGAAATCCAGCATAACAATGTATGACAACGCTTCAGATGACTGTTCTAGAGCCTACAGCTAACGTTAATCAATTCGTCAGATTCTGGAGTGCATTACAGCTCTAAATATAAATATAAACTATAAATGATCTTAAATAAAACAAATACATGTATAGAGATGATATATAAGTATATAACTTTACTCACATGGGAAACGGAGGCCACGTGAATGGTTTGTGAGCACAAATAAGTGCCCTCAGCATGCCATGCCATCTAATAATTGTAGGAAACAAGTCCAAAAGGCAGTTGACTGTGTAAAGCCACATAAAACAACACAGAAATACGATAAATATGCCGAGTTCAGTGGCTAATCTGCAGGATTCAGCTGAGGTGACGTGACGGCGACCAACGAGACCTAGCTGTCACTCAAGTGGCCACGCCCTTAATAATGCAAACTTAATATAAAGGAAACGGATGAGTTATAAAAAAATTCACCCCCTCACAGTTGTCATGAAGGGTAATATTAGCTGTATTAACCAAAATCTTTTTTTGTACCAGGCTGTAAACACCTTTTTTCTGCTGTAAAGTTGGCCATTCTAACAGTGGACTCAATTGAAATTTGCTCTGTTTTGGAGCCAGGACTAGCAGAATTTCGGCTGAATTGCAGTTTTAGTTACTTCCGTATTGGCTTCCTGAGGGAGAGCGGGAGGTTGAAACCTGGTGATGGTGCATCCCAGATGCCTCTGAGCCCAGAGAACTCGACGGCGCTTTTGGACACTGTTAACATAGGGCTTCCTTTTGGCTAGGTGCAGTTTTAATTGGCATTTGAGGGTCTAACTATGTATTTTGGTCAGGGCTTGACAGTTCGACCATTTCGCTCGCATTTGCGACTAAAAATAGATGTGTGCGAACTGGAAAATTTGTTTAGCGGCACTTGCGATTTATTTATTTTTTATTAGCTTAATTACTGACTTAATTCACTTGGTCACGATAAAACAACATGTTCTGGTGAATTAGGCATGGCAAGGCAAGTTTATTTATAAAGCACATTTCGTACACAGTGGCAATTCAAAATACTTTACATAAACAAGAATAAAAAAATATATAATATATAATAGTGCGATCTGTCGGACGTAGCACAGTGCTCAATCAGTGAAGGCACAGCTGAACAGATGTGTTTTCAGTCTTGATTTGAATGTGCCTAATGTTGGAGCACATCTGATCATTTCTGAAAGCTGATTCCAGCAGCGAGAACAATTCATCTGTTCAAGTTATTCCACTAAAATAGTCGGCATGAACCGTAAATTGCTGAGATTTTTATTTCAGTGTGTTGATGTTCTTTCAGCTGTAAAGTAATATCGATTAGGGAGGGGGTTTTACTTCTGTGCATCATTCCCTCATAGCAAACTAATGGTAAGAAGTGCGTGGTTAAGAATATAGTGCCTGAAGCCGTCAAGCCAACGTCAACAGGAAAAGAACTGACTCTCCAAACTTGGAAACAAATGGTCAGACTATAATTGAAGCTCAATAATTATAGATTAACAACAGATTTTAATATTCTTCACAGATTCCCTTAAGTGGTTTTAAAAGTGGTGGTACATTATGAAAGATGTTTTCCACTTCCGAGTAAACTATTAGTTTAATGGGCTCTTATCTGACCCTCAGCACGTTGTGCATCTTCTGAGCAGCGAATGGCGCCGCCGGGGCTCACAGGAGTGTTTGCTTGCTACTATATTATTCATACGAACAGCAGGGACACATAACTTCAAATCCTGAACTGACAAACCTGAGCTAAAGTGCACTTCCTGGCTAAGCTTAAGTGATTTCAATTTCTCACCACTGGGCTCCACTAAATTCTCAAGTCTCAACGTGAAACCAGCAAACTCATTAAAGCAGTTGACTCCATTTATATATAACCAGCAAAGCAGATGCAAGAGAATCAAATTAATCCACGCAATGAGGAAAATCTCAACTAATTTGTCTTGTTTTGGCAAATGGTGTGACCTGCAGTGATTTCACAGTATAATTCAGATTATAAAATGGAAAGCTCTGTTTCTTGATTCTGATTGGTCGAGCAGGGTTCTACGCTGTTGTAAATGACTCGAAACACCTGTGACCTCATTACATCAATATCACTTTGCCGGTGTGTGTGTTGGACATCCATGTTGCTCAGCAACCACTGTTTCAGAGGTACTACATTGTTTGGTGGAAGAATACGTTTTTTTTAGTAATTGATTCATTCTTTTTCCTTCGGCTTAGGGCTCTATTTTGACGGTCCATGTGCAGAGCACAAAACGCAGGACGCAAACGCTTTCAGGGCGTGTCAGAACGCATTTTTGCTAATTTAAGGACGGGAAAATCTGCTTTGCGCCATGGCGCATGGTCTAAAAGGGTTGAGTTTATTTTCTTAATGAGTTATAGGTGTGTTTTGAGAATAAACCAATCAGAGTCTCATCTCCCATTCCCTTTAAGAGCCAGCTGCGTTGCTCCAAGAGCGCATTTTGACGTAAAGTAAGTTCACCTTCGCTTTTGCTCTCGTGGATAGGGAAACCTTTACGCACAGACATCAATTAGCCTATAAATAATTTATTTAGTTTGTTAAGCGCAAAGATTTGTTTCTAAATTCAGTTCTAATTTCTAGCAAACGAATAAATGAACAATAATAACCAAGTGTGGTCAAAATACTGAGTTATTTCCAAATACACCTGCCATGCCTCATATGGTCTAAAATTTGACAGGTGGACAAACCTAAGCTTGTTTTTAATAAAACAAATATAAATATGGATATAATAAATAATACTGCTAATAATAATAACATTATACAAAAGCAAATTGAATGAACTGAAAAAGCCTCCCGAGATGAAGAAAGTAAGGCAGTGGTTTTTAAATCTTCATGTAGGCTAGAAATTAATATGTTTTGTAATATTTTAATCATTTATATTTATGTCCTGTATATATTATATATTATATATTATACTTATATTTTTCATACGTAAAGATATTTGCGTATTGCTCTGCATCTTGTTTGTAGTGTGTAAGCCAGGCGCACTTTGCGCCAGACAATAGACCGACTTTGTTCTGGTCTAAAGAACAGACTATTTACAGTTTCTCAAAATAGCAACGCGCCAAAACACTCCTGCTTTTTTAGACCAGAACGCTTATTTGGCGCACATTTGAGTGCAAATGCATTTGCTATTTAAACGGTGTGGCGCAACACCTCAAAATGACCCTTGCGCCGAGCTAAAAGTATCAAAAGACTATTGCGCCGCGCCTTGCGCCACATTGCACCCGGTGTATGATAGGGCCCTTAGTCTCTGATTGAGGTCGCCACAGCGGAATGAAATATTCCCCTATATGTTTTGCGCAGTGGATGCCCTTCCAGCAGCAACCCAGTACTGGAAAACGCCCATTCACACACACACTCATACACTACAGTCAATTTTGTTTACCCAATTCCCCTATAACAGATGTCTTTGGACTGTGGGGGAAACCGGAGCACCCAAAGAAAACCCAGGAGAACACAAGGAGAGCATGTAAACTCCACACAGAAATACCAACTGGCCTGCGACCTCCTTCCTGTGAGGCGAACCACTGAGCCACCGTGCTGCCTTTTTTAGTAACAAGAGCAGGCGCAGCCATTGGAATCTGATTGGCTCAAGACTTCCAGTCACTTCCACTGATTTTTAGCCATTAAAGCAGGGTGTTTTCACATGTCTAGTTTCATAAAAGTATGGAAAGTGGGTGAGTCCAGCTTTGTTAAGTTGGGAGTGTCGTGTGGCGAAAGAGGGAAGGGTTGGCATGAAAAGGAGAGTGTCAGTTCGAGCATGTGCTGATTATTACAGCAGCAACACCAACACAGATGCAGGGCAGATAGACAGTAGCCCCTTTCACACATACAGACCTTTCCGGAAAATTGGCGGCAATTTTCTGGAAAGGTTGTATGTGTGAACAGGTCCTTTTTGAAAATACCGGTAAATTCGTTCTGGCTATTTTCCGGAAAGAGAAGTTGTAACATTACCGGCAATTTGCCGGAATGCTGCGCTGTGTGAACGCAGAAGGAAGATTGCTGTAATAAGCGCGTGCACGTCTAGATTGTGCTGAAGTGAGACGTCTGCTTTAGCCAATCACAACAGTCAGACGCATTTACGTCCGCGCGATTTATGAGAATAAAAGCCATTGAATATTTTTCCAGACACATTTAGCTGCTAGAAGTTAGTCAGATCACGTTTATATGTTCTTCTTAATGCCAACTGTGTAAATAATCATCGATGAGATGCTCATGATAAGCCGTTGTTTGTTTACCTTCAAGCATTGCGTGTGCCTGTGAAACAGCCTGTGAGCGCCTGCACACGCACATATTATGAACATCTCGACATGCGAAAGTGATCCTGCGAAAGTTGTTCACAATATTGATCATCTACAGAGTTTGTAATGTAGTCAAATGTTTACAAATACAAGCGCAGCCGTTTAAAGCTCATTTGTGGTGAATGATGTCAGATTTTACCGGTATTTTGGAATAGAGTGTGAATGCTCTTTTCCGGAAAATTTCTGTAACGTCCTCGCCTGTGTGAACATCGCTTTTTTGAATATACCGGTAAAGTCGTTCCGGAAATTTTCCAGATATTTACCGGGGTATCACTGTGTGAAAGGGGCTGGTGACTACGTTTACTTGGACATCAGTAATCAAATTATTTGCCAAATTATTAACTTGTGGAATTTAACTGCAGTTTGGCACTTTTATTCAGGAACATTTCATGCATGCCACCAGTGACAAATGAGATATTGGATGTGAGGAACTGCTGGAAGAGTGTTTGTGTTAATAGAATGTTTGATACCGCAAGGTGAATGGGGAAAAAAACAGCAACTTAAATGCGCACAGTAGGCAGCATGAGAAAGGTGCTTGCATATAGACCACGTATGGGCAAACTTGATCCTGGAGGGCCAGTGTCCTGCATAGTTTCAAACAGACCTCCCTATAAAGTTCAAGTGATCTTGAAGAC